>NW_009648350.1:236840-251597 GCF_000708025.1 Charadrius vociferus
CCTGCTGAATTTCACCTTTTCAAGATTAATAAGCCAAAGTTTGTTCAGACCCTAAGAAGGGCAACTACCTTTTACTCACTACTTGCTGTGTGGAAATATCCTAGTTCTTTAGAATCAGTAATGATTGTGGGTAAAAGGCCTTTCTTAGGTATGGTCCAACACCCAGATGATTTACTGCATCAATACTTCTTATTTGGGAGCTTTTAAAATTGAGACCCAAATCCCAGTTTTCGGTATCCCTACTTCATGCCCACCTTGAGAGCAAACTGAGCATTCAATTTTCCCAGTTTTGACACGCTGCAACTTTACACTGTACACACTGCACAGCATCTTCATTCTTCTGTACACGGGTTTAAAATTTAAGAATCAAGAAGAAGAGCTCGCCCTGTGAGCTCACGCTCACCCAGTCAGTGCAGATCAGCATTCGGAGGGTCAGAAAAAAAACTTCATGTGCTGATTTTTGCAGGTCTTTGGAATAGCTTATTTCTGGCCATAGTGGAAAGATTGAGTCTGTCAGACTGCCCTCCGCGTGAAGAGAGCCAGCCCAGCCTCGGTGGGGACCAGGACAGCACATCGTAAATAGCGGGTGAGCACTGCCCAGGTTGGTCACTGACTTCTGTGCCAGAAGGCTCCGCAAACCAGCCTCAGGGACTGTTTGTAACGGTGCTCCCCCTGTGGGAGCATGTACAGGAAACTTCTGATTCAGGACATGTTTGCGCCTATTTTATAGATTTAATTTTTTTCTTCTCCCTCTGTTACCAGCTTATTCTTAGGCATGATTGGTCTAGTGGGAGGTATCTCTGCCCAGGGCATGGTGGTTAGAACTAGATGTTCTTTAAGGTCCCTTCCAACCTAAACCATTCTATGATAAAATGAGGATGAGAATGGTTGTATAATTAATTTCATTGTAAAAACATTTGAGAGCTCACTAGAGAGTTTATCTTTCTTTTTTCCTCCCTTAAAAAAACACTGCCAAGGTGTCACTCCACGTAAAGATGTTTGACTATCTTCACATAAATAGGGAAAGTCAACTTTTGCCAATCAGTAGAGCGTCAGCTTTGCATCAGCAAGTTGACTTGCACACAAAATGACCTTTTTACATCCATATGTATCCATCTCTCTAGAATTAATCATCCACTCAGCTGGTAGTTTATTTAAACATAAACACAGCGAAAAGGTGCAGTAAGAGTGTTTTCAGAATCCAAATATTTGCTTGCTACTTCTTTAACCACCTACCCACCACAAGGGTGAAAGCTGCCAACTGGCAGCTGAAAGCAACATTTTGTCTTCGATTAGTCATATTTGAATTTCTTTTTTTCTTTTTGCCTGTGAAATAGTGCCTCAGGGACAAATGTATAACAACAGAGGGCAAACTGGGTCACTTGAAAACCAGCTCCTGGGGCATGTCTGGATTGTGAATGAGTTCATGACTTTTGTTAGGAGCTCCCATTCTCCCACTGAGATTATATTTCCTGCCTTAGACAGATCACGTTCACTGAGCCAACAACTGCCTCCAGGCAACCAGGATATAACGCTGTGCCCTGAGCAGCACAACACTTAACCTTGTGGGATATTGTACTCAGGGTTTGTGTGTGTGTGTGTGTGTGTGTGCAGGGAACTTAAAGAGTCCTCTTAATATTACTTACTAACACTGACACCACAGAGTGCTTCTGTGGTAGCGTGTGCTCTCAGTCGCCTGCTCCAAGGGAAAGGATTGTGAGAGATGTTTCATCTCCCTCACGGCACGAGAAATGTATTTTACGGCTATTAATGTTAATCACTTGTGTTGGGGTTGGGCCAAGGATGCCCAGTGATAGACCAGGATTCCGCTAGGTAGTTTAAAGACACCAAAAGAAAAGATTGCTTATTGAGATAGAGGCCAATTTATTAGCTAAGTATTTATGCTACAGATCTCTGTGAGCTCCAGGAGTAGTGGGGAACTGCCGAATATGAGAGCTGACAAAAGAAATATGCAGACACGTGCTAATCCTGTTTTGCGAGTTGGGGGTTGGTGGGTTTGCATGTGGTTGAGCATGGGGGTCATTCCCAACTGGGCCTGCTGAGCCTTGATTTCACATTTGTCATTATGAAGTCTGGAAAGTTTACCTGGAAAGACTACCAGAGAAAGGAGCTGGAGGTGACCAAGTTCCACAGCTTACTTTTCAAGGTGGCAAATTCTCATGGGGCCATGTTATAAAAATGGCCTGGCCAAGGGAAGAGAGCGCATATCCTCCAAAAGAATACTCGAAATTCACAAGAACCTTGAGTGTTAGACTTGTAATCAATTCCCCTTGCACTCAGATAATTTCTATGACTACATAAAAACATAAGGGCTACTTCTGAAAGGAGGAAAACATGACAAAGTGTCCTCAAACGCCTGCTTTAGGTCTGCTCTCTGTGTTATAGCAGTGGCTTGCATTTGGTGTAGGTTTAAACAACTAGAAGGCTTTATACTGTGCTCTGGCTGGTGTCAGCATGGGTTGGTTTTTTTTAAGCCCAGAATGACTTAGAATTGTAGCAGATTGACTAATCTATAACTAATACATTATTGGAAAGCTTCCTTGAATCTCCGGAACTGAATCTGGAAGGTAAGAGTTGCTCAGAATTACTTAGCATAGGCCTACCCAAATTTGTGAACCATTTATTGTCACTTCATCTGGCAACAAGAAAAGTTAAGGTGGTCACAAACCCAACTTCGTTTATGACCTCAGAATTAAAACACGTGAATCAGCAAAAATTCCACAGGTATTTCTGCTGGAGTTGCTTTCAGGACGATCTTGAAAGCCTGCAATGCTATTCATGTTCTCTGGCAAATGAAAAAGGATTGTTGCCCGAAAATGGAAGGCTTTACCCACTGGGTACAAGAGCTTCCCATTTGTGGTCACAGGCCAGGACAGCTAGGAGGAGATGGGTTCAGACACAACTGGCCACATGCAGATAAGCCACGGACACGCAAAAGCTGTAGGTGAGACATTACAGCCTAACTGGCACCCTAATTAACACCATTAGCAAAATAAGAAAGGGTTATCATAAAAATAAGCATTTATCTTTAGGCCCAAAACGGCCAAATCTAAATCTACTCAAAGCCAAACTTTCTTTTCTTCAGGTCCTCACATGAGCTGGCGTTAGACTGATGCGTGCGTAACTGACAATTCAAGAAAATATTACAAACTCCTAAAACAGCACTACTGTACAAAAAGAAATTAGTATAGTGTAGTTCCAGTTGGAAGGGACACAAAAATCATCTGGTCCAAATGCCTGACCACTTCAGGGCTGACCAAAACTTAAAGCATATAGAAAACAAACCTCTTGTCCTTGTGTAGCCTGCACACCTGAGGGCTCACACTCTCTGCGGCACCGGGTCCTGTCCCTTTTCAAGGGGCTGCACAGGTAACCTCAGGCTTGCGTGGGCTGCTCGGGTGACTTCCTCCGATAACTTGGCTCCCCCGGGCTGGCTCATCTCAACAGCATCGGTAGAGGTACAGCAGCTTCTGTATGAGAAATTGAATTAATTTTAATTCCTCTTTCCAGGCCTCCTCTCCGCCCTCAGTTTTAAGAACTCAAACAGTCAGATATATTCAGCTTTTAGTTCTCAGTTCATGCACACTACTAAATACTTGGATAGTTTCTCTGAGGAAAGCTTAAGAAAGCTCTAGAACAACTCAAATAGTCTTATTCATTGTGGAGTCCCCAAAGGATGTCAAATTTAAACTGAAGTCCTGCTTGGAGAGGAAATGAAAACGGAGAGGAAGTTGTTTGGGAGAATCAGAGGTTTTTTAATTAGTTTGTGGTTGAGGCAGTGGAATTATGTGCTGTAATACCCCGGTGCCTGTACGCGCATTGTTCTCTCCAGGGTCAGCTCTGTGAATTTGCTGAGTGACAAAAGGAAAAGGTAACCTTATTACTTCCTCCTCCCATACTCTAGTCTCAAATCAGCACAGCGCTGTTAAATTCTGCTTTTACCTCTACCTCTCCTTGGCTTTACAAGAGTTATACCAACGCAGAAGTGAAGCGAAATGACAGTTAGGTCATGTACATATCTCACTTCTGGACTCTTCAATCAGTATTGGGGCTGCAAGGCCAGGTTGCTTTGTTTTGTTAAGTATTTAAGTCAGCAATGACCTACTCTATCTTTTGTATAAGAGCACCTAGATCATAACATCTTTTTTGTATTATGCCCCTGACAGACAGCTGAACGTCACTCACACAGCACTGGCTGCATGGATGAACAAAGCAGCTGCTGATGCTCTAATTTTCCCCAAATGAAACACAGCATAAATAGTTGTCAGCACTTGCTCTCCAGACGCTGCTCTTTCATAGAGAGTAGGCTAAAGAAACATATAGCGATAGCAAACTTTCCATCAGCATAATACCAGGCATTTAGAAAACTGACTTGACCCAGTTTTTGATTTGTAGAACCAAGTGACATGCAGTTTCTGTGCAAAAACACCCCAACTTAATAAAAAAAATTATGTAGTGCACATACTCCTTCCTCGCAATCTAACATTTCTATCTTACTGTGCATGCTGCTAATTTAAAAGGCTGATATGGTCACAGCCAGCCCAGCTTCTAGGATTTACCATTCAAACATACTTGAACTGGCATGAAAAATGCAATAAAATAATTCTTTCAGACAAGTTTAGAGAGAGGTATTCCCAAAAGACAGAATTCTGGCTTCCAGTCACATAAAGCTTACACTTTGTCAATAACACAGTGAAGGAAGGCATGAATGAATTTTATTTCATTGGACAAGCGACTTGGAATACAGATAAGGCAGGGTGAGCATATAAACCTTTAAATAAATGTTTTAGCACTATCTGGAAGGAAGGAATGCAATTGATTCCAATCTTTTCTGACAGAAAATCAGTTCCTCTAAAGCTCTTGGGGCAACAAACACTAACTAAAAGCGTCTGTTACTAATAAAATCTTTAAGTACAACAAAACAAAATGTTGTCATTTGCAACTAATAGGCTACAATTAATGCAAATTATTACTCTGTAGTTTAATTGAAATGTTAAACTGTGATATGAAGTCTTTCTTTTCCTATGACTTTAGGAGCCATGTAACTTTGAAGAGGGATCTTTAAAGAGCTCAAGAAAAACCCAGCAGAGAAATAGCTGACAAAGCCCCAGACAAAACACAGCGCAAACAGCAGCATTAGGAATACAAAATACTCTGTCGCTCAAATGCTGGGATTTCTCTCTAATGAGCGCAGCTACCTTACCTTGAATTGCTACAAACAGTTAATAGAAAACACTCAACCATGATTAAGCCCAACAACATTCTTTGTTCTGCTTTGTGGGTGTTACTTTATGCAAAGTTGTTTTGTGGAAAATCTTGACCTTTTCTTCCCTCTCTGCCTGTTTAACATGAGACTTGTGTTACTCTCCACAGTGATACTACAAGCTGGAGCAGTAAAAACTGCTGTTATAATTCTGGGTTTGCTTTGAAAAACACACATTATGCTTCAGAATGAAGGGCTGCATGTAGTGTTTTAGGAGAGTCATGTCTGGAACTTCTACAAGAGAAACCCACTGAAAGCAGCAATTCCTTTTACATTGTAAATCTAACTCAAACCAGTACATTGAGTTGCAGTGTTGTTTGCAAAACCACAGGTTGTTAAACTTCACAAATCAAACTCAACATTATTATCTTGGAGGCCTGAATGGTATTGGTAGAAAAAGGGACTGTACTCAGTCACAACCTGAATTTCAAATAAAATAGTACTTCATTCACACTGCCTCTCTCATACCAGTTCAAAGGAGTCGAGTCACTATATTTTTAATATTAAATGTTCTTTTCCTAATGCCTTCCATAATGGAAGCAAAAATTGTGGAATAGAAAAAAAAAGTCTGGTGTTTGCACAAAGTACATTCAATGGCTGCATTACTGCTTTTAGCCTAAAATACGTAGTAATCTGTTTATTAGTTGGTAGAAAACACTTTTTGTATTGGACTTGCTTTCAGGTTACTATTTATTGAAATACCCACTTTCAGATTAAGTTAGTTATTATAGCTAACGTGTTTAAAAAAGAAAAAAAAATAATCACACAGCTTCAGGTACATGTGCTTGCAATTGTTATTATCTAACAAAGAGCACTCATGGTCTGTTTCAATGCCTCCCCAGCCCATAAATCACAGAATTGCAGGATCTTAACTTCTGCCTTCCCACCATAATTGTTCTCTTTATTTTTATAGATAACTATTCAACCTTTAGACTTCAGTGTGAACAGGCTTTGGCACCATACAAATGAAAAATACAAGTGGTAAGCTCAATATTTAGAAATAGAAAATTGTATTTTCTATTTTCATATTTCTACAGTGATAGAGGCAATAGAATTTATTTCACTATCTTGTTACAAAACCAAACTTTCAGCACACAAGGTAGCTATTTTTTAAGGGGCTGTTTTTCAGTTTTGCCAAAGAAAGCATTCAGCAACTGCATAGGAAAAAAATAATCAAGTATTAAACAATGGCCAACATTTTACTTACAGCTTATGGATGAGTCTATGTGGTAATCCATACTTCTGCACTGTTGAACCCGAAATAATTGCAGAAAATCTCCAGGGCTCAAGACTCATCTCAGAAACCTCAAAGAAATACATCCCAGAACTCTTAACACCAGCAAAGGGTGGAATAAGAGCCTTCTGCAATCTCCTGAGTTGCTTGTTCCTGGCAACAGGCACCACATGTATATATGTTTTAAATAAATTTCTGGTTTTGAATGACACTAAAAAGTGCAAGCTTAGATTCTGTAGTGAGATGCCCTGATAGTTAAATCTATGAAAGAAACACTCTCATACTTAGGGTGCATTTTTAATCATTAGTTTTAACATTCCATCAACATGACTGGAATTTCCTGCCTTGTGACACAGAGTACTTTAAATTTGAAGGTTTTAAAAATGTTTCTGGAGAATTTCTTTCATGTTTTCTGCTTTTATGGAAACCTTTCAAAAGTTCTTCTTGATTTCAAATAGAGAAAAGTATCAAACTCTGGTAACTCTAATTTTCATCCAGCTCTAATGACTACAGATCCCATCTGTGGTGGTGAGGCCTTTTGTTTTATACAAAAGCTGCTCAACTAACTAATGATTCTATAGACAGTGCTGACACAAAGTATTAAAAATCTCTTACCTTCTAACAAATTGCTTAATTAATGAGAACTTACTGAAGCTGATCGACATACCATGGAAAACTTTCAATGGAGTAATTTGCCAAATATTTCCATCTTTGGCTGAAGGATACTTTTCTTTCATTAAATATAGATTTTTAAAATAAAGTTTTCCTTAATGCTGAAGAGAGCTAGTTGTGTAAAGAGCTGGCTGCGACAAATGGCTGGATGAAGCAGTAATCTAAAAAATGATTTGGATAAACAATTAAATAAAAAAGATAACAAATACCATAGATTATAAAACCAGAAAACTCGTCTGACTTTCTCCATATTTCAGACCATATAACTCTTTCGAAGAGTTACAAAAACCTCTTTTAAAGTACTCCCTATTCAGTAGGAAAACACGTAGCTTGGAACTCGAAGTAAGGGGAGCTGTGTTTAGAAATTTAAATCAGCTCCTGCGCACGCTAAGGCTGTGTGTACTGCCCTCACCAGCTGCACCGGGGAGAAAACACGGGCCCCACATCTAAACTGCCCAGCACTAGCACCAGTTAGAAAAGTCTGGTGCCCACATCCCCACTGCCCAGTATTTGGCCTCTGTGCTCTCTAAGGCCCCTACAGCCATGAAACTTGCCTTTCCTTTGTGTTTGTCGTTCAAAAATACCAGCATGGTGAGTTTACAGCACGATACAGAGAGCACACTCATGATAGCACGTGGTGACATTTCAGTGCCCAATTGGACAGTGAACAACTACCTGCTGTGCTAACAAAGACTCTCCTGGGTGGAAGAGCCAGATTAGCGTTGGATATGTCCATATTGTCTGGGCAGAGTTCATAACAAACTAACCTTAAAAACAGGTTTATATTTTCCCCTAGGACTAGCTGGGGCTCACCTTGGAAGGCAGTCTGGAAGCGAACTCAAGTGTTTGCAGTGTGGGGAGCTGCCCTACAGCAAGGCAGGGAGGGGAGGAAGACCTTGCCTTCTGTTCTTACACGGGAGACATCGTCCTTATCTTGCTGTACCATCTCTTTCATTTCATAGCCCTGCAGTGTTTCCTCCGATTCCCTGTCCTCCTCCTGTTCTGCTGAGCTCCTTTACCAGCAAGGAAGCTTGTGATAATGATATTTCCAAATATAGCTAGTTGAAAATATTAAATCAATGCAAATCAATCATTGGTGTGTATACAGAGGGAGGAATCTGGTTTTGATCAAGTAAAGCTTTTTTCAGAATGTTAAGTCTTGAGATATTTCTGCTGACTTCATAAAATAATTAAAGCTTGTGGTGAGGGAGTTTTATTGTTTGGGGTTTTTTTACTAGCTGTATCAAATAGTAAGGAAAAACACCATTAAGATTTCAACATATCCAATTGTGTATGCTCTCCTAACAACTAACCCAAACTGTTAAATGTCTTGTCAACAGCAGGCAATGATTTCCATGGAAGACCCTGACTTGCTGCACCTGTAAGTCTTTAAACAGCTACACTTTGAGCTGCAACAGCTTCCAGAAGTAATCAATCTGGAACATGTTGTTTCACAAAAATAACTAGGTGACTTTAAAGCTGTGTTTTCCCCATAGTGAAAATGCCAGGCTACTGCCAAATCAAGCTAGCTGTCATTCCCGTCTGCCTTCATGAAGCCAGCGGGATGCACAACTGAAGTCTGCAAGGAAATCACTTTGTGTCCCTTTAAGTCAGGGAACTGTGCTAAATCAGAAGGCGCAGTGGCACGAGAAGGAAGGATTCCCAGAACATAAGCCTGAAAACATACTGTTACCAGGCAGATCGGTGGTGACAATCTTGCTGTGTAATCCACACTGACATCCCTCCAGCGCATAAAATACCAGGCTAGTACCAGCATCACACAGAGCACTAGCAGCACACTTTGCTCCTGCTGCTCTCACTCCCCACGGAGCAAGGCTCAGGCTGAACTCCCCCCTCTTTAGGAGGGCACTGGCACTAGGAATTCATTCTTCTCCAATTTACTCAACGACAGAGTGAAGTAAAATCCATGCATGATTTCACTGTGTATAGAACTACACTGTGTGTCCCTCTAACACAGCCTTGGGCAGATAAATGGTGTTACACAAACTGTACTGTTCCCAGCACAGCGTAAATCAGTTGTACCTTGGAGGCAGAGTTCTTGCCTTCCTTCTAGGTCCACAGAGTAGCCACGGCTGGCACAGACATCTCATCTGCCTGTGCTGGCCTCCTCTTCTCACCAGGGGATGAGGCCAAGGCTCTTCCATTCCCGCTGTCCAAGGCAGATGGACCCATTTACTGTTATTCTGCACATTCAAAACAGAGAAAGGCAAATTAATATGATATAAAGATGGGAAAGCAAGGAAGAGAAAGTTTGCTGAGTGATCTTAAGAAACTGTTTGCTGCACTGTCCGCTCTCTCCCTTCTCTGCAGCACTGCTAGGAGTGGGTGCTTTCCTCTGATGTGGTTCATCTTGAAGGATGCTGCGGGAGGTTGTCGTCCTAGAGAAATGCTACTTGCTATATGGCTGGATGCGAGTCAGGGGTTTTAGCATTGGGAATGAGCGAGGGAAGGTAATTTCTATTCCTGACTCTGGCACTGACCCACTATTTGACTCCTCAGCTCATTTTTCTGTGTTCCCAAACTATAAAAACAGAAGTTCCTACCCACTCTCTTTCTTAACAGTATCAGCTCTGGGTAGGTGGTAGTTACTGCAATCATATTCTCAATTTGAAATGTGCTAATAGTATGAAAAACAAGGTATGAAACTTATAGCACTGCACTGTGGGTCAAATACAGCTTTAATTGAAATATTTTGTTGTAATTTGCTTGGCATGGCTTTTCTTTCACATATAATAAGAAATTGAAACAATCCACCAGAATCAAAGCAATGAATACAGCATAACTTTAAATCCTGATTAGATTTTCTTTTATGGCGGGTGTGTGTGAGGAAGGAAACACATAAATCACACTAACTGGTTAACACAGTTGAGGCACTATATGCTATATCAGTGAGGCCTCATTTAGTTCTAGTCTTAATTCCAGCATTCCCCCAAGGACCAAACAAATGTAAAACCTGACTTTGCTGCAGTAACTTATTCTACTTGTTGCAAAGTCCTACAACAGAGTGTAAGTGTGATTCTGAATTTCCTATTACCAATACTGAAAGAGAAAAATAATTATATACATTAAGAATGACAATTTCCTGTGCTTTGGAAGCATTTCTTTTTACTTTTTTTTTAGAACAGACTATTTGAGTAGGTTACCTATTTGAATCCCTTACCACGTCAATAATACTAACTAATAAATATAATGAGATCTTGTTTGGTGACTAGCTGATGCTAGAATATTTTATAACAGTAATAGTTTTACAGTAAAGACTAGGTTATTAGCATACAGCTAGTTTAATTTACAGAAGACACTTGAAAGGATGCTAGCACAACATTTGACAGGGCTTTCGGGACATTACTCTGCATCTGCAACACTGCTCTGACCAAGGACAGGATACTGTGTGATTAAAATTAAAGCCTCAAAACACAGAACCCGTATCTGTTACCACAGGAACAAAATGCTAGCAAGTTGAGGGTGTTTTGTAAGAAGTCATAATTTTTGTTTACTGTATCTGCTAAATTATTTAGGAACCCCCTGCATAATTTATTCCTTTCAACAAGATATTTCCATGCCTTGATGTTGTTATTTTTTGCAAAACAACCTGTGTTCAAAGCTAAAATTTAAGCATGGGTAGCTTTAAACATGAGTGTTTGGATTTGGGGATTTTGTTTGGCTTGTTAAAAAGAAAAAGTTTCAATAATTTTGAATAGGTAATTTCATAGAACCCAATACTAAGCAACAGCAATGCTCTGAGCAGATAGCATTGCTTGTTTTTCAGAAGGGCTTTTTCATAACCCGAATGTTGTTATTGTAACTACTTACCTTTTCAGATCAGATCTGGTAGCTCTCAAGGCTTCAGAGTCCTTTGTGACAGACAGCAGAGAGCATACAGAATTTCCCTAAATCCATTTCTGCATTTTTTTCCAGGTAGCATTGTGTTTGGGTATTAGACACAGGCATCAGTCCCAGAATCAAACTGCTTACCAGTCCTGCCCTAGTCCTGAACTCAGGTGAATATATTTTTTCCTCCTTTCCTGATTACATCACAGAAAACCACACAATTACTTTAAAATACAACATATTCCTTGTTACCTCCAGTTAAGGATGGTAATATGTTCTTCATCATAAATCAGTTGACTGCTTTACCGCATAGCCAACAATTACAGTTGGTTATAACTCACCACCAGTTTACCTAGTATGAAATGAAATTCTCATTAAACTGCAAGATGAAGGCAAGTAGCCAACTTCTGAGTGGTTTGGGCTTTTTTTTTTTTTTTTTTTAACTGAGCAGATCTAATTCAAGATTTCTTCAAAGTTCAATCCTTAACGTTCTCTCCACAGAAGTAAACTATTATCCCTTGTAAAGACGCTCTTACCTCTCCGTCCCTATTACCTGCTACTGACCCAGCAATCAGAGTTTAAAACTGAATTCTACTTATTGGAGTGAAGTGCAGCCCTTATTCCTAGTTTGCTTTGGGGCACTGCTATCACATACGCAAATACTGCCTGAGCCAGTTCTAAGAGCTAGTTCAGCTGAAACTGAATATAGCAAAAACTGCTTTAACTTCAGACGTGCAGAGTAGCACCAAAGCAGGCAGGAGCAGACGGGGAGGGTACAGCAGGACAACAGCCGCCTGGATTTAGGTCAGCTTAACCTGTAACAGGATTATATCCTAGAGTCAAAAGCCACAAACTGGTAGGACTTAAAAGAGGGTGACACTTATTGTGTGCGATTCTGGGAATGACTTTACCATGCCTGCTTTTCTCTTCTGCACAAGGGGGCCCCTCATAGCTCTGTCCCTTCTTTGTCAGGGCTTGGGAATTAGTGCCTTATTGAGAAGCAAGTCAGTGCCAATCAGCTACACGAGCGTGCCCTACCCAATTCAGGTGCAGAGCACCTCTCCACTGTCTCACTGTTAATGTGCAGAAAAACAAAAGCCTGAGATTGTGGGCTAGAGCCTTACCCTCCTTTCTCCATCCTTTAGTCAATATAATGCCATCTTTTTATCTAATAACCTAGGCTCTCCATATCCCGCAGCTCTGCCTAGATAACCTCCTTGACGGACATGCTCAGGAAACACCTCCCAGTTCAAATCACTTCAACATTGTACCTGAGTGACAAGAGATCCTCTGAGCGGTTTGGATCAATCAAGACAGCAATATTTTTGGTTGGTTTTGGACTTCAAACTTCCTAGAAATTTTGTCGAAAGAAGTCAAGTGAAGAGATGCAGCTAAAATGTAAACACAGCCAAGTTAGGCAGCAGCTGGGAGAGACTGCAGATCGCAGTTCGGAACAAGATATGTGTACAGGTCCCAATTTAAACTCAGTTCTGATGTGGATCTGGCCTGAGCACTTTAGCTGATATACCTATGTTTGAGCCAGCAAGTATCAGAAGACATGGGATTCAATACAAGTTCACATCATTTCAACTCAGACCCATGTCTTTGTGATACACCATCACTGCACACACAACAAGACCCGCAGAATATGGTAGGTGGAATGGGAATTAAGTGTAAGCAGCTATAACCAAAGATCAATGAAGTTCCAAATGCTGACCACAGCCCTTCAAGAGAAAATACTTAAACCGTGCAGCAATTTACAGTTAAACACATGCAGTTTAAAAGCTATATTTGCATTGTCAAATTACTTCAGATCTCCCATTTTCATTAGTTACTGATCTTTCCTCTTTACATATAAAACTTGGACGAATGACAGTAGAATAAAATGGGTTCTCTTTAAAGAAAGCAATTTTTGAGCGCTGAAGTTGCAACTGCCTTTTCTCAGGTTGCCACTAAAACTTTTTTATCCTTCTAAACCTTTGCTTACCCTCTTCTGTGAGCAGAGCTAATGGAACGAAAGGCAACATGCCTTCCCTGGCAATATGTTGCTCCAGTCAGCTACTGAAAATTCATTAACGCACAGCTTACACAACAGCCTTCTCCCACTCACAGGTACACTCAGCACTCTCATTTATGAAGTTAATTTAGTGAGGTTAAACGACACAGTATATTTGACTGCATTTTCTCACCTCCAGCTCGAGCCCTGTCAGGCTTCCTAGGAAAGAAAAGGAACGTTCTCCCTGCCTTGTTTTCATACACACTACAAAAGGGATTGCATTACCCTCCCCCCAACCCCAATTACTGGGCTGTGGAAAGAACTCCAATTAAGTGGTTAGCCATAATAGCATGGCAGCCCTTTAGGAAACTGCTTATCTAAATAGAGATGTACAGAAGGCACTTTTCTCTCTAATAGTGATGCATTTTCAATTTATGCAATACAAAGTGCATTGGTCTGCAGTGTCCCTGGCTACTGATGATTAATAGCCCGTACACTGCAAGGGTCTACAAAGAAAAGTGCCAAGGGAAGCAGATGCAGCGGGTTTTATATTATCATGACTGCAACAAACTCATTCAGTGGTGTCAGCTCTGACTGCAGGATTCTGATTATGAAATATGATGCGTGTTGAATTTAATGGCTTTCTCTGCCCTTCTGGTGAGTTCACTGCTTTCCAATGTCATTTTGTGTTCTCATCTGAGTGGTAATAAAAGGAATATCATTGACTGTGCTAGCTCTGTAACCACTGTGTGTTTTACAATAAATTGTGTTTCAGGACCTTTCTACCCAGGAGAGTGTGCAGGGCCAGAAAGTAATATTCCCCAGTTTTCCAATATGAAGGCTTTCTATGAGAGGATAGGAAATTATGCAGGACTGGCCTTCTCTTGAGGCATTCCTTATGTGAGCAGAACATTTCTTTTTCAAGCGGTTATGTAGTAAAAAGGTCAGTTTGGATTGCAAATAATAAAAAAAAAAAGACGACATCAAAATAAACAGCTACTGCTACAGAGCAGGAATTATGATACCTCGATGACAAGAGGATAAAAGTTGTTCAAAATAAAATGTAAATCAGGAACCTGCGCATATATGGTGTTACCCATGTCAGAATATAAAGTCAAAGGAGACTTCTAAAGAGGGGTTTCTTTATACAGCAAATTGTTATTTCATCCAACCTGTCGGTGAACTGTGGCCTGCGCTACTGAGTTAAGGTCTCACCTTAAACTCAGAGAGCTGGTTTGCGAGATAGCTACAGGTGTTCTCACGAATCCCTCTAATGCCTGCAAAGTCATTGTGTTGGTTTCTCAAACAAAACAAGCCTCGCTGCAAATGCATTGTGCCAGTATCAGTGTTGAAGAGTGCACGCACAAGAATTCTTCACACCGCTAACCAACACTGCCGCAAGCTGGGGTGCCTTTACCCCAGGAGGGCCGATGCAGATCTGCAGAGAGAAGACAGAGGCTCAAAGCTGAGATACTTTGCATTACCTGAAGGGATTCCACTATTTTCATCCCCTTTGCTCACATGCATCTCCTCCTGCCTGCGTTAGCCACAACTTCAGGGGCTCAGTCGCTCACACAGCTGGATCGATCACGGGAAAGCAATGCAACAGACAAATAGAAAGAAACATTTTTGTGAGAATCTCTGATAAATCGGCCTGTCTGAACTTTCCCCTTGGCTTCTGCTGCAGGCTACAGCCAGCTTGAAGCACTGCAGCCACAGCCA
>NW_009648350.1:253356-258839 GCF_000708025.1 Charadrius vociferus
GATAGGGAAACAAAGAAAAAAACCAACTTTCCTGCAATTCTTTAAAGCAAGAAAACAACAGAAACAACAACAGTTTCTTCCCTTTTTCTTTGTTAACATTAGACTTTTCTCCTAAAATTTTGTTATAATATTGTTTAGCAAAACACAGCTGTGAAACCTGGCATGCTTTAAGAGCAGTCATAGAATTTGCTCTCTACTGCACTCTGACATATTTGCATTCTGACATATTTAAATCTATCAGTGCACTCTTTATAAAGACACCCAGAGAACACAGCGCCAATTTAATGCTGGGGGAAAGGAGCCCCATATGCAAGGAAGCCCCCAAGATCTTTCACTGGGAGAGAGGGGAACAGAGCAGGTGTTTCCTTCTTATTTCACCTCCACCTGATCATGGCTCTTTTCAAATAGTTGGGCACCTCCATCCTTCCAAAATCGAGGTAGCAGGGCAGGCCTGCTCAGCCATAAGAGGATAGATGTACAGGACAGGGAAGATTAATATTCTTGGAGGTTTCCCTTAGTATGCAGGAAGCCAGCACAAAGGCACTAATAACCTCTTCAAGCAGAGTACATTTTCTCATGGGGATAATAGCTCAAGGATAGAAAGAGAGAGCTTTTATACTATAAAGGAACATTATCTTTCGTGTATGAAAACTAACCGTTTCTGGCTCTTTAGTGCAGAACTAAGCTACCTCAATTTTACCTGTGCATTTGCACCTGTGTAAGGACAGTTTTAAAATGTCAACAAAATCCGTTTTAAGGAGTCTATCTTATGCCTCCCCGTTTGCACTTAATTTGTTTCATCACATAGGGATGGAATTAAAGGCCTTCACTACAGTTTAGGCAGCTTGCCAATACCTATTTTATAGCAATAAAATATGTACAAATTAAGGAATCTCATGTGGAAAATTCATTCAACAGCCTCAAAAGCCAAATGAATGGTAATTACTTCAAACACAATGTGGTGGCAATCAGGCAAGATTGGATCATGCTTTTAAATGTATGTCTAAATTTTTAAGAACCAAGATAATTATGAATTATGAAAATAACTCAGACAATGCCACAGCAAAGACAGTGTTTGTGGAGTAAGAAAGAGATCTTCTTTAAGGAAAAGAGAAGACTTAATTCCAACACCTGCATAGGAATAATCAGAGAGCAAATGTGGGGCTGATATTTTGTTTTATTCCCTTATTTCTAGCCATCATTTTATGCTTTAGGATGGCTCATGGATGCCTCGAAGTACGGAGCAAGTGGAAGCATACAAAATAAAATACAAGTAAAAGGATTTATCCTGCTTACCAAAAGCAATGGAAGTTCTTTCTAGTTCACGTTCACATATACTGCAATGTAAAATTACGTTTGCCATCTTAGTTCTCCATGCGAGTTTTCTTCTATCTGGAAAACAAGCTTAATACTCATCCACTTATGGAATGCCAACTGAATAAACACAAAGTGGATTTGTTTCTCATAGGTAAAGCGGACCAGATTTAGATCAATATATACATTCCTTTTAAAAGACAACCGGCAAACACAACCATACCTTTGTTGTCTTTTTGAGAAGTCTCTAGGAAACCTTCCCCTTCAGGAAAAAGCACAATGGAACAGGTCTAGATTATAATTATATAATTCCATTAGCAAGTAATGAAAATACAGGTGTAAACCAAAATATATACAAAAAACCAGTTGTATTTTTTTCCATTGAAAAATTGACAAGACACTGGACTGGCTTTCTTGTAGATGTATAATCTTGTAAATTAGTGGTATCACAGAATAATTTCAAGTTGGCAAGGACTTCTGGAAGTCTCTGCTCAAGACAGAGAACTTTAAACAGTTTGCTCATGGCCTTGTACCGTTGTATAGTATTGTCAGTACACGCAATGCTGGAGTACTGCATCCAGTACTGATGGCTGCACCGAAAAAGGGCTGTTGACACACCAGAATGTGTGAAAAAGGCTACGAGATTTATGTGCAGTCTGGAGAGTCTCCACCTTGTGATGCATTTACAGACAGGTCTCCACTGCACCGCAAGTGAGCATTACATGACAGCAAAGCCCGTAGGCTCAGTACAGCTGTGTTAGTGTGGAACTCCTCGCAGGCCAGTTTAGGGTTCTGCCAAATCTGCCTATGTGGGGTTAGCCAGCCACAAACCCTCCTGCCCCCAAGATTTACTGCTCCCTAGGGAGAGATGGCGGCGGGTAACACGTACCTGTGCTTCATCTGTTCCTTCACAGCCTGGCATCAGGGCTTAACTCTTCTTCGAAGTGGAAACTTTATTGGATGAAGCACACGTTTTCTTCTGCGGCCTGTCACAGGAGCACTGCCTGCCGTTAAGGAATGGGTAGCAAAGAAAGGGACAGCAACACTCACCGAACACAAGGCAAAACCCTCCTGCTGCTGAGGACCTGCATCTGTCCTGCCTCGGGTGTCTGTACTGGCATTGCACTGAAGCGTGACATACCCTGAAGAAAGTTCAATCTACTTAGCCTAGCAAAAAGAGCAGTAAGAGGTCCACCTGATCAACGGCTGCAATACGCTGTGTAGGGAGAGACCCTTACGGAATAGCATGTTCTCATCTGAGAGGCAAAAAGTTTAATATGATCTAATGTCTGGGATCTGAAACTACGCACACCTGAATGGAAAATAAAGCATGCACTTTTGGGATAATTAACAACCAGAACAGTATACCTAAAGGTAAGGTTGAAATTCCATCTGTGAAATCTTTAGGCCTATATTTTTTGCTAAGAATATGCCAAACCACAGCCAGCTCAGAGGGACTGGAAAACCTCTTGAACAATGCAGAGTGTCAAACTTGTAGACAATGGGGAGAGAAGGGATGGAAGAGGGATGTTTTCAGAGGACAGCTGGACATCCATCTCCCTTGGAAGACAAATTAGGCCCGAGACTGAAAATATCTCCATAAGCACCCAGCACACTGGACCCAACTGCGTACTCATTACATGCTGAAGGATTCGAGTACTCATTACATTACCCAACTACGTACTCATTACATGCTGAAGGATTCGAGCTATGTTTTGTTGCGGATTAGGTAGGAACATTTACAGGTTTGCCTTACTTCAGTCTGCTTTGCCAAAAGACATGCTCAAGCACTGAATAGAGAATCTGCTACACTGGAAGCCTATGAAATTATGAATGGCCCAAAAAAGTGAGTAAGGAAGAAAAAAAGTCTATTTCATACTACAAGAGCTCTGGGACACCAGTGACATTTTCTGCCAGAACAACTCAAATTTTGGAACTCATTGCCACAAGATGCTGTGGGTGTAAAAAATATAGACTCAAAGGGGGATTGGACACACATCACGGAGAATAAATTGCTATGAAACGTAACAGTGCAGATGTAGCTTCTGGCTCAGGAAAGCTGTACTCCTCTCCTTGCTGGGAGCTGCGGGGGCATTTTTGGGGAAAGCTCACTCAGTTCCAGCTCTCAGTTGGTGCTTGCACACACATTTTCTGCAGCGTCAGCACTGCAGGCCAAGTCATTTCTAAGGTAACTCCAATCAAGTCAGTTCACTCCAGGGAGGGGTTTGTCCCATGAAATCATCTCCATCTGCAAGGACTCTAAGCCAGCACTCGATTAATTTATCCATCTGGTGTACACTGTAACTCAATTCTAGCGGATACAACCTGTAGTGCATCAAGTTGCAAATACAACTTAGCCAGGAGAGCAGTAGAGTCTCTAGAAACCACTTGTTAAGGAAAAAAAGAAAACATCTTTAAAAGTTGTTGTTTTTTTTTTTTAAAGCAGAATATCAAGAGAGACCTATTCTCCCTCTTTCAAAGTTAGAAGAGACAGGAAAAAGGTTTTTACCATTAACCACCAGGGTGGGAATTTCATACCTTACGTTTACTCCTCTTTCTACGAGGTCAAATAAATGTGAGCACTGTATTTTCCTGAGATGATTTGGTTTCACCAAAAAGCATCAGCAGAAAAAAAAAAAAAAAAAAAGAATTTCAGATTACTCAAGGTTAGTGAAAATAGATTCTTTCTTAAAAATTTACAAAATATAAACAATTTATGACTTGATAGCTCAGGTGTCAGCATTACAGCTCTGGACTGCAAAGCATTGTCATGTGTGCCCAGCATGCAGCCACAGAGCCAACAGCCGGCGGAAGGCTGGGGACTTAACATGATGCACACAAACAAATACAATCAAATGGCTGAAGAGAATAAACTTCCCACTGTCACCTTTAGGATCTTTTTTAAAAAAACACAATTTTTAAGACGTTTAAATCATAGATGTGATGCAACAACCAGTCCTGATGGTATAATTCTAATTCTTCATGTATTTCTGAGCTGATCCTGAGATTTGCTCCATACAACGACCTCCCCCTGCAAGCCACAGCACACAGGATCAGGCTCCAGAACACGGGTAGCAGAGGTGGAGCGTGGGGCCCTTGTGGCTGATGAAATGGGTTAAGACTCGGGACATGGCAGCCCTTCCAGGTGACCTTAAGCTCACTGCGGTGCAGCAGCAGCTCGGTGGCATTGCTGCCTTCGCACGGTTACCTTTAGACTCTTTTGCACTGTGCATTTGTTGTGCAACGTCAAATCCACAGTGGGATTTGCACTGTGGGTGCACTGATGAGCACTGGGAGAACACCATTTCCTAACGTCTCTGTCCAGTGCACCAACATCCAGAGCTGCTTTGAAAAGTGTAGTGAAAACATTACCTGTTAAGGTTAGGAACCGCCTAACTAGGCAGAGAGTATCCCGTCTGTAACAAAAGAGTGGCCCACCGACCTCGCAGGTTGTTTTGTCTTGCTACGAGTTAAACAGGATAACACAATCGCTGAGTGTAACTTGAGAGTGAATCATTGTTTTCTGGGGAGTTATTATAATCATTTCCCAGGGAACCTTTGTTAACACCGGCAACAGCACGGCTGTTCAATTAGAAAAAGATAACACTTTGAGCTCTCATTGATCCCTAAACCTCCCTCTCTTCTATTGCTGTAAACCAGCTGACGTTATCTTGGCTTGCTGTGTCACAAAACACTGTGCCCTCGGCACGCTGCCCCGGGGAGGACACAGCCTCGAGCTGTAAGGGGGAACTTAAGGAGGGCGAGCTGCACCGCCTGGCACCAGTGGGGAGAGGGGGGGATAACGCTCCCTGCCCCTCCTTCCCACCCTCTAACCAACTCCCAAGGAAGCTGTCCACCACCTACTGCTTTGTATGCAAATGTGCGTGCTGGTCTTTAATTAAAGCTATCTAAATTAGTCGTATTTGAGAAGCCTCTCCCTGTGGGAAGGTCTAGTACTACTGTCAGATTCACAGTGGACGACTGTGCCAGCTTAATGCACGAGTGACTGTAACCCCCATCCAGGCTGACAAGCGGAGATGGATTGCCACCAGCTGGGGTGAGAGGTGACAATGATTGACATCGGAACAATCACCCAGTGACAAACCTGCCCTACTTAATGCACCTTGCTTTCTCTGATGAGTGAATTTGATCTTACAGGCAGTTCAGCA
>NW_009648350.1:258889-316271 GCF_000708025.1 Charadrius vociferus
GTCATCTACAATCTGTTTATTTCAAACGCTCGTCCTCCTCTCTAGGCTATGCTGTGCAATGAACGTGTCTTTTCTCTTTTTTTCTTGAAGTTATAAATGAAAACCAAGCATTTTAAAATTATTTGACTACTCGAGGAAGTAATTACTTGTTGATATTTTTAATTATAATTCCCTCCCTTTAAACCTGTTAATAGATCAGTTAAGGTCAGGTGTGCTAACTATGACTTCCCTCCCCCCTTTCCTGCTTTTACTCTTTGCTGACTTTCCAGCCTCTAGCAAAGATACCTGTTGTGAAACAGGAAAGAAATTACAGCTCTGGCAGTTCATAAATTTCAAAACAAAACAAAACAAAAAGAAATTCGAAAGCATAGAAGCAAAAGAATACAACAAAAAGGTAGCAAAAAAAAATATCCAAGAATATTTCACAGAGTATTTAAAAAGAGTGGAAAATTAGGTTGTCTCGACAATGTAAATGTGAGAATATGATTACGTGATGTTTTGCTGCTTCAAACTTGCAACATACTTTTGTTTCTCACCTACCACGTATTTTCCATGTCTTCATACCTGGGCTAAGCACAGCTTCTACCTGCATCCTGTATCTCCTCCTACTGAAAAATAAAAATAATATGTTTCCATCCTTGAAATCCTACTAACTAATTTGCAACAAGAAACTTAAACCAATTTTTTTTTTTTTTGGAAAAAGACCTAAGCCTATCCTATCCTATCCTTCCAATATTCAATCACACCTTGAATTCTCTTGCAGAACTGGTAACAGCAAATTCGACACGATGTCTCCTTGTTTAAGGATTTCCATTACATACACAGTTATTGCTGAACCTTAAGTTTCTGAAGCTGCCACGTAAGTGTTCTGTAAAGTAACAAAAAGACAAACGTAATGTTCAAGACATTATCTGAAAATGGCCACAAAATACCTCTTCATAGATATTGGAAGTGGCAGCTGATGCCTTGACTGTGGAGGGAAAAAACCAAGGAGCTTGCAAGGGTAATTCTTGTTTCATTGCTAGTAGATGAAGATCCAATACAAGTCCTGATTTTCTAGGGGGTTGTGCATAAGTGTGGGGGGTGTAATTTAAACAGCTCGGCATTTCACAAAATAGATACCAAAATTGATTCTGCCTACTTCAGGCTAAACATGTGAAAATGCTGACTGACAGAATCACCTAAGGGTAATAAATCTGCCAAGTGTTTTGTTAAACAGCTATTCAGTTTGAAATGTATCCCGGCATTCTGGAATAACAATGGGCTACTGTAATGTATGGTGCATTAATTATATAGTTGACAAGAAAATTACCCTTCAATCCAGGATTACTAAAAACTTTACTAGGCTTTTTTTTTTACCCTCTCCTGTTAGAAGCAGTGTTCAGTGCAGCCCTCCCAGAGGTTCTGCCCACCTCCTCCTGCAGAGTTAAGCAGCACGGCAATAAAGTTCCAGGGAGATTTGCACTGATGTTTCACTGAGAACATTGGTTGCTTCCCCAAATTTTATTATAGCTGCTGCTAAATGATGAATATCAGTATCAAAACTGGTCTTGGCTTCTCTCAGTGTAAGTTCTTCTGATAAACATAATGAAATGTTGCTTCAATTTGTGACTGTATTTACATCCTACACCAGGTACACTTGCAGTTCTCCGACAGTCTGGAAAAAAGCCACATCAGCTTCCAAACACTCACTCACGTATTGGTGAAAGAGTAGGAACGCTGGTCTTGGAGGCAATGCAACGATGTTGTAAATTAGACTAAATTAGAATAGAATCATAGAACCGACCCAAACTATTCTATTCTAAAGTAGTGTAAAAATACAACAGAAATGTAAATACACTGTTACAACCAGAACATAATTTGTGTGTTTCCCAGGCACATACTCCTCTCTGATTCCTCTGACAGCTCTTGAAACTTCTGCAGTTCAGGGCTAAGCCTGGATGCCCCGAGTAAAGCGCTGCAACGATGCTTCTGCATATAGATACCTCACCTGTATGCTGCCACAGGTACCTACCTGCAAATAAGCCATTTTAGAAACTATAGTTTAAAACTGGTAAATTCTTCCCTAATAGCATCCTGGCTACAGGATGTAGAAACAGAAACAGATTCAAAAGCCATAAGAATGCTGTACGTGTCATAGGAGGACTCTATTCTGTAATAATTTATTCTAGTATGTAGTTCTATTCAGAAATTTTGGTATGTGAAAAATTCTGTGTGTAAGACTTAAGTTCTGCATCAAAGATGACTAATTCTTAATTTTATTATAGTAACTTCCTAAATACAATTACCAGTTATGCATTTGCTTTTTTGAGTTAGAATCTCTCTCGACACACAGCACAATTCTCTAGTGAGTTTTCAGCATTCACGCACTGTTGCTGATATGGAAAAACACTTCTAGTATTGCCAAGACAGAAGTGCTTACTAGCAAAGAAATGTTTCAAAATTGTACTGAAATATACTCTATAGAGTTGACAATGACGTGTTAGGACTAAAGAAAATATTACACGTGCTGTAAGTTGAATTCAAATTCAAAGATCTCTTGTAAGCATAAAACTGAACACTATTTCCTATAATTTGAGGTGCAAGCATGACTTATAATCAAACACATCTGAAAAATGACACCACTGAGATTTGCCACCCCGAGGAACAGTCTGTAAGGATATATGTTTTTAGCATAATGCCATGCTTCCTTTTAACTGGGTTTTAAAGCATAATTTAAATAAGTTACATCTCTTACAGTCCGCTTTACTGTAGGTTTTGTAAACTCACTATTAAAATAAATGCACAGGCATCATGGATTAAAAGACCACTCCAGTTTCAACTTTTACAAACCCCACTTTACCAAATCACATTACCTTGTAATTTATTCTAATGTAGTATGTATTTCCCTTTAAAGCCAATTTCTATTCCTTCGGCGTATGTCTAAACGCCTTTCTGATTAACCTCTCTGATCGAAAGCCCACATAGCTCAAGCAAAATCTTTCCATTTACCTCAACAAACTGTTTATTATTCTCCTCTCCAGAAGTTGCGATGAGCTCAGTACTGGAACAGGGTTTTCTTTCAAGGAAAGGTTCAGGTGAAACAATGGTGTGGATTAGACGCTTAAAAGAAAGTAAATTAAAATAACATATTGTTACAACCAAGAGGGGCTGCAGCACCCAAGGAGAGACATTTCTGAAGTGTATGGTCAGTTAATTAATATTGACAGAGGTATCCTTTCAGAATTGCTGTTAGTAATCAGATGTGGGCCCAAGTTATAAGCAAACAACTCTGACCTGGAGGTGATCACCTAGATGTTACAGCTCAAGTCCTATTTCTCTTCATTCCAGCAGAAGTCAAGTCACAACTGGCAAGCAGCTTAAGAGTCTCATGTAAACCTGCACACTTACAGAAGGAAAATTTACAAAACATCCTAAATGAAAGTGTACTGAGCAGAGAACTGACACAGGATGAGGGCTGGTTGATGGGAAGGAAGTGTAAGAAGAGACAGAATGCAAAGGATGCATTATGGTAACAAAAACGGCAGAGAAAGGAGGCTTTGTCCAGGCTAAATTAGTACCTGCCAAACACTGAAATATGAAACTTGAAGCCTCTCATTTCTAATGCTCCAAACCCTCTTCCTGTGCCCCTCGTCCCCCACACCCTACTGTCAAAAGCGTATATAAACAGGCTGCAACGGAGTTTCCACAAGGTCACCCCACTTCATCAGAGCTCTCGGGTACAAACTTGACATTGAAGAATTCTAACTCAAGGGTTTTGTACCAGTTTAAATGTATTTCAGTCATCCACAGATTTCTTTCTCCCCAAAGATGGGTATTACACACTTTAGAGAAGGGATCATGTTTCTTTTAATCTCCATAACATCAACTCAATGTTTAATTATAGGGAATCAACAGAGAAAACACAGGCGTAAAGTCTTCCTCACAATTTTCAGCTTACCAGTTCTTGCTTTATTGCCATCATCTTGATGACTGAGTATCTTCAACAGATATCAGAAGCAGTCACATCAGCTGGCTGCATTCCCAAACTTGCCAAATTTCATCTTCAAATAAGGTACACTGTTTTTGCCATTGCTCCACGATGATAATCTGACTTGTCGAACACGAACCAGAGCACTTGTTTTGCAACTTCATCGGATCTATGGCTTTGAGGATTCAGCCTTGACCACAGATTTCAAGCAGCAGACAGTGCCCAACACTCTGAAGCTGCTCAAGTGTTCAAAACTGTACAGCTTAACTACGTCCAGCTACAGCTGCCCAACATTGCTCTAGCGCTTTCTAACTTTAGATTAAAGAGTTGTCATTATCACAGATCTCTTCCTCAAGTAATCTTTTATCCTTCTTTTCAAACAAGATAAAGAGCTTAAGAGTCTAAATCTCTCTTTAGATGGCATGATTTTCAAATCTTTCCTGTAACCCTTTCCCAAATCCTTTCCAATTTGCCAACATCCTTTTTGAAGTTCACACATCAAAATTGGACACACATTTCTAATACTCAAAGAAGAGCACTCTGAAGCTAATTAGTGTGGTTCTGTTTAGCAGTTTTCCATTTAACAGCTATGCTTCCACCACTCACTGCCTTTGGGCTGCACACGCTCCGTTGAGGCTTCATTTGAACTGGCCTTTCTTTGGTGGGAAGGAAAAAAAATGTAACCATTTGCTTTCTTTAAAACACGTTTTAATTTGGGCTTGTAGTAGATCCTACACAATTCCATTACATCTGCTTCCAAAATGAGGTGTACTTAAGATCTTTGTACTGGGGGGTGGGACACAGGATGACACCGACATAAAAAGCCCATGAATTTTAAAAAATGTTGCCTAACATGAAAGAAGAAATGAATGCCATTACAACCCGGACCACCGATGGTCTAACTTTGCAACCGGCAAAAGTCTCCGTGTACTCCATGCTCAGGAACAGAGGACACTGCATATGTAGAAGAGGAATCTTGGCTGTGAAGGCTTCAAAGACATCAGGTTACAAAATGGAAAATCCCTTCCCAACAGGCAGTACAATTCCAGTTGGCCATTACATTGCACAACTTCCAGGGATTACTGGCAACTTTTGTAGGCAACTGTGCAGCTATAAAACATCTGGCTGTATTTCATGGGGTGATCACATACTTCCTAGGCCCCACTTCATAGTTCTGTAAGAGCTGCGCTGGTTACTGACAAATACTGCTGAGTCTCCAGGAATCACATAATGCATATTTTTGTTTCCCACAAAGTACATTTTCTAGATATCTTTCATGAGAATGCCCTCTGCACCATCGCTGCCAGAAACAACCAGACTCGCTGTGACTAAACACCACGCAGCCCATTCTTGCAGGCTGTATTTTCATGAGTTTGAAATGCTTTAATTGCATTAAATACTTAACTCCACTCACTATGATGTTAAAAAGGCTGCCAAAAATGCAAAGCTTGCAGTAGAGAAAGCACAAGAGGAGGTTAACACCAAGCAATAACTTTAAAGAGATGTAGCCATCGGTGACAGCAAGAGATTCCAGGTACTCATGTGGCAAGCATTAAAATCTTCATTCTTCCCTGACTCAGACATAGTCATTTTCCTACTCTCCCACTAAAGACAGTAAAACAGCATTAAAAGAAAAAAAAAAAAAAATCAACAACTTTTCTACATTTACATGAGCGCAACAGTGGAAAAACAATGAAAGCAGCTCGTCGTTTTTATAAGACAGTTCAAATAAAAATTAATGGCACATGTAATAATAATTCCAAGCGTATTTTGATTCCATTTATATCCAACTAAGAGACAATTTTTGGTGCTTTTGATTTTATAGCTCTGTGTATATGCAAAGTAAAAATTCTGCACATGGGAAAATAAATAAGTGGCTATATGACTGGTTGACAGCAAGATTTGTAGAGCTAATTAGTTCAATGAATAGGAAAGACACTCAAAACTAACAGCTCATCAAATAGTTCTTCATACAAGAGATATCTGTCACCCTGCCTATGCTGAATAAATATTTTTACTGTCTTCCGGAGATCAATGCCAACAAAAGCAAGTAAAAACAGAACAAAACAACACTAAAAAAAGCCCAAACCCCCCAAAACCCCAGCCCCAAAACCTGTGCAGTGCCCCAGGGTGCCCTCACTGACCGCAGCGCGGCGGGTAAGAGGTTGCTGGAAATGCCAAGCCAGGAACTACCTGTGCCCTGGCCAAGAACAGCAGCCTGTGATCCAAGACTGATTAGGGTCAAAGCTATTGATGCACCTTAAATTCTGTAATAAAAATAAATACTGTTCTCAACTTTAGCATGGGACCAAAGGCCACCGTTTGGCTAGTCAGACAATGTCCAGTGTGGATTATTGCACACTGTGTTATTACAGCCCTGAATGAAACAACAGGTACGAGAAGGAAGAATTAGCTCAGCCCCTCTGCTCCTGGTCTGTCCTGAAGGGCTCAACTCACAGTACAGCCCATCGCATTTGCTGGAACTAACGGTGTCTCCGCAGGAGGCCCTGGATGCATTTCAGCAGAAGACACGCATTAAACTACAAAAGTAGCTACTTTCCAGCTCGCTTATCCACACGCCTGCAGCCGAGACTGCAGGACAAAGTTGAATTCAGTGCAGTTCAACCCCCCTCCCAGCATCGCCGAGAGCCTGCGAGGGCTGTGTGGAGCTGAGCAGAGCGCACACCTCAGCACCAGCAACGAGGGGCACCCGCAGGGTCTCCCAGGCACCCGTGTGCACGACCTGCGTCACGACGCTGGATCCTGACCCAAAGCGCAGCCCCATAGTGGGAGGTCTGCGCCTGGGACGAATGAGGCCACATTTCCCAGCGCTGCTCCTACCGCTACTGTCAGAGAGCTGAGAGGAGGTGGTCCCTTAAAGGGGGTGGAAAAACATCTCCCCTGTCTCTCCGTTAAATATCTGCACTCCCACCACCTCAGCAGCTGCCACTGAAATAAAACTGCAAATACACAATGGAAAAAAACCTTGAAATTGGTTCAGGGTTCACTGAACCTCCTGCCCTGTTCCACCAACAGGGAGCCTGCAGCCAGGGGACGTGCTCAGGACGCTGTCCCCGTTCAGAGCTCAGCGCAAAGCTAAGCCCAATGCGTACACCTCAATTTCAGACTCCACTGGAGGAGGAGAAGACAGTATTTATTTATCTGTTTGCAAATTTTCTCATGCAACGCCATGCAAATTGACCGCAGCCTTCATCGCTACTCGAGAGCCAGCACGCTGGAGCTCAGATGGCCCCACGGCAGCTGCCGGGCAGTCTGCACATGAGAGGTTTTCAAGCGTCCATAAAACCCATCCTGTCACGCGGCGTACGAACTGCATGTACTCCTGCTGTGCATTAAGTCCTTTCTTGCATGGTTCTGTTACTGATGTATTGTGTTGAAAATTATGATTCATTAGGAAGACAGAACACGTTCCCAAAGCTCACTCATGGCCTGGTAGAAATGGCAACACCTTCTGTAGACATCCGAGGTCAACGTATTCCCGTGAGAGCCCACTACGGGAGTGTTCCTTCACCAAACAGAAACAGGTTTCAGCAAGTGCTTTTGTGTCAGAGGAACCCCATGGAGTAATGTGCTGCAGAGTAAGGAAACAATCATGTTTTGAACTAATAACTGATTAAATGATAAAAATCAACAGTGTTCTAGGAAGGATACTGATAACGCTATATTTCACCTGGGGTTTTAAAACCTACATATATCACCTTATTCAATCCCCTTCTCTAAAAAATTAGATTCGCAGGGATGGTTTTATTCCCTCAGGAGAACTTGTATGCAATACATAATTATGAGACACAAACCAGGGTACAAGAAATTGTTCTGGGCAGAACAGTCAGTTACACTTAGCAAAATAAAAGAAAGTACTCCTCTATCCATATCTCATACTTCTTGATGCAGAAGAGAAAATAACATACTAAGTTAATAACAAATACACCAAAAAAAAAAAAAAGGAAAAGAGGAAAAATAAAGCAGCAATGAGCAGGCACTGCAGGCAGCTTACTCAAGCCAAAAGCAAAGAGCCTACATCTGTCCTCCTCCTAGCAGCAGGGGCTGAGCAGGACGGAGAGAAGGAAAGGCATAAAGTTTAGAAGCGGCTGACAGGAGGGAATCATGCACACGGGCACCAAGAGACAAAGAAACTCCTTCAGAAAGACCCCGAGAGCTACTTTACATCTAGTCATACGTACGCCTGCCCCATCTCTAGCAGCTCCTGCAAACTAATATCAGCAGAACTGTCCCTGTTACAGAGAAATGTAATAATGTTAAATAGTCCAAAGTAATTCATGGCTTATGCAGTTTTATTATTGACATTCAAGTAAACCATCAGCTCCTCTGGCGAGCGATATTTCTAATTGATTTGAAATTGTGATATACCCATTATTCAATCAACTCAGTTTTGCAAACTAAATTGATATCTGAAACCATTCCAAGAGATTTAATGAGAATGTAGTAGCTACATATTTAAAAGAGGAGAAAAAGTAAACCATCTGTTTGCTTTTGTATAGTAATGTAAAACATCTCCTTGCCATCTCTTTTGATTTTGCCACTGTACTCCTTTGAAGAACGACACAGAAGAAAAACGCTTAGGCTATAGCTGGCTTTCATCGTACTCCCCAAATCTTAGTCCTCTTTTACAGCAAATCATTACAATTCTATTCATCTTCTGATGCCTATAATCCAGAGTTTCAAGCGCACTCTTGGATATAAAGGCCATTTAGGACAAACATAAATTGATGAAACATTGGCCTTGCCTTCTAAGCATTTTAAAATAATGACGTACATTTCAGTATTCAAATTCTTCTCAACTGAGGTGCAGTAGTGAATGAAAGCAGAACTGAGTAAACTCACATCTGAGCATTCATTTGTGATTTCACTTTTTAAAATCACTTTCTCAAATCTTCCCAAGCTTCCTTAATAACGACAAAGCAGTACAACAGGTGTGTTTCCACCAAGATGTTGAACCTGACTCTTGAAAACATGGTACAGAAAAGGTTAAATGTAGTTTCTATTCTGCTCTCCTAGTGCTCACGCTGCCCCCACTGAGTTCAGTAACTTTTCTCAGGTGGCCGCATGAAGAAAGTCCACATTCACAACTAATATCATTCATGACAAATCGTTTCTACAGTGCTCACCCTCTCCTACTGAATTCTTCTTGGGTGTGAAAAGGCAGGCCATGGCCAGGGCTGCAACTGTAATTAAGGTTCACCGAGGTGCTACTTCCATTATCAAGCCCGATTTCCAAGGTTTAATAAGTCAGCAGTTCCAATTGCACAAGGCTGAAATTTGACATTCAAGTTATCAGCAGAGATACGGTTTGTGCTTATCTGTTTATCAAAAGCACAATTTAAATCCAGTCAGCTGTTGCTGAATTGGAGATCTAAAAAGCATAGCCTGCATCTTCCTCTTCATCTGTTCAGGGCTTGCACGCTCTCAACACCAAATTTTCCTCTGGGGAAAGCAGGCACAGGTGTGTTTCAGTGAAGGCATTAGAAATGCCTCCTGTCCAACAAACTCAGTGCTTGTTCCCATTGCTCCTTGTTTATCCACACACTCTCCAGGGAACAGAGTAAGTCGTTCACCTAGTTTTGACACAAGCATGCCAAAATTAAGCAACCTGGTAAGTCAGGGTGCACAACCTTCATGACCTGATCATATCAAGATCTTAAAACAGACAAGACCTATAAAGCCGCATTGGACAACTTTCCAGGGAGCTCACGGGTAAGCTGGGAGAGAAGCTCCCTGTGTGTGTCTGACTGCCACAGGGGCTGTGCCCGAGCCAGGCTCAAGGCTGGTCCCCGAGCAAGAGGCAGCGCAGCCCCCACATGGAGGGATTTAGCTCACCCGTCGACCCAGCATCAGCTCAGCCCTGCTGCCCATCGCGCCGCGTAGCCCTGCCACCGGGGAGGCGCATGGAGCCGTGCCAAAGGCAGACGCTCACCTTGGAAACCTCTGAGTTGGTACAACCTGACAGAACAAGCCCCAGGCAGGTGGGAAAATTGGGTACCGCTCTCCCCAAAATTAATAATCCTCTTGCAAACTCTGCGGGCTCCTCTGTGGTGCAAAGACCAGGTTTGTAGCTAGTTTTCTGGGGGACAGGATGAACACAGCCAGCTTTCCATCACTTTTCTCTTTAATCACTGATTCAGAGACAATTACATTATGAAGAGGAAAAGGTGTAACTTCTATGTTTGGCAAGTTATATGCATAAAATTAGGTAAAAATGGTAAACATAATATATATATGTGCAAAAATGGAAAATACATCTGCAAAATGGTAGATGAGACTTGGTATCCATCTCTTCTTCTGGACACAAAACACACGGGTATCCCACAGCAATAAAGTTATAACACATGTAAGAGTCAAACTATAAATGACAAGCCAGCCAGTGTGATTTACCGTACTCTCCAGATCCAGCTTGGTTTTTAGCTTCACAGTCTGTTCTTGGTACAGAAAGGATTTCATCCTGTATAAGAAAGAGCACAAATAACTGAAATGAAACACTGGGGGAAATATCTCCTAATTTTTTTTCACCAAAACTATTCAAACAGAATATATAGGAAAAAAAATAAAAGAACACCTAATGTGCTTTTTGCATCGTAAAGCAACACTGAATTCAAGCTTGGTTCCTAAGAACTGCAATTTTCAAAGCTGTGTATGTAGGTCAGGTACGCAAGCCCCACAGAAATGCAACAACTTTGCCAGGTTATTTCTGAAACACCTACTCAGAAAGAACACAGATATGGACAATTTCTTAGATAGTTAAAGTCAACACAGGCCTTTCCACTTGGGATGAAACACCAGCTGAGAGCTGACAACTTTCATCCTTTCAGGTGTCAGAGTTTTGGCCTCTACAAAAAGGTGAAGCACAGAATCCTCCCGCACAAAAGAGAAAATGAATCCGTTGCTCAGTCACGATAATGAAACTTCTGGCCCTGAAAATGCTTCTTTCTCTGCTACCCCAAACGCTCAATGACTCCAGCATGTCTCAACGGGGCCTCGGGGGCAGGAAAGGCAGGCACTGACACCACAGTCCACAGTCCACAGTCCACGTTCAGCCCCAGAGGTGAGTAGCCTCAGGATATCTTGAAAAAACACCCAGGGGTTGCTTAATAGTTTTGTGTACATTGCTTTATAGAAAAAGGGCAGCACAAGAGCCCAACCATGTAACTGTAATGACCTTTCTGCACTGGAGCAACTGGATATAAACCAGGAGTAAAGCTAAGCCTGTGTTAACGAGCGATGTGTGTAAAAGGCAGCAGCACGGCTTGTACGCCAGTGAAATGAGGGCAAGCCTGATGTACACGGTTAGGAGCTGTGAGCAAGGCAATCACAGCAATTACTCTGCATTCTTTGTCTAAAAGTCACCATAAAGAGCGCTCAATGCCGTATGCCAACAGAGAGAGATGTTGCTTAGAGTCTGTTTCATGTGTGAGAGTGGAAGAAAGAAAAAACTGACCAAAATACTGCACCCTGTATCTTTCTATAGCTTGCTTACACTATTCTGGTCTTGAGATTATTTTAGTCTGGAGTAAATCCCCTGAACTGCTGCAGCCCAAAGTATCCGCAAGGGATTGAGGAAAAACTTCTGCAATACGAAAAAGAGTGAAAAATAATTGGTGAAACATTTGAAGAAGAAAAAAAGTCCAGCCTTAGTAATAACAATCTTAATATAACAACAATATTGCTGCATAAGCAGCATATATGTCCATCATTTACTTACAATGTGACTTTCAGTATTCAGTTTTTCTTCCATGCTAGTGAGAGTTCAGAGCATCTGCTCTCAAGCCAATCTAATTAAAACAGTAAAAAAGAGAATGAAACACTCAGATTCATGTATTTGGTTCTCCCTCCTGCATTATGGCACCTTCTTCAGTTTTAGTCGTGATTGTGAAGGCAAACAATGATGAAGCACATCAGAATTGAGAAGATGAGCACATATAACTTGTTAAACTATCTTCAATGTGTTATGCAATGTTCAATATTGATTTTGATTCAACTAGACTTCTATTAGAGTTATCTGTTCTAGCCAGCTGCCAAATATACCTGCTCAGTAATGTGTCCAAATTCATTAACAGTTTTGTTTTAATAATATTTCATTTTAAAGTTTAATTTTATCCACACATTAGCTTCATATTACTTATGCAAATAAAAGCTTTATGGCTATATTAGCAATAATTCATTATCATTCCCTACTGGCTTAGTGAAGGAATTTGTAACTTTGGAGTACATCCAGAGCTTTTAATTGAAGATACTCAGGGAAGCCTACATTTAGTTAGAATCATTTGCACATACAAATTAAATATGATTAGCATAAGTCTCTAAAACTCTTCCCAGACTCAAGGATAGATTGTGACTTTTCCTTGAGTCCCGGCTGAAGGATGGTGTATTAAGGTGGAATCCAACAAGCAGCCTGGGGGGAGGGGGCTGTGACTCCCACCGCCGGCATCCGAGACAGGAGGGGGATCTGTTTATTGAAAGTTACTTCCCACTCCACTCCATCTTCACAGTTATGGCAGAGGTAACATTTGTCCCCTCCTCACCCGCCTACCCCGTATCTTCTCTAAACAGAGGGAGAGACTCAGACCAGGCACTGGGCGGCAGCAGGGAAGGAAGGCAATGTCAAGGCTGTACGGGCAGGCTGCGAAACCAGGTGTGTTTGAGTTGCTGGGACAGAGGGAATGTGTTTTGGTGCAACTTTACTCTTTTCTGTTCCTTTACATCCCCACAACTAGCCCCACGTAGGGAACTTATAATGACTAAATATATAGAATACTGCAAATATACGGAACAGATAGTTAACTACCCTTTAGGCATCACCACAGATGTTCTACAGGGCTGGGTCTTCCAAGTTCCAGTGTTTATATCTCCGCTTCAAAGGTGGAGCACTGGACCCTAAATTATCTTAAAAACGTATTAAGAAAATTGTATTGAGGATACTCCTTTCTTTGTGCTCTAAACGAGCTCTTGTGTGATTAGGAACTGACTCATGTTTACTTTATTATATCCCAAGTCGCGTAAGGACTGTGGGTATCTTCCCCATCTCCTACAGAAGAAGATGTTTTAATTAGCCAATTATATTAGCAAAAAGCAATCTAATTTCTAGGCCAAACAATAGCATGGCACAGATATTAAAATCAAATTAGCAAGACATACCAGTGTTTTCCTTTAGCATGCAAAACCGACCTCCTGCACAGATAATTAGCATTGTGTCTGCGTGGTGACCTGCAGCAGTGCAAAACCACAAACAGTGGTGAGTAATGAACACCATAACAGGTACAAGAATTTCCCTCTACTGTCTCTCGCCAGCTTTTGCCCTTTTAATCTGATTTATTAGTAATCATGGTGTGTCCTTTACATACATGCTTTAGAAATCAAAGGCAGTATTTGCAAACAAGTAGCTTCCAGGAGACAAGAGCTACCCCCGATTCCAGGAGATCAGTCCTCTGCTCACCACAGACTTCCTGCATGACACCGGCAAAGCCACACCATTTCTCTGTACCTCTGTGCATGAAGACAAATGTTTTCCCACCTCTTTCCTCCTTCCATTTCAAGTGATTGCTGGGAGACAGACGATGCTCACCACGCACTTGTGTACAACCCGGAGCAGTTAAACCCCGGGCACTCGCAGCTTAGCACGGCGAGGCACAATTGTAACAGGTTCTTGCCAAAAAGAAACGCCGGTAATGTAACCTTTACCTCTGGTAGGAGAAATGAAGCTTTCCTCATAAAATACACACACTAAAAAAAAGAAGGGGGAGAGAGGGAATAGATCTTACAGCCTCGATTACATACAGACTTTCTCTTTATTCACAACTATGAGTTTAAGCTGAAGCAGAGAATTAAAATATTTGATCCAGGATGTTGCGTGCTTTTGATTGCCAACCAGTGAAAGCTGAAAGGAATCTTTTAAATTGTGCCTAGAATCCACCTTCTGAGACAGAAACAGACTAAAAAGTTGTTAATTTGGGAATTAAAACCAGATATTTACAAAACAACTAGCTGCCTTGAAAATGTGTGTTCCCCCCCAAAGCAAACGGCAGCCTGTCCTTACGCCGCAGCCTCGGCATACTCCTGCTCCCTGACGGCGGCCGTGCAGCAAACTCAGGCGCTCTGAAAAGCAACGTGGATTTGTCTGAATTAGACATTTATCCTTCAAAGGCCAGGGCATCAGAGCACCCGTCTTGGAAAAGCTAACAGATCAATTCCGCTTAACCCCTGAACTCTGAATCCTTATTACAACCTTGCACAAGTTCCAAGGTGTAAAACCAACCCTAAACAAACCCAAGTCTGCCATACAGCGAAGGGATGAAGTGGAAGAAGCGTGTCGGTGTAGCAGCTGTGCGGGGCTGTTGCCTGAGCTCCGGAGATGCAGAGCCCCCGTTTCTGCAGCGTGCCACATCTGCATTAGCTTCAGCCCCAACGTAAGGTTGGACCTGGGAGTAATTGCTCCCTAACAGCATGTGACAGCCCAGAAACGCCCAGGGTCGCTACGGACACATTTCTAATCCGCTCTAACCTAAAAAGGGAATAATTTCCCTACGTAAAACGGTAGCTCTTAAAGGTGCAGTACATCCACATATCCAAACCCAAATTTAATCTGTTATAAATTAGTGTAAGAGAGGGATTAGAGGACTGCAGGGATAATTTCTGCTTCCCCGGCTGTTGGTGTGTCACGTGTTTCCAACTGTATTTACTGTACCGCTGAGTGGAAATTCTGAGAGGATTTACAATCAAGAAGAAAGGCAAATGAAATACAAGTATTTCAGCGCTGTTCCGAGGTAACTGCTCTCAACATTGCTAGTTACTCTTCTGAAGTTAATATTTTATTTTGTCTGAAGGAGCATAAGGTCCTTTGGCAATTTTTTGATCCAGAAAAATTTTTTGATCCCTCCCCCTTACCTCACCCAGCGCGCCGCTCACCTCCTACCCCCAAAGAAACAGGAGGATCATGCACTGGACGAAACCACGTGTTCCATCAGCTAAATAAAAGGGTCAATTAAAAACTCAATTCTTGACATGCTTTCTGAAAAAATGCATACAGGAGTATCCACGTGGTTTTGGAACCACCGATATTCAAACCTATGACCCCAGCGCTTGCTCCACTTGCTCCTGCTAAACGGTTAACATCAATATTTTCTTAATTGGCTGTGTCCAAAGAGGGATTAACATTAGTCTCTTACTAAGATCAGGGCATTTTTTGTACCTATTGGAAAGCACTTTGCTATGTAATTTCTTTTGCCATTTGCTAGCTGCAGTAAATAAAATATTCTGAAATTACAGTGGAGTAATTCTGCAGAATTTCATGCGAGGGGCCTGCTTGTCACCTTCCCTTCATCCCTGTGACGTCATTTCTACAACCACTCACGCAGAATCCTCCTCCACTCCATAAGGTGACACTGCAGTTTGCTGCATTTTTATTCTCGTCATCTTTGCCCCACCTTGGTATCAAAATGTAGCCGCAGATAACAAGATTGGGCTTTACAATCACCTGGACTAACGCTTACACACAGGAAATGCTGAGAGAAGCACCCAGGGGAGGTAACGATTCCTGATTGTGTTAGCGTCCTGTTTCTGAGGCAATGGAATAGCTTTCGGCAGCATTATGGATGGATATTTCCAACGTTTTGATACATGCGGATTTCCCAGCCCAGCAGCGGGAAAGCACTGGCGCAGCAGTCCTCACATCCACCCCCCTACAAGGGTTTTCACCACCAGCACTGCAAACCACTCTGCACCTCCAGCTTTGACCGCTTCATTGCAAACACCCGCAGCACCTATAGCCCTCTGGCAGACAGGTTAGCTCAGCCCATGGAACGCCACTACGGAGTTCGGCCACCGCTTTCACCACAACCACCACCAGACAGACCATGGGCAGTGCTGCTGAGCTCTGGGGAAGAACCACCCAACCATCCCTAAGGTGGGGACTCCAGGCAAGATCTGAGCACCACACTTGTGCTGCACTTGGCAGCGTCTCTGCAGCAAACAGGAACGTCCCCGTCACCTTGGGCTAACGAGCCTGGGTGGTTATCACAGTGAAGGCTCTAATATGGGTTGCAAAAGTATGTCCACGGCACTGAGAAATTACTTCGGCACTCACAGCTCATGTTTGTCTTGAGCAATGGCATTGCCATACCAGTAGCAAAGAATCAAGGAAAAAATTAGTGGGGGTAATCTTGGGCTTCTGCACCGCAGTGTGGAACTGGGATGGGAATATAGAGACAAACAGCGTACTGAGAGCACGCCGTGCAGGATCCAGTGGTGAACACTCCGTAATCTAAGTTCTAGTGCCATGATTTTGGAATGAACTTCCCTCCCCCAGTGTTTAGCTACAAAGTGTTTGAGTAAAGAATGCTAAATTACATGCAAGTCACATTAAGAACAATCAGTCTCATGTAATAGGGAATCTAATAGTTCATAAATGAGATGCAAATTCATTTTTACGGGTGCACTATAATAAGCCAATTATTTCAGAGCTCTTCAATTATGCAGTTTCAAAAAGCTGAATTGCTTTAAATTATTTTTTTTTTTAAGAAGCTTTAGGTTTTTCCATAGCTTACAAGGAAAAGAAAATATATCTGCCTTGCAAGCAACATAAAACAAAAACCAAACCAAAACGCAACCCTGCAAAACATCACGCCAAGTTGCAAGCAGGAGCAATACAAACATGAAAGAATAAGCCAGCTGGCAAACCCCAAACGTAGCAGCCGCGCAGACAACCGACCTCTGTGTTCCCACCAATTACAGACAGTCAGGAGCCCATCCTACAGCACGTTGGCGTGAGTACCACGAGGTGCTACATTAGCATCAGGGAATCTCAAGAGCAGCACTGATTTACCATGCCTGCAGACAGCAATGGCATTGCGACTCGATGGCGTCATCTTACCACCATCAAAACGGCCCTTTGTGACTTCTGGCACTCAGAAAGAGATGTTTTTCCTTTGGAAAAAGAAACAATGCTGAGATGTTCTCCCTGAACCCCTCTGAACTGTTGTTTTTCCAAGAAACCGGGGACAAGAGAATGTAGGTGTCATTTTGGTTTTAAAAAAAAACCCAACAAACCAAAACAAACCATAATTGAAAAGATTACGCAAAGGCAAAACCATTCCCATTTCTGCACTTTGTGTGGAAAAGTGACATAGTGCAAGAGCCTAGCCAGATTCTCTCTGACCTGGATGGGAACACAAAATGCAACCTGCACCAAATCAGCCCTAAATTTGACGTAATGTTTTTTCGAAGTCAAGCTCCATCTGGAGAAATTTTGCATAACAAAAGCAAACCCACTGCCTTCCAATGGTGACACAATTTCACCGAAATCTTCATTTTTTCAATTTTATCATTGATGGTTACTTACAGGGAAATAAAAGCAAAACCAGTTCTGAAACAAGCATCACATAACGGAGCAAAACCCTTTCTTTCTGGTTTTATGCCTTTTTAAGGCTTTTGCTGCACTGATTGCTATATTTGGTGTTGTTTTCCAGGGCACCTCACTACTGCACCTTGGCAGCTGGTGAGACATGGCCTGCTTTGGGGTGTGGTTTTTAACTGGGACAAAAGAGAACACTACATGGGCAACTCCTATCTCTAACACAACCCTTTCTCATTCAGAGCCGCAAAACACTTTACAGAGGCGGATCACAGAGAAATTGAAAAATCACAGCTGTTTAGGTCTTGGCTGCGCAACAATAATGAACTTAAGTCTTAATATAATTGTAACGCACAGTGTCAGCCTCCATTTCTGCTACTCGCCATCCTTCTTTATGCTGTTATTATTACTCACATTGTGGCCTCAAGAACAAGGAATTTCAAAAAACTGTTAATACAGAACTCAGGCACTGTCCCAGCGAGGCTATAACATGCTGGACTCCTGCCCAATCTTTCTCGTTACCATTTAACCTTTTTCCACACGGCAAACGCACATACATTAACTGAGGAAAGGACTTCCCATTCTGTATAATGAACAGTTGTATTTTTCAGCCTTTGCTTGCAAAGGCTGAAATGAAATGCACAGACAAAAGTAAAAGCACTATGAGAAATGGTAATTGCAATGTAACGTAATCTGTCCCACGCCCCCGAAGGCTGCCAGCCACTGCTGCACGGGCTACCAGGCCAGCTGGCACCCAGGGACGCTCAGCGCTCTTCATTTGTCCCGGACCGCCGAGCTCACCTTCAGGCTCCGGGCTGGCTCTCGCCTGGCGCCCTCCTGCAGCAAGTGCAATACTGCTGTCCGCTGGCCTGAGCTGCCGCGTCCCTCGGACGTGCCGTCTGCTGCACCACAGGTATTCAGAGCTCCTGCGCTCTCAAGAGTGTCACAACAGGAAAGCAAGAAAAACATCCCGAAAAGTTAAGCCAGGCTTCGTACACAGAGACCATATCCTAAAGTAAACCAATTCTTACTGCTGGAAAACTTACACAAGCTTTTAGGCACATAGGCTCTTCTTTTCAGATCTGAAACAGAAGCAGCAGTCTTGAAATCTGCACTGTGCGGTTGCTCTCCAGGTGTATTTATTTGCGAAGCACGCTGCTTCTACGTCAGAATTCAAGGAGGCTCACGTGTCTTCAGCGTATCAGCCGGTCTAGTAAAAGGCACAGCTTCTACTTCAATATCTTGTCTTAGTGCCACTTTACCACTGAACCTGTTACACGGGTTTTCCTACCACACAGAGATCTCTGTTTAAAGCTCTACAGAGTTACAGGATGCTGAAAAGCAGGAGAGCGGCTAACTGTCCTCGCTCCTCTCCGTGCCCATTACAGCCCCTGTCAGGTGTGGTACCAGTCCCGGCTGAGCAAGGCTCGGTCTGACGGCTCTGCCAAATCTCCCTGGGCAGAACATCCCAAAGATCAAGTTTCTGAGTAGCAGCAAAAGAGTCGATAAAGATAAATTATAACATAGCCTTCTACACTGTTTAAATTTCTAGAGGTAATGCCAAATTGACATCCAGATTTAGAACTAATTGGTTACCTTGGAAAATGCTTTTGGACCAAGGTTTAGAACAACGTACATCAGAGTTTGAACACATTCCTATCTAAATCCACACGTACTGTTTGCAATTGGAAAATGATCCTAATTTTAAGAAAGACCGCATTCAAAAAACAAATATAAGAAAAATGTGAGGCATCTAACATCTGGATCAGGACTTCAGTGAGTAGAGACTGTGAAAGCCTTCAAGGCAGCTTTTGGGAAGGACATCCCTCAGCATAGCTGTCCTGAAAGCAGTGTCTGAATCTGCAGCCAGTTGACCTTCTGGGACAGAGTAATTTTAGCAGTGTTCTGGCCTTATAACGCTGTAAACTATATTGTGAATACATACATCAGTCGTGGGTAAGAAGCTTAATAATAAATTAGTTAATTTTTTTTTCCTTTAGCCAAAAGGCAGTGCAAGCCATAGCTTTATTTACAAAAGGTTAAACATTCCTTTAATTGGATTGCTGGCATTTAAGTGTGCAGCAGAATATCCTTCAGCAGTGTCCCTTTTATTTGTGACTGGAGAAATGCCTAGAGAAATGCCAAGGGAAGATTTCATTTTAATAAAAAAGAGAAGCTTAAGATCCCTTTGGAGGCTTATGTTATATCTCAAAACTACCATGAACTAATGAATTTAATCTAAAAGGTCCCCAACCACGGGACTGAAGAGAAACCGCAACACTGGCGTAGCTTGACCAAGCTGACTCTGTGCGTGTTAGCAGTTGTATTTTTGTGCTTACAGTCTGTTATGAATACAAACACACACATCTGAAGTTTTTAGTCATTTAAAAGATATTTTAAAACGAGAAATATGGCTGCCCTACAGCATCCTAAAGACACTTCAAAGAACCATTCGTGTCAGAGACTCGCACATAAATAGAGCAAAGGAAAACCCACAGCCCCTCCTCCCCCGAGTCAGTGCTTTGGAAAAAATTACACGCCAAAAACTGTACCGCCTAGAAGAAAAATAGCCCCTTGTTGGCTCATACTGGGGTCGAGCTGAGGACCCAATGCTGCATGGTGCTGGAAGCTGAGTGCGCTCAGCACTGCTAGGCTGAGTTATTATCTCACAGTTATTATATGCACAGTATGGAAGTCTCCTGGGAGAGTGGCTAATGTACACTTTGCCTCCCTAGAAAGTATGGTGGGAATTTATGAGGAAAGAAAATAGGGTCTATAAATTACACAAAGGACCTTTAAACAGAGGTATAGGTTTCATTACTGGAGCATGTTACTGGATGGTCAAAATTAAAAACAGCTTCTAGAAAGTGGATTGCATTTAACTTTCCATTTGGGGAAAAAGAAAAAGAAACAATTTCAAACACAGCCTCAATTAACTGGGCAAAGTTAAAGTATGATGCCAAGTTTGCATTGACACAGTAAGTGACCAACATGTAAGTTATCATCCTTCAGGTTCCTCTACTTTAACATCTCATTTTGCTTTCTAAAATGTGATAATTAGAACATTGCCTTAATGCTACAATGGATTTGAGAGCCAGAATCTACCTATTTTACTAATACCTTAGAGAGTATTAGTCTCTTAGGCTTATGCAACGGTTGAGCTCCAATACGCTGCAGCTGAAGAGCCATCAGAGAGAAAAGGTACCACTGGAGAATGTACAGGAATGTAATCCTCCCCCAGGACTTTCCTAATTCTGCCAGGAAGGAGCGCAGCAGCCAGCCTGCCCCACCTACAGACCATCTCAAGGTCTTGCACTCATCAAACCTCTCATCCCATCGCCCCCACCTTGCGAGGCAGGACTCTCCAGAGATGAAGTTTTCCCCCTTTACTGTACCTACAGTCCGAAGTATTTCGACATAAAGAACAGCAGTAGTTTGGGGCATGTCAGCTCTTGGGAACCCATGTTCCCAACAAGCACCAAACAATCCAGGAGAAACTTTCCTATCTTAGAGACTTCCACTGTTGCTTTACTGTTTAAAGTCACAGCTCGCAGTGCTCAGCTGAGAGACTCCCGTTAAATGAAAAAGGGAGTATTATGCCTTTGTGGTCGTACAGAAAAGATGGAGAAATAACTATGAATAGTGGAACAATCCAGAAACCAGAAGAATCCACAACTGCATTAGAGCAATAGTTGATTATTTTCAAGTCACTAAGACAATTTTTAGACATTTGCAGTTGGCAACCCTGAACTTTACAATTCTATCATCATACTTGAAGAGAGGAAGTCTCCCCAGTACTGGAAATCAAGATGCAGGTTTCTTCCCACCACAGACCTTCAAATAGAGCCGGTGGCACTCAGACCTTCTTGAAATGGGAGAATCCAAATTTGAACAGAATGCCTTGCACTCATGTGCCCATTCCATCACACTGCCGCTTGAAAAGATATCCAGAGAAAGGAAAAAAGAATATTTCAATTTTAAAAAATTTGGAATAGTGTTTCAATCCAAAATGACAATTGTGTTTAATCATGGATACAATAGTTAGGACTACTCAAAACAAAAATAACATGTCTCATTTAAGGTTAGGCAAAGCATTCATTCAGCCTCAAAAACAATTTCTTCCCTTAATTATATTGTTTCCTCAATCATTCCAAATCAACCCTTCTGGTTTGATCTGGAACAAAACCAAATCTTTAACAAGACACTTATTTGTGCAGGTTTTATCCTCCTGCCCAGCTGTAATTCCACGTCCAGCTCACAGAAATGGCAGCTTCCTTCGTGTGGGACAAAGCCAGTGAGAAAAAACACCCCTGGCAATATCAGCTTCAGTTTCTTCTATTCTGTAGCCACATATTTGTCCTTTGAGTCATGATTATTTGACTTTAGTCACCCCACTCTGTACTGGATTTTTACATTTAATGAGGTTGCAGGCTGCTGCTTTTCACTATTATCCTTAATCAAGTTTTATTGATTACTGGGATGCGGCATCAATGGAGGGAACATTACAAACAAATGGAAAAGCTGCCCAGAAGCTACTGGTAAGCTTGTTGTGTTCTAGAAAAAAAACCAACCCTATGTTAAAAAACAATGTCATTGTCTCTCCTACTCAATCCTGCGTACCCCTTGCTGTGCGCTCCCTGCAAGATATCCTGACGGTCCTGCACTACATTGTAAACCCCACAATCCTGACACTCTCTCGTTGAAAATCTGCTGGATGTGCAGAGACTGACCGTGATCGTATGCAGCTGCCGAGCAAAGAGCTAGAGGCAGGAGGGTCGCTCGTTCTCAATTTGATGTGGGCAGGTATAAAACATGTTCTCTTACACAGCCTCTCCCACTCAGACAGAAGGAAACCTGCAGAAGGCTGAAGGAAAGGTTGGTGAAACACAAGGGTTAGTTATCTTGCACCTATCTATAACCAACTCAATCATCAAGGAGTCAGTGGCATAGAAATCAGCTGGTCAGGCACTATCATAGGTAACATGCTCACAGAAAATGAACAAATCGGAAAAAATGACCAGTTATTCTCATTATAGGGGATTAAATTAAAATGTATTTAATATTCTAAATTAAAATCCATTGTTAGAAATTAAATCACCTAAATTATAAACCCCTCATGAATGGTAGCATATAGAATCATGGACTGGTTTGGGTTGGAAGGGACCTTGAAGATCGTCTCCTTCCAACCCCCCTGCCCTGGGCAGGGCCACCTCCCACCAGCCCAGGTTGCTCCAAGCCCCGTCCAACCTGGCCTTGAACACCTCCAGGGATGGGGCAGCCACAGCTTCTCGGGGCAACCTGCCCCAGGGGATCACCACCCACACAGGAAAACATTTCTTCCTCAGATCTAATCTAAATCTCCCCTCTTCCAGTTTGCAGCCATTCCCCCTTGTACTATCAAGGTACTGCTAGAACAGAAAAAAAAAGAGAATTGGGGAATTTATGATACACAAAATAGTTGTGCCTGAGGGAGTGAGCTAATTAAAACAAATCTGTACTAGTTCTTAAATGTTCATTATTATTTAGAATGGATGTTTGAATGAAAGCAGGGTGACAGCAGTGACCCATACTGACACGTGTGTTTCCATGAACAGTGTTGTGAACGGAAGTGAGTTTGTTTGCAAGCCAGCATCCCGTTACACACCACAACCTGGTAAGATACAGGCTCCATCTCTTATTATCACACCGTTCTTCCAACTCTTCCCATTCTTTTGTAGGTATAAATTGTAATTTCCCAAGACAGTTCAAAGTAACGAAGGAGCTACTGCTACTCCAACCACTACCACTTTCAACTCTTCTCTTTATTGTTAAGGATTACTTTTGCCATGGGATATTCTGTGCCTTGTAAAAACATCAAAATGAAAGCATAGTTGAGCTCTTGATTTCTTGATCGTAAAATTCCCCACTGTATTGCATAAGATTAATGACTAACTGTTTTCTATGAAGAACAAACACATAACAAAGGATTGTCTGCACAAGGTGGAAAAAAAATCCTTCATTTCATGTAATTTATGTCTCTCTTATGCCATGAAGGAAATGGATCTGTCCCCGTGTACCTCAGTAGAGATACACAACTAATAGTCAAGAAAAGGAAAACATAACTCTAAATTTCTCCTTCATGCAATTACAGTGATCTAAAAAGGATAATCAGATCTATGCAGTTCAGAATGACCAATCATTACAGAAGATACAGGTTTAAACAAATAAACCATCTCTACCACAAACTTAAGCGCACGTTAAATGTACCAAAATCCGTATCCTCTTCTTATTTCGTCCACCTCTACTCTCTTTCTTAAGCTTCCAGTTGTTCTGGAGAAAAGAACACACTGTTATTCTGTATTGCCTGCAGATTGTAGATGCTCTGTGTTCTTTCCCTGTGACACAGACGGGAGGTGACGATGTTACCCAAAGAGGGACACAGGTGAAGAGGAACTGGCCGACACTGCTGGTATTCCCGTACTCCAGGGAGCCGGTTACACACACATGCTCAGCCTGAATTTTAACTACAGTGCGAGAAGCACTTGTGGAAGACAAGATCAACACAGAGCTCCCTACCAGGACCAACCTGGCACTGAGCGAACAACCACCGCTGAGCCCCGTGCGCGCAGTGCAGCCCTGCGAGGTACCCAGCGCAGATCCACCAGCACAGGCCCACGGCCACGCTGCCTCGGGGTACGCAGACGGGCTTCGAAATCCCAGAAGGCAGCACATCGCCGGCGGTTTGGAGACCGATGGTCTTCTAAGACCCTACCCCTATACGTGGATGTCTTATAATTAGGCACTACCCAAGAGCATCTTGCTCCGAGTTTTGCATTACCTGGTAATACAGGTCCCCATCCTTTCCTGGAGCTCCCCAGCGCTGCTGCAGGGGAAGTCATATCTCTGAGTTTCACTAAATGGGGGACATTCCTCAGCTGTCCACATTATGAGCGATCGCAAGGCAGAGCTTAATCAGGCGTGGACTGTGAATGTTTTCCAGCTGGTACCACTCATGCTCAGCACTAGATTATTTTGTTACATTTCTCTGCCCTTTGTTACTCTTTGTTCAGAGATGGTGGGATGGAATTTACCATATCTTTAAACTGTCATTTAGTGCTACAGCTGCAGTGCTCGTGTGCTTATTTTCTGGTTTGCAGTTTGTTTTTTTTTTCCTGCTTTGTTTTTCCTAAAACGTACATGTATTAGTAGCTTTCTCTTGAATTTGCCTTTTTTTGTGTGTGCATTAATTCCTAAATTACAATGTGTCATATCCTTTCAACTGCTCATTAATGTCTTTGTAACTATGATATTTTATGGCAATTTAACTGTGGAGATTACAAATAAAATTATCAGCTAAAACCAGAACGATTAGTAAACCAAGATAAATGCTGTAAATTAATCATCATTTCATACATTGTACCAAGGTTTTAAATTTTCATGTTAATATACCAAATGCAAATCGTTGAGGTGAAAATAGTTGTAGAGATTTTAACTATACAAAATATCAGTCCTTAAACACAAACAAAACAGAGATTGGAAATTTTTAGGTAACCTTTCAGTCACACATACCTTCAGGGAAAAACACCCATTTTTTAGCAGATACTTGCCAAATCCCCACACAACAGTTATTCCGTCGGTTCCTAGTCTTTGATTTTGTGGTTGATGTGTCGAGGAGCGACCAGTGACACAGCACACACCGCGACCACCGCTGCCTTTGCTGGGATTTGAAAGAATAAGACTCACTCATCTGCACGCCCTGCTGAGGCAGGACACTCTGCTCCTTCGGAGTTCATGCAGCACTTGGCACGAGGGACGGGGCCTCATTTAGAAAAAGGGCCTTAGATGCAAAGAGAACATTTTCTTCTGCAAAATAATGGAGGGAAATCTCTTAATATTGAAAGTAAGAGATGTGTACCCTGACACCCTCTAACACAAAACACACACAAACACATTCCTCCCGTGTGCAAATACACACTCCCCACATTTTAAATTATACAGCATTGGCTCAGCTGGACAGAAAATGTGCAGGGTTACTCCCAGACAAAGATTAATCTTTCTTTGATATATTCAATACTTCACATGCTCCACATTATCTGGTGAGTATATATGCCTTGCCTTCAAGAATGTGATGTACTATGCCATACATCATAGTCTAATTTATTGAGTGCACCTCTGCAGCGTGCACTGTACATCCCTGCCCAGGGTCAGGATCACACGCCAATCTTCAGTCGGGCTTTTCCCAGCGCTGGGACTCCTCCGCGTGCCAGCACTGCCAGGCTCTGCGCAGCCAGCTCTGCTCACACAGCTCACCTGCACAGGCCAACGCTGCTTTTCTTCAGAGCAGGTGCGCAATCAGCATAAGGCTGAACCAGAAACAATCCATGACACTCGTTAGAAGCACGATGCTGGGAAAACTGGTAAGTAATAGGGAAGATGGCATCCCAGCAGGAGCCACTGGAACAAGCAAAGCACCTGGATGCTCACGCTCAGCCACTGGCACCCACACAATATCTCTCCTGGCTTTACTGTACGCAACGCAAATCCAGCTGGGGCAGCTGAGTTTTCTATTTGCCATACTCACCTACTTGTATCACAGCTGTCTCGATGTAATAACGATGAGGATGTTGAGAGACAGGAAGGTGACCCTGCTCACCCAAATCAGCTTCATCTTCAGAGAGGCTTCCATGGAAATGAAGCAGAACACGCTTCTCGATCCTCCAGCAGATCCTCTCAAGACACCTGCTGTGCCCACCGCTATCGGAGTCGCAGGCTGAGAGGTGCTAACAGCCTACGGGGCTAGAAATGGGAGGAGGGAAAAATGAATAGATATAAGCACAAATTTCTTCTGAGTGCAGTTCAGTTTGTTATATTGAAGACCTGGGGCTCCTGCAGAGCAGCAGCCTGGAGTAATGCCTTGCAGTTCTTTGCTATAACGACAGAGCAATTTGCCTGGTGTCATGTAATGGACATAACGCATAATGGTGTGATTAAAAAGACTAACCCCACGTATGCCTCTTTCTTCGGTGTACGTGTGAGCATTATCGTCTACAGCTGCACTGAAATGGAAGCATGCTGCATAAATATTGATACTTGCTGTGATTAATATTGCTATTTATATTAGCAATGAATTGGGTTCACATAAAAATAATTAGCACAGCATGCCTGGGTATTATTTGCTCCTAATTATATCACAGTTCATTTCACCAACAGCAATGTGTCACCAAGTCAATAACAACCAATGATTAATACACAGAATGTATTACCTTAAAATAATACCCTGTGTAACTCCCTGTGTTATGATGGAACACTATTAGGAAGTCTCTGGGTAATTGTTTCAGGTGAGTTCCTGAGTGGAGTTACTAATACTAATATAAATTGCAAATGCAAGGATTAAAAAAGGTGTTACTCAGTGGTTTCGTTTGTTCATTTTCTTACTTTTATTCTTTTTTCCATTATTTCCTTTCACACCTTTCGAGAGTCAAGGGTGACTGGGCACACTAAAGCATCAGCACTACCATTCTGCAACTCATCACCCCCAGCAGTCCCACCGCTCACTCTGTGAGAAAGGCGGTGGCATCCAAATTACCCCATCACGGAGCACCCAGAGCCCCTCCACCTTCACCCCTGAGAGCTCTACATATACTCTTTGAGAACCTCGCAGAACAGACGGATTCAGGCAATTACGTCCCGATCACACCACCCAGGCAGCAGCATAAATATAACAAACATGTAATAAACCCAGCCAACAAAATCATCCCCAGAGTCCGCCTCCTACATCTGCCCAGCCTCACTCATCTCCCAGCTCCCTTGAGCAAGTCATTTAACCACTCTCTTTGCCATCTGGAAAGCCGGGACATCGCTGCTGCTGCAGTACTCACAGGCTATCGGGAGACTTTGTTTATTGGAGTTTGTACAGAAAACTGAGATTTTGGGATGAAATGAGTTGTCATGGGCTCTATTCTGCAAGATGCTGGCTCTGGCCTGGATCCAGTGAAGCACCTAAGCACTTCGTTATCCCTTAAAAAAGTAGAGCAACTTATCCACTAACTGTATCGCAGAAAATATATTCAAAGGAGCTTAAAAAATAGCTTAGATGAAATAGGGCAATTGAATACAAGTGCCGATTCCAAGGCACAAGAAGAATGGTTTCATGTTGTTCTCAAGAGCAGCCTATTCACTTTGGGCTTCTGATGGCACCTGCAACATTTACACAGCTGATAGTGGCCACGTGTCAAAGTTGGAATCAAAAACTTTGAAGGATAAAGAGTCCCAGATCCTTTTAAGACAGCAAATACAAACTTCTCTTTGCTCATCTCTTATTAGTTAAGACAAACTTGGATGTAAGTTAATACTTCTTGCCAATATCTGTCAAACATACAGCCAGCTAACAAATACTAAATATCCCACTGTATATTGCACAGCCATAAATCAGCCCAGCCAGTATTAACATACTCAGCATCTTTATGGTGTGCTACTGCCCCCATGTGTAATAAACATTCCTAACAGTAATCCTAGAACTGAAAAATGCTGGTTTGGTTTTCATTATCGCAGAGCTAGTGGCGTGTCGTAGATAAAACACCCTGGTTCCCTGCAGCTCAGAAACCAAATGAAAAATCAGGGAATATTTCAGCGCAGGGACGTCTGCCTTTTTCTTAACCTGTTAATGACAGGACAGCACTGTCCCTTCCCATTTATTCTAGAATATCTTCGTACATCTCAGACAGACAGTAGTAAGTCCTGTCACAGCATAAGAAACAACAGATCTTGAAACACTTGGGGTGAGATCTTTCGGAACAATTCCACTCTTATTCAGGTACAAAAATAATCAAAACTCAAAAGTTTTCAGTACATTAACTGAAGTGCTTTTGAAAAAAATTATCTGAGAGTGTTACTCAACACTTTATAAAGAGCACGTCTCTGGCAAAAAACAAGCTTTTCAACATGATGCTGAGCATTGTGCAGAGCCTGGCAGAGCTCTAGAAAAGCCTCAGTGATGGGTACTAATACCAAATAGGACAGAAAAAAATATAACTCATCAAAGAAGCAGCAGAAACTCTCAGCTCCGATCCATGTCTGTGTAGCAAAGGCTTCTCTCCAAGTAGAAAACAAAACCAGTTTCCTGTCCTGTCAGACTTATCAGCTGCTGCTCACCCAGCGATCTCCATCTGCAGACACAGCTAAAAGTCGAAATCCAGACAAAGCCAAGGAATCAAAACAAAAAACCTCACGGGAAAAAAATAACCAGGTCAATCATTTCATTTTTATTTCAACCAAACCCAACACTTCTAACCTTAAATATTGGTAACAAAGTCAAAAAAACAACAAAGCAGCCCACTTTGTCATTTGGAAAGTGTTAAAAAAGGGCATGCTGAAATTAATCAAAAAAGGAAATCCCTGCCAAAAAAAAAATCCACTACCTTCTCTTGCCTACAAATCCAGTTTTATAATCAGCATTTTTTTTGATTAAAAGCAACATAGTGGCAAAAATTCTCAACAGCTGTACTTGGTACCTTGAGAAATGAGCTACTCGGCAAGTACTTCGTTTAATTTATGAGAAGAAAGATGAAGCGGCTAAAATTTGCTTCTCTTACTTTCTAAACACCTATTTCTCCCATGTAATGTAAAGGCTCCCACACCCGCCCCAGCACTGCCTCTGCAAACCACAGGGCAAAGGGGACAGGGACACTTCCCTTTCCTCCGAGCATCCCTTGCCTCCTGGGAGAGCGGCACAACGCGTGTGCCAAACATGGTTTGTGCCGGTCTCCCAGGTGCAGTCCCCAATTTTCCTCAGGACAGGGGATGACCCATCTCTCATTCCCAAATCGTAGGAACTCGCCTTTTTTCCAGGGGAAGACAGGGACGGAGGAATCCCATGTTTGCACGTGCAATCCTTCCCAAAAAGGAAGGGGACTGCTTACCCTGTCTTTCAGTTGGGTCCATCTATGGGCTCAGTCTAAGGGAGCCACCAAAATAACTAAGAAAATGCAAGTGTATTTACCCACAGGCTATAGAGTAACTTGCACCTACCAGGAAAGCTTTCGGAGGTTACAGCAGAAAAAGAACGAAAAGCATTACTCTACTAAAATGTTCCCCTCTCCTCAGTTCAGGCCACGGGGGAAAGTCTTTAACGGTCACTGTAACCGAGTGGTTCAGCGTCAGCACTCCGAGAGCGAGCCCCTACGCTGGGCCTCTGGAAATACTGCAATAACTATTATATTTGGGGTTAATACTGTACAAATTTATGTTGCAGCTCTTCTGCAGGAGAAGAGAGAGCCCCAGACAGGTTACAGCAGAACCGGTTGTGCATCTCGCTGCCGGTTCACCAGCGCCTTCCAGACCGATTTGACTCCCCACAGACCGAAGGAAGCAGAGGTTGGTCCCAGCCTCACACCTCCTACTGCTCACGCCAAAGGCATAAGAGACACAGAAAACAGGTCAATTTTAAAGCTCCAAACCAGAATCTCACCTTCTGGCCAGCTCTAACCCTACCTATGTAGTGTCTTAGACGGCAGCGGGCTTCTCTGCGCCCTTTCCAACTAGCGGGAACATTCCTCTGTATTCCCATTTCACTTGCAGGCTCTGCCTTTCAAGATGAATTAACCCTTTGATTGCAAGATTAATTTCCCAAGGAAAAGTGCACACCTGGAGGAAGTCACAGTGATAATGAAGACCAACACATCTGCCAGGTAGAAGGAGCTGCACGACGAAGCCCGATGGATCGCTGCAGAACGTTTCAGGGTGTGCGGTCCACTGCCTCCATCGTTCAGACACACGTATAGCAGGGAAGACAGATGATGTATGGTTACCCACAGAACTTTATTAACACATTCAGGTTTATGAAAATATGCAGGCTAAGCTTTTTCAGTTTTCTTTTTTTCAAAAAAAAAAAAAAAAGATATTTTCCACTAAAAAAACTGATTTTTAAGTATGGAACAGTCATTTGCCAGGTTTTCAAAGCCATCTGTTTTCAAAGCCTACCTTCCTTGTTGTTTACCACAGGCTGTCTATCTGTTTTAACAACCTCCACTGGGATTTCACATACCTCATTATGCAAAATCACTACTTATGCATTCACTCCAGCACTTGTCTAACTAATCTGCACTCATAACACCTTCCGTAGAAGATGCAGCATCCCTCTTCAGAGGCTGCAGATCAAAAACAACAGTAGCTGGTGTCATAGCAAGACAAAACATAGCCTCCTGTGTATTACTGTTGTGATACAGGCCTAATCCAAGACTCCTCGGAGCTGCTAAAGTATAATAAAAAATACCATATCACAAGAGATTTTGTATCATATGCAAGATAAAAAGCATCTATTTTTAATGTTGAGACTTATGCTTTTCTTTGTCAAGAGGATTCTAAGTATTTTGGTCTCTCAGCCCTCATCCCTGGCAACGCGATGAGTACCTTCAACCTCCTCTGAAGTTCCTCGCGACCTCCTGTTCGGTTCGTCCCGGGCACCCCACGCTTTTCTTGCCCGCTCTCCATCTGCAGCAGGCAGCCCTAACATCTGACGGAGCCTGAGCTGCTGTCTGCAGCCTCCCCCTGCCTCCCGCTCCACCCTCCCTCCGGACACGGGCAGAGAAGCAGCGGATCACTGACAACGATAGACCTTCCGGACCGCTCCGCTCTATCGTGTCACGGCCTGCTTGGGGACCCTTTAACCACACATCATTGATACAATCCATCACGTTAAGAGCTTGCTGGGGGATGCTTTAATTCATGGATTATTAACACAATAGAGTGTAACGTCTGGTACCATTATGGCTGGCTGTGTCACAGAACATCCTCAGGTAGGTTAAAAACCAAAGGGAAGGGAAAAACAGAGGAAAATAAAGTCTCTCTGTTGGCATATTACATCCACCGCCTATATATATATAGAATATATATATATTCTCCAAATATTTAAAAAAAAAAAAAATCAGAATTTATTAACGTTATTTTCTTAAAAATAATTCAATAGCTCATCTTCCTTGGCAAATACAGCTATCATCTCTATTTGTCTGTATATTGCAACATTTGAGAGCTAAATGTAAACGTGAAACTTGCCATTCTTACATCTTTAAAACATCACAGCTGCAACGACACTGCTATGGTAAGATTTAACTCTAAAATTCAAAAAGACAAAGTGACTTTAAATGATGTTTATTTTACATGGGGAAGCAAAGGGAATTCCTGTTGAGCAAAGCACAAGTGATTGAAGCTACCAACAGAAAAACGTGAAATTTCATGGCTGAGTTATGATTTCCCAGAAAAAATAAAATACGTCAGTCCTATAAAAGACTTTTCATCTATGAAACGGAAAGCATCTTCTGAGTAAGGTAAGCATCACATCACTAACCCATTTCACACATGAGAAAACAAGAGATTGCAAATAAAATGAGGGGGTGGACCTTTCCAAAATGTGGACGTCCGGTTCCGGCTGCACCTGACCCACATGCAAACATCACAGCCCTCCACCCTGCTGCCCTTCGCTCCATTTCCCGCCCCGGGTGCGACCGCATCAGTCTCAAAGCACTCCTTGGGGTCACTCCTCCTTAACGAGACAGCAGCAGCAACGTGTCCCTGGGTCAGAGACTTCCAGGGTGGAGCCTCACCGCGCGCGGTGGCAAAGGCGGTGAAGAGAAGCTGCTGCTTAGGACAGTCATTGGCAACAAGACAGAAAACAAGAGCTTGCCGGAGGTGGTGTTAAGTGTGATTTTTAGGTGGTTTTACCTAAAACCACATCCAGCAGGGCCCAGACAGCATTGCCACAACTGTCAACACCTTGTAGCAGCTTTGGTCCCCCTAAAATTGAAATGGGTTTTTGTGGAATGATTGCTCATGGAGTGAGACTCCAGAACTGGAGAACTACCGCTAACGTCCACACTCCTGTCTCGGAGCGTGACAGAGACAAACCCAGAATTGGTATGCACACTTCTTTGTGTCTTTGTTTTCCTTAGACACAAAATGGAAAACATCCTATTCAATCACCGTTGCAAAATATTTTATGCTTAAATATGCTTTTCTTTGTAACACCCTGAATTTATATAGTTGCATTAGCATTTTTAGGTTCAATGTAGGAAAAAAAGATTTCCTTAAATGTATTATTTGGAAACACAAAGTTTGTATACACCTGTATTATACGACTGCCACAGTTAGCAGAAATTACTGTTTCTTTTCCCTGCACTTGCTTTACTTGGCTGCTCTACTGTTCTCCACAGTGCAAGTTCAACGAGTACGTGCGTTTTGCTGGGTGAACACCTCTTTTACTATTGGTTGATAAAACTCTGCCAGCACAGATGTTCACGGTAACAGCGCTAAATGCTTGATCTGCCTTGTGCGCTTATGAAACATGTCAGGTCCATCCTTGGGATTAAGCACTGACACACACTAACATCAGGAGACGGCAGGTATGGATCAGGGTTGTGTTGGGATAAGGCACCGGATAAATATGGAATAAAGAGCCGGCCTTGCTCAAAGTTGTCCAAATGATTTATATGAATGCCAGCTACAAATAGGATCAGATTAACTTTCAGCTTCAGTAAATACTAGTTTCACTGGAACCAAATCCTCTGCTTCTCCAGACGCTGCTGGAAATAGCAGACTAGCTATCCAAGACGCATTACAATTACAACACTTAAGAATAGTGGTCGGGTGGCCCCGGGGCAAAACCCCATCAGTTTGGATTGCAGGTCAGGTAGCGAGCGCAGACATGTTAAATGTTTGCATTTAAACTAATATACTCCCATCAGGAACAGCTCTATTCTTCACTGCACAGCTGCTTTGCAAAACAGCAACAGAGCAGCAGAAACCATCTTAGCACTGTTCTTAAATATTCCTTTTTATCTCGCTCATGATGCAATTTAGAAAACTGCTAGAACGGGAATCGGAACTGCGTTAAACATAAACACACCAGAAGTCAAGCTGCTGGAGCAAACATTATATAAAACAAAGATCCTATAAAAAATGAAATATGTGGTGTGAGGAGCCTCAGCCCTGTGCTCAGAGGTGTTAAAACCACACGTGCCGTGACACGGCGGGAGGTGGAGCACGCAGCTGGGACCCCAGGCGCCCCAAACACGGAGGCCACAGCAGCTCAGCTCCATCGGGCTCCGATTGGGATGCGCGCTCTGTGTTGAACAGACTCTCAGAGGTGTATTTCTCCAAGATGCAGCAACTCTTCCTCAGGCTGCTCTTCAACTGTAGCGAGAAACTTTGTCAAGTGCGCTGCACCGTACGTCTCATTGCTCCCCTTCGCATCGGGCCAGATCCTGCTTCTCCCCGTCCACGTGCACTTTTGCTAAAGGTAGGGCAGGAATAACAAGTAAGGTGCCAGTCAGCATAACAGGGTTGCCAGAACCTACCCATTTTGATCATAAAGTGGCCAGAGAGGAGGAGCATCCCTCAAGTGTACTGTTCGCACTACAGCAAAGGGAACTTTTTTTTTTTTTATTAAGAGTTTAATGTGAGATTCCTGACAACATTTATTTAACAAGCACTCACTCCCCGTTTCCTCTTTGACCTCTAAAGCACTCCTCATTCCAATATTTAAGCACCACACTAAAAATATCAAAGGTCTAAACTATAGCACAGAAGATGGATATAAATATCTGTCCTTTTGCTTCTAATGGAGCTTGAAATTAACACCACTTTTCTATTTCATCACCATTTCTCAGAGAGTTTAAATCCTTTAGGACAAGGACCACTTCCTCTTCCTCCCAGGTCTGCACAGTGTGAGGCTAAAAAGATGGGTCTCGGCTACCGCAGAGGTGATCAGAGCAGACACAAACACCGCTTACAAAACACCGCCATCGCAGGAAGCAGAGAGAGCACGCAGGAGTTATTTAATATATACTTTTAAAGAGAAAGATAGTTCTCTGCAGTTTTTAACCATTTCCAAGCAGGGTAATCTTCAGTACACTACTTTAAAAATCTTCATTAAATAATCAAGTGGTAAAGATTAAGCTATAAAATGCAGTTACTGAGCAAACTCCGAGAGTCAGGACTACAGACGAGCCTTAGAACTGAGTCTGACAGCAAGTGGTGGGGAGAAACCAGATAAAACATTTCACTCATCTGTGGGTTCCCATTTGAGGCCCTTCGGGCTCCCGTGACCACAAGGTCTAACAGCCCCCCAACCCTACTCCGTACATCCTCGTACGCAGGTAGAAGAGCTCCCACTACCATTTTGCAAAAGGAAAAACCTGAGATTATACTCTGCTCCTCTGATCCCACCTACAGTAACGCTACACCACCTCTCCTACAGGTATCTGCAAAGCACATCTCAATGACCTACGCCCAAAAGCTTGGAATCCTACCCAAATCTCAGAAGTCAGTATGTTAAAATAACTAATAAAAAAAAAAATTACTATTCAGCAATCTTTCTTTCCTGTAAAAATCTAAAACCAGAGAAAGTGCTCCCTGATTTCTCTTTGCAAACACAATCAACCAAATCTGAAGACTCCCGGGTACATCAGTGTAGGTCAGCGGACACAGACAAGGTCCCGGCACTAGTTGGAAGCATTTGTGACTTACAGGAGAAACCCTGCGGGAAAGGGATAGAGAACATTTGATGTGCTCCCGTTTAATACCAATAAACACCCAGGTTCCCCAACAGCCCTTCTGAGCCTTCCAGTGTCAGGAACGTGGCAACAAAACTGAACCTGTGACGTGTTCCTCTTTAAATCTTGATATCATAGGAATTTATTAATCAGACAGATGTGGGTTTGGATTAACGTTTTTGCCCCAGTTTGGTTCTAGAAATGAGTGGTCTGAAACTGCCAGTATTAATAACGATCGCTTTATTGTGTAGTTTAAATTTGGATTTTGCTGCAAAGCTGCAGAGAATTTAATTGAATCCTTTTATAGCTTAACTCTCAGCTACAACATCAATATTAGAAGAGGAAATGTCATTTCTAATTTAACTTAATTTTTAAAGAACATGTTTCTGTAACCTTTGGTATGTAATATCTTTTTAGCTTAACTGAAAAACATCTCTTTTAAGTGATAAAGTAGGGTAATATGAAAGCTGATATTCAGTTAACCCATATTTTCAAAGTAAACAAGCCCTTTTTGCATAAAATGGAGGCCATCAGTCAGCTTTGGTCTAATTCCTCTGAACTCAAAAATATTATTCCAGAACGGAAGTAGCTACAGAACGTTCCGTGCAGATTTGAACTGGGGTCTTTGTGTAGGCAAAGACAGTTGCTGTCACCACAAACCATGCTACCAGCGCATGGAGTTCTCCTGATTTCAGAGACCGTGGGCATACTTATGGTTTTTTAAAAGCCAACACTTCACCCTGGGATTGGAAGCTGTATGTTGGCTGACTTCAATTAAAATATTTAAGCTTGAGTTTTAAATCATGCTAACAGCTCAAGCTCAGATTCCTCGCTTCTAAGGTTCTGCTCCCATGTGAATATGCAATGCACCACAATAAAGAACAGGGAAGCAAAATCAGAACATATTTGATTTAAAAGGCACATTGCAAGCATTTTAAAACCACTTATCTCTTCTCCAAATACTAAAGAAGGGTAAAAACCTCCCAGTCTAAAGCTTAACTGGACTCCATCCAGAGCTCTCAGCCCAGGAATTCACAACATGAATGCTGTCCTTTTTTAAAGCCTAAACTTCTTGTTAGTTTGATTTCTCCTAGCTATATCCTTTAAGATGGCATCCTTAAAACAGATATTTAACAAACATAACATGAAGTACGCTCACATCAAGTTGTGATGAAAAATACTAGTCTAACCTTTTCTATGCTTTTGCAATTACTGCCTCTCGCACTTCCATTTTTCTCTCCTTTATTAACAATCGCCTTTAAATAAGGTAACCATAGCAATGCTTTTCAACCTTGATGTCTTTTGTTTAGTTTGCTTGAAGATGAAGTCACAACATAATTTTCATCAACAACTCGTATGACAAACTTAACTTCAACACTCAGACATTATTTAAAGTAAGGTATGAGAGGGAGGGGGGTTCTGCAGAAAATACTAATTTACCTTTTGCTTTAAAGAAACAGAACACAGTGTCTAAACGTTTCTCAGTCTGCTGATATATACAGACATATACGATATAATCACAGTGAGGAACTGAATTCTGTTTTCCATTAGCCGGTCCTTCGTGTCTGAGACAGGACAGTGTTCACAGGGTCACAGAACACACTATGCCCAGGTACTGCCCAGGTACGGATGGCAACAAGTCGGCAAAACCAAGCTTGAAAGGTCAGTCCACCCTGGCACAAAGACTAAAGGGGACAAAGAATTGTATTAGCCATTTCACCGGCTTTGAGAAAAATGCAGAGACCTCTAGCAGTAACTATGTTAAATTAAAAAAAAAAAAAAAAAAAAAAAGAAAAATCAATTCAGCTAATTTTTTTCAGGAGGGACATAAGGTAGATCACATATTAACTCTCCTTCTGTATGGCTCCTGTGCCACACAAGATCTGAGAGGTTTGAGGGAGTCTTGCTTCGACTTGGTCCTGGCTACACATACGCACTCTTCACAAACCTATTATGTAACGCGCAGTATCTATAATCACAGTCTTATTTAAGAAATGCATTCCCAACATAATTTTTAACCAAAATGCTTAAAATTCTGCCCTACAGAGTACACTGCACATCTCAAATGTACCGGGTATTTCCACCAAGAATATTTTGGATGGAAACACCATCGGGGGGGGGAGGGGGGGAATTGCAACAATATAATCCTTGTTTTATTTGAAAAAACTTCACCGGTTACCTCCAAACTAAAGGTTACCTTAGGAATGTACAAATATTCTTCAGGTTTTTTGTTCCCTTGAGGCTACATCAGTCCCACCCCACAGTCCTTCTGGGTCCTATACAAAGCAAACCATTGCTCCAGTTCAGGAACTGGACTCTGGCCTACTTCTACTGGCCATAACGCAGAAATGCCTCATCTTTGAATGTTAATTTAAACTCTTCCCCTTCTACAGGTGGTATGTTGTTAGGTCACACAAACCCCTACACTTAGATCTAACCTAAAGCGTTGTCTTTGTGAACTGCTCATGAACACAAATTGACTTGCAATTAAATGCACGCAGACCAGGACCTGAGAATCATTGATAACATTGGTTGTGCCCAAGAAAAACTAAACTTAAGTTAAAGAGGCACTATTTCCAGCATTAATGTTGGAAAGGTGGACCCACTACATGCTTTAAGTACTTGTTTCAGCTGAAATTGTCAATACTATCACATTATCATTCAGATCTGATCTTTCTACAAAGACTCTTTACTGCCCTCTAGAAGATCCCTGTTCAGCTGTACTCTTATCCTTCAGCCCAGCCACCTCCTTCAGCGGCAGGGTCCTTCTGCACACTTAGAGGCCTCCTCTCTAATCACATTACTCATCACAGTACTCCAAAATCCACTGAAAGCGCGAGGCTTTGTACAGGGTTTTCACAGGCTTTGGATCAGACCACCACACTGGCAGCCAAACCCGTATGACATATCTGACAGTCTGGATAAAATTGTTGTGTAGCTTTTCCAAAGGAAGAGGGATTCAATGGCTCTTTCCAAAGGGATTTGTTTCTCACTCCTGCTAGTAAGATGCTTACTACTGTGTAGGCTGCACAAAATATTTTGCTCAGGCAACTTGCTCATGCCAGTTGAGACCTCAGTGTTTAATCCTAATACACAATCACCCACAATACTCATGGGCTGCTGCTACATTTTGTAATGGCGTGCACATGCAGAACCTGACAACTGCAACATTTGTCTTTATTTTGCCTTTTCCCTCCGATGTCCTGACTTCTCTCTTGTATGTCATGTTTTTACCTCCAAGCAAAAGTACTAAGTACATTTAATACTGGCAATTCCCCAGGATTATATTTTTTTTTTTTAAATAAATCAGATATTCTGCTCTTACAGCCCATTCCTCTCATCTCCCTCCCTCTGGCAACAGCAACTGCAAGTGGAAAGCTGAGACACCAAAGCCGGTTTCCTGCAGCAAAGCTCGGTGCCAGCCATAGTTCCAGCAGCACGTACCTGCTCGACAGCGCTCCCATTCAGTGCCTCTGAATGCCTTCCTTCCCTCCAGGGTGACAGCTCTGAAAAGCCACCCGCTTACCATACTCATCACACCCCCAAAACCTTTCTGCTACTGCCACAGTAATCTAAACAACAACTCAAAGGTACCAGCTCTCAGCAAACAACTGAATCTACATACCAACCTCCCCAGTGTGTAGCAGCTTCCCACCATCTCTTTTTCCCTTCACCTTCTGCTGAAAAAAAACTTGAGAATCTTGCTTGTGCCGTGGGGATGTTGGTATCTTTTCCCTCTCTCGCCGGTCAAAATCTGGTTTCCTATAAAGAACTGCAAGGATGAAAGGAAAATAAAACATTCAGACTGGGGAACTCAGCTCTGCTCCTTCCCTGCCTCTCTGGAGACCCTCAATAGCGTTGATCCTTCTGTGATGGCAGATGATTATCACCTGCGTGAATCCTCTAGGTTTTCACACAGAGGAGAAAATGTTCATTTTGGATCTCTTGCAAGGCTCACTGCTCAACCACGGCCTGCAAGCTTGCTTCAGACTGAGGGAAAACAGAGCGAAGCAAAAAACCACGCGTTTTCCCTGAGAATAACATGGTTAGCACGGAGTGCCTGCCACAGGCACCACCGACTGAGCTGAGACGGCCCGAGGCCACCATCTGACACTGGGTTTTGGCTTTTGCCAGGCCTGCCGCAAAGAGGATTGAACACTTTGCCTTTTACTGGAGACAGCGGGACGGGAACTTCTCACTTTGCCAATCCTGACAATATCTGGCATTTCTCTCAAACCACCTGCACTTGAAGGTTCAGAAACCCAGCGAAGGAAAAGAACACCCTAATTTGCAGCATCACTCACAGCAAACAATCTCAGGTTTCAAAGTTTCTAAAACACCCCCAGATTCCTACGCAACCTTTGTGGGTTAAGATTGGGTTGAAGGGAAGGACGTGGACATGAGTGCAAGCCCTGACTCGCATCTCTGATCAAAAAGAAGCCCAAACATGATGTCCAACACTCACAGGACCAGAAGAAGAAACTCAGAACAGTGTTTTGTGTCCAAGGAGAAGGATTTGTAGGGTATTTTTCTCATGGCTCCCACCAAACAAGGCTGTGGGAAAAGCAAAAGGCACTTCCCATGACATCCAGGCCACCGACTGGGCACAGATCACTGACCGTCTCACTGATGTACCCCTAAACCAAGGCATCTTCTTCATCTGAAACCCAGGGCACGTCACCTAATGCCGGGCTGAAAACCTCTTATTATTCTTGTGTTTCAAACGATTCTATAAAATTTTCCCTAATTTATCCAGATTTCAATTGGCGGGGGGAATCTTGCTTTCCATGTATGGTATATATAAAGTATATGGCATATAAATTATATTCCTATTCATATATTTGAATAGCACAACAAACAAAACATTAATTAAGACCAAACTTTGAACAATTTACACTTTCATCTGTGTAGGTGCGTTTGTATGCTCATTAGCTGTCTTATTCTAAGTTCTTGTTTTTATTATATCTTTCTTCTTCCCTACAACAGATTAACCAAATATTTCCTAGCGATTAAAAAGAAATATAGATCACATACCACACATGGTGACTAATAGTACAGTGGGACCAAAATTCAAACATGCATATCTGGATCAACATTTTGACTTTCCGGTCAAGCTCACCTTAATTAATGCACAGCAAGCAGCGTGTCTTACTCTACAGGGATTTAAAACAGTAGAGATTCATGTTGTGTCTCAAGTTGATTTGTGTATAAGTAATACTTTATTTACTTTAGAAAAATAGAGTATCTTACTCTATTTAACACTGGAGGGGGTAATGCAGTTTTTAATTAATTTACTGTTTTGGCTTTTTTAATGTCAAGAAAACAAATGAAGCAATATAAAAATAACAGCAAAACAGCTAACATGGGGGTCTATAATGTAACCATAAAAGGAGCACTTTCAAAGCACTTGCAAAGTTCCAGCCACATGATTCCCATTAACTGTAATGAGCACTGGACAGATAAATTCACACATGTTGCTTTGAAGATTTATACTAAATGGGCCTCATCTTTGTTAGCACTAAAGGAATACTGATGCTATACAATATAAAAGAGAAATCTTTCAATTTGCCCCCTGCAATTTTTTTCATTATCAACAGAATTCTCCAGTAGCCAGTCATACTACAGATTCATAATCTTTCCAATTTTACAGACAGTTAAAAGTATTAACTATAGCACAACAGTCAATCTCTGCAGAATATACTGCTAAAACGCTCCTTTGTTTAGAACACGGGCCCAGCTAGTTGTGCTCTGAAGCACATCAAAGGCCCCAACAAGTGGAACAGCACGGGGAGAGAGCTGCTGCTGTAGAAGCCAATCCATATTACCTTGCCAAATCATTAATTGCTATGCACGTACATTTGGCTTGATCTTGCTCTGCTTTGAAGTAAAGATATTAGCTTCAATTAATCCCAAAATGACCTCAAGTTATGGGCTTTGGGAAAAAAAAAGAAAAAAGAGGAAAACCAGAAAATGGCACAGGAACAATGTGAGCTGCGTGCCCGATTATTTTCCTTCTTTTTCCCCCTTTCTCGTCTCTTTAAGAATAGGATAGTACATATGGACGGTGCTAAACAGACCCTGCAAACAAAGGCGCTGCTCTGCTCACCAGGGAAGAAGAGCCTCCAGCTGCGCGAGCGGGTATCTCCCCAGCAGCACTCCCCAGACCTGCCCCGTGCGCCGCTGCCGTTAGGGCTGCTGGCCCGGACTTGAAAGGTGCCAAGTGTATCACACCACCCTGGAGCTGAGGCAACAATCCCATGTAAACAACTAAATTATGAAGACAAACCCCAAGAGCCCAGGGAGCCAAAACTCTTGCTTCAACTAAATGACTTCCCAAATGAAGAATTTACTGACGTTACACGAGCGAGCCAGCTTCCAAAGGGCAGCAAAGGGCTATACTGACTGCCTCGTCACCATCTTCCTACCTACCATTTTCATCCCAACAAGTTCAATGCTTCTGAAATTACTAATTTCAGGGTTTTACGGAGAGGACACATCAACACTGTTAGTATCCAGGCACTTACTGAAAAATCTAGATACTACTTTGCCTAACACTGGGGAGAAAACCTCCCAATCCACCAGAAGTTCTAAGGTCTCAAACAACACTCCTGTGCCAAATTGTGTCAGAAGTCAAAACTGCAAGCACGTGCTCTCTGACAATGTGCAAAGGTTACATCCTTCAAAAGATAAGGCCTTTAGGCCCGCCAGTCCCTGAAGGGGCCCTACAGGAGAGCTGGGAAGGGTGTTTTACGAGGGCATGTAGGGATAGGACACGGGGGAATGGCTGCAAACTGGAAGAAGGGAGATTTAGATGAGATATCAGGAAGAAATGTTTCCCTCTGAGGGTGGTGAGCCCCTGGGGCAGGTTGCCCCGAGAAGCTGTGGCTGCCCCATCCCTGGAGGTGTTCAAGGCCAGGTTGGACGGGGCTTGGAGCAACCTGGGCTGGGGGGAGGTGTCCCTGCCCAGGGCAGGGGGGGGAGAGTGGATGATCTTCAAGGTCCCTTCCAACCTAAACCATTCTATGATTCTACCATTCTATAAATAAAATAAAATTTAAAAAAAAAAAAAAACCAACAAAAACCAACGCACAACCCAAAGCATTACACAGAAGAAATTCTTGGATGCCTTTTGCTTCTGCTATTGCCATTTGCCCAGCTCAAACTACGGTTCTGCCCCTCAGTTTAACAAATCCTGTACTGGGGAGCGCCTCCAGAGCCCCGCAGGTCTTTTTCTTCAGGATGGCACTTTCACGAGACAAAAATATCTTTTGTATTTTAAAACAAGTAGTAAAACTGAATGTGTCTGACACTCCCCTCACTTTATTCTGTCTCCAGGCACGTGAAAGGTGCACACCTCGTGACTGCAAACACCGCTCTCCTCGTAGCAAGAATAATTGCCTGCTTAAGCTTTCTGCTGGTTTTCCTGCATGCATTTTCCTTAGCTGGAATTTCTTCTGTTTTCTAATGTGATGACATTTTTGTGCTATTCCTTCTGACACATCAGATGTAAACGTTACTGAACCAGACTCGTATTTCCTAGTTTCCTCCATATCAAAAGACTGCTGAACTACTTAGAGTTATCTCTGTGTCAGCACATTCCCTCGAGGGCAATATTGTCTTTTTCCCTTGTCAGTTAATTTGTGCATTGCAACACAAGTTTATTGAAAGCACTCTGAGTCTTAATTAGTGCTCTTTAGTTGCTGTTTCCCATAGCTGCTGTGTGTCAGTATCAAATGCCGTGGAGCAGAATTAAGAAGAAATTTCATTATAGCCATGACTTAAACATGAAATATTTTAAGTACCTGTAGCAACATACTTGCAACTAACTTCAAGCCCTGAAATTAAAATATTTACACCAGGAAAAAAAAACCAAACTCCTTGCAATACATGCAGGGACATAGCCATTCTCAGAAAGTCTCCCCAAGGCCAGGAACTTTTCAATGTATTAACACAGAAGGAGGAAGAGTCTTATCTTGTGTCACTGACACCTGTCAACCACTGAACCAGACAACTCTGTCCTACAGTTTCCTAAACAAAGCACGTGATTTCCTAAACAAAGCACATACCTACATCGCCATTGACTCTCCCACCAGCAAACTGTTCCAAAGCTTCTACTCTAAACTGCCCTAAATGTGAGAAACCTTTTCCTCAAAGAAGTCTAAATGCACGTTTGTCAATTTATGTGCACTTAGTCTTGCCCCATTCTTGTCTATGACATTTAATAATTTTCCCCCTTTCTTCAGCCTTCTCTCCTGACACATTACAGACAAGGATCCCGTCTCAGTCCTCATTCTGCAAGGCAGAACAAGCCCAGGCTTCTCGCTCCATCTCAGAAGTCATGCTCCCTCATCCTCCTGGTCGCATTCTCTGTACCTGTTCCTGCATTAATTCATTTTTCTTGAATACAGGTGACCAGACTTGAGCACAGTACTCCAGACACGGCTCACCCACACCTCACAGCAGCAGGATAAACACCGTGGTTGTACTGTCAGTGATTTGCTGCACATACTGTAGAATTGCTCTGGTCTTCCTCTCCAGATACTTCCAAATTACAAGACCCACCTCATCAATGAAATCTTTATTACTAGCCCCTAATTGCTCACTTGAATTTTATACTAATAAATTTCATGGTCTATTATTTCAGTCCCTCAGACCACCCCCTGCTTCCAGTGTGGTGGTGTGGGTTTTGCCCAATACGACAAAGCTCCCCAAGATTGCACCATCAGTAAAGAACGTAACTTCTAATTCTTTCCTATTGTAATTACAGTTAGTCACACATTGTTTTGGGTGGCATTCCAGCTTAATCTCCCCCCAGCCCTGTATCTCCCTTAACATCACAAAATGAGGCTGTTTTCTAGCTGGTTCCCTGTACCAATTTCCAGGTTACCTAATAATTTCCCACACGGCTCTGTAGCTAATGCCTGACTCAAATCCAAACAGATTAGATCTTGGAGACTCTAAAATCCCTTCATGGCTTTGAAAATGACACCAGCAAGACCTTATGGTTAATGCTTGCTTTTTTTTTTTTTTTTTTTTTCCATTTTAAACATGTGCTTTGTTGCATACGAGGAGAGAGCAAGTCTTTCATGTTTCTCTGCTCTTGTGATATGACTGAGAGCTCTCTCCTTAATGAATCTTGGGGCTGCAGGTGAGGGAGCCTGAGCAGGAGGTGGAGGTAAATCAACCACTTTTTCCTTTATAAAAAACGTTCTACTTTCTGAGCTCTGCTGCTCTTGGTCAAAAGCTCCAAAGCTGCAATGCCTGCCAATGAAAGGTTTTAGAGGAACAGGGCAATTTTTAATCCCAATGAAATACAACAGATGGATAGAGTGGGAGTTAACTGGTCCCCACTCTCTCAAACCCTGGCAGCTGTAGTGCCCCTTGGAGCTGCAAGCACAAAGACTCTCCTGGATCAGATTAATTGATGTGACCTCAGAGTGCTCAAAAATTTGACCCTGACCATTCCCGTCTCCCTCCTCCTACCCGCATACACTGAATTCCTAAATATCTGCATCCATGGAAGAGAAATACCCAATTATTTGCGCTTGCATGAAACACGGGTCACTTGACTGCCTTAAGACAGCCAACCAACAACAGAAGAGCACAGGCTGGTGTAGATTTACAGTAGCATGGCACAACGTGGATTTTTTGTGATGCCCCACACACTGGTTTGCATCACATGAAGCAGCGATGCTGCCATATCCATGCTGGCTGAATGCTATGAGGCAGACAGGATTCACACAAGGGGGGGTGGCAAAAAATAGACAAGCTCTTGGACCAAGACTCTGCAGCATAGGAACCTGCATACCGCAGACTCTCGCTCCTCTACAGCCACGTGAGGTAGCAATATCTGTATCATTTCTCCTTCCAAACCTTGTCATCACGCGTTGCTTATGTGCAACAGTATCTTGAAGCCCGAAACACGGCTAAGGATCCCACTACGCCAAACCTACACAACAAAGAACAAGAAGATATAATAATTTCAAACAATTTTGAAAAATTTAAAAGAAATTTGAATTAGCCTAAAAAATACATAACCCTTGAAAAAAATGCTTTCAAATGGTTCTACGTTTCAATGCTTTAAAACAATCTCATGAAAAAATCAGATAAAGGAGCTGATGTGAGACCTCCTCTGAATTAGATCTTCTTTAACAGCAGAAGAAACTTCAGACTGAGAAGAGCGAGAGCCAGTTTTACACTCCCCTTGGGTTTACTTTAGTATAGGAGTTACAGACATCGAATTTTCGTTAGGTGGCTTAGTTTAACAGGCAACATATTTCCTGAGATTTGTGAAGTATTTTGTATGTATGGTTATACTATTCCCATTAATTTTAGCATGTTGCTGAGGAAATGTGTAGTTTACCAATCACATCATCATCAAAATCCTTCTTTCCCCAAGCACAAATTTAGTAAATCATACCTGTAATTTAATTCTTAATCAAGAGGCCCTTGAGCCTGACTCCCAAGGCTCACTTTATGGATTTTGTTATGCATGGTATGAAAATGAAGCAGAAATTCTAGACTTTGATCTGCTCTGGGTTCACGCCCCTGTTTTCTACCTTTCCACCTTATGAATCCAAAAGAAAACACTATCTGGTATTCATGTTCCAGTTGCTTAAGAAATGAATTTTCAATAGAACATACTGGCTACAATAAGGACGCAAACAGCATCAATAGTTCCAAGCCTGAGCAAGCTCCTTGGTCCTAACGTTCTGTGCCCGGAATTGAAAACAGGATTTTGAAACAAATTTTGCCTTGCCATTGAAAACAAGAGATGACAGCTATGCCTGGGCAAATTAAGTGTGGGAGGCTTATTTGCAAAAAACAAAACAAAACAAAACAAAACGAAAAACCCAGCCCAAACCTGCATTTTTTTAAGACCAAAAGTCAGATTGGAGTCTGTGAACCATACTCAGCTATTTTTAAAAGGAAAATTAATGCAGTTGGTCACTGCATAAATGAAATATTTTCCTTACTTGATCCAAAATTATATTGCACTGAAAACCAAACATGTGCATCTACTTATGGTTAGGAGAATGAAGTGGGAAATCAGCTGAAAATAAACCAAATTATTTACTTCCCCCCCGAGATTTCTTTTAGCAATTTTCCAGGGGGAGGACGGGGGTGGACAGGGAGGACTCAACTCAAAAGCTAACTTAAAACTTTGAGGGTTGCAATGAAGCAGTTCTCCTTTCCCACCGCTGCCGTTCCCCGTCTGTGCAGCGCAGCGAGCGCCGCTGGCCCTGCAGCCAGCACACACTGCTGCAGCTGACGCCTCCGAGCCACGTCACCCGCCCAGCCGGGGGCTCGCTGCCACCCCATGCGCACCCAGCTGCTTTGGAAGTAAGTAAAAGAGCTCTGGGGGCCTTGTTTCTGCTCCATCAGGCCCTCAGCTTAGCAAAAACTGGTTAGCATCTCACTGTAGAAACCTCCCCAAGAACTGCGACGGCTCAACGTTAGTTTTGTCTACAGAGAGCATCTCCTCGCCTGAGGTAGCCCCCGCAGTCCATCACAACAGGCGGTGAGAAGCATGCGCCAAACTGGTCCCTGGGGAGAGTGTCCAGAGGAAATCCTTCTAAGTCCTGTTTGATGAAACAGCTTGGTGTGAAGGAAGACGACTTTGAGTACTAATGCCAAATCTTTCTGCAAAATGATACAACGGGATGATACAACTAGGTCTGATACTGCAACTCAAAAACCAAAATCCTGATGATATAATTATACAGTCAAGTCCACGTTTGCTAATGGTCCAGAAAGGGAACAATCAGCACGGTGAAGGAACTCATTTCCATGATTTGAAGACAAAGAAGAAAAATTTAAGCATAAGCATGGAAGTGTGTGTGTTTTGTGTACATAAAATGATATCCACGCCTACATACGTGAGAGCGCAACTCCGCAAGCACAATTACTATGGCTAAAAAACGTTCTGCCACAAACCTGGATTAGGTGATCTCTCTTATTAGGAACACAAGACTTTGCATAACTAACCAAGGATGAAAGCTATTTAGGTTTGACGTTTCCTTAACTTGAAGATGATGCATGAAAATACATGAAGTAAATAAAGAGGGTGAGATGTTCCCTTGAATAAGTATTTTAGCTCAGTAAGCAACTTATTTTGTATCAAGATTTTCAATAAATATTTAAAGATAAAACATTCTGCTTTCCAGACTGGCACAGCTGTTGGAAGTGGTCCCACATAAATAACCTTTCCAAGTGGCAACATGAATAAAAGTCTAATCAGTACCCTAGCTGTGTGGAGTACAAAGTGAACATTTTAATACAATCAATAATCCCAAGGTAAAGAGACGATGGCTACACAGCAAGCCTCGGCGGGATATAGATTTCAGGTTACAAGTCAACAAAGATGTAATAACTCACCCCAGCTGCAGCGTATTCCTTGGGGGCCTACTTGCAAGCTCATTCACCACCCAGGGATATTCTCAGGAGCAGATCAAAACCACTGAAGGATGATTCTTTGCGTGACTGCGCTCTGGATGCGCCATAGGATAGAGAGCAGAAAATACAGTCACCGCAGCCCGAGTCCTGTGGATTCCAAGGCACAAGAGCCTTACGTATATGAGCATGTGAAGCGATACATCACAACACTGACTTCAGGATCTGACTCAACCGCTGCAGCAGTGAGGTCTACTATTCTCACCCAACAATCACCTTCGTTAATCAGTAACTAGATTAACATGACAAGTCCACATGTTATCCTCCTTATGTACCTACCCATCACCAATGAATGGTGCCTATCAACTCAACCAGGACCTGACACGTACCTTGCGTGTGAAATTCCACCAGCATCTGAAACCAAACTTTGTGAAGTCTCTGTCTGGCACATTTGATTTCACATAGCACCGTTCCTTCAAGTGATACAGCAATCATATCTCCTAAAACATTTCCCAAAATTTGTGAAAAACTTCCAGAGCTTTACGGAAATTTCAGTTCTTACTGCACAGGTACAAAGCTTTTGCATTTAAGACTCTGCAGGGCCGGCTGTCTACACCAGAAGGAGGAGTAACTACCCCTGAAGACACGTAAAAACCTCCTGACTGAACACATCTGAGCACAGTGGATACTCAGCAACACAACGCTATTTTTATGGTAAAAAATTTTATTGCATTTTATTGTATGTTAAGTCTCTCTAGAGTCTAGACAGAGCTGGAATCTCGTCTCGTCTGTACAGCATTGGTCGAATTGTTAACTGAGTTTTGCAGGGCAAAATTCTTTCAACTCTGCACACCTGCATGTTTTGCTTTCCATTTTCTCCCCAGGCCACGTTTTCTGCAGCTGCTGCTGCTGACTCAGAGCCATTTGAGACTCCCTTCCTGCAGAGCCCATTCCCGGCAGCTTTGACCGGAGTATCCGCCCAGGCAGGAATCCAGGCCCTCCATTGCTCTTCCCTGCGCCAGCACACTTTTCTAGAAGCGGTAAGCCCTCGCAAGGCAGTCGGCCACTGTTCATATCTGGAGCATAGCTACCTCTCTCTCTTCCCCACATCCCTTCCAATAATCTTTCTCTCCCCCAGATGAGCACAACTGCTGGGCATCACTTAAACTGCACACGGAGTACATCAGTTAGCGATTCCGTACCAGCAAGAATTAAAATATGGGATATTTATAAGAAGCACAACATGAATGACAAACGTTATTTTTTAGTATGATTTTCTGTCCATTAATGGGAAACCAGGACTCATACTAAGGCAAGTATGGATGATCTTCACTGTACGGAAGTTTCATTGAACACATGAATTTGTACAGATTTCTGTAATCTCCTTATATCGATGAACTTAACTGAAATTCAACGCTAAATAAATCACTTGCGTATGAGACATAGTAAAACAGTTTACAGTATGTTTCTTCTGATTAGCAGTAACAGTTCATTTAACAAACTACATTATAGATTTTTTTAAAAAGATTTTCCTCTTATGATTGAAGATGGCAGTCATGATGTTTGCATTATCCAGATCATCTCAAGCAAATAAACTGAAACAACCAGCAACCCCCACTGGAGCTGTAATAAGATGCACAAGTCCTTGTGGCCATTCAGAAACTTTCCAACAGAACATTTTCCACCAGAAAAAAAAAAAAAATAATAATCAAGTTCATCAAAATATCTTATTTGATTAATTTGGCTAAAATTCTGATGAAAACCAGGCAGGTTTCCATTGGAAAATTACTTCATTTCCTCATAGCTCCGCTGCAATCATCCCAGCAGGCTGATGGAAACCTGGGGATAAAGAAACCCTGAGTCCTAAACTCCCAGACTAGCAAATTCACAAGCCAAGTTTGCAAGGCTCCCCGTCAACTTGGTAAATCACCAGGCAAACTGCCTCAGATTTATGGTAACCCCACTGCTTCCACAGCCTCAGCTCCTTCGAAGGCTTTTAGCAGCAGGCAAGCCTGACTCCAGGACTCCCAGCCTTCCGCGTTTTAAGCTCTCCAGGAATTTGGTGAAAGCCTGGATACATTTAAAAGAATCCATGTATTTGCAGAAATAAGTTTCAGCAGTTCCATTCTGCAGGAAATTTCAATGTTTCATGTTTTCATGCCGTTTGGAACAAGAAACTTACGATTTAAACATCTGGAAAATGTGACTTATGCTTTCCAAGGAGTTAGTTATCTGTTGGTTAGTTATCTGTTGTCCAGAATGGAAAAAGGGCTCACACTCCTCTAGTTCTTTACTCAGAAGGCAACAAACCGTGTGCAGATCAAAGTCAAAGCTTCAGTTGCTGCTGACGCATTCTGAAACCATTGAACACTGACTAGATTAGGGACTAACCATTTTGTAGCAAGTCTATTGGTCGCTGTGCATCCAACCACAAAGGCATCTCCCGGTTTCTCTGGGCTGCGTAACAGGCACGCAAACGTCACAGCAATCAGCAGAGCCTCAAAGACCGCTGCCAAACCACATCTGTTACATGACAGCTGCAAGTTTCTTCTTTTCCAAACAACGTTAGAACCAAAGGAGGTAAGAGTTTTATCATCCTTACTTCAGAAACTGGAAAAACAGAGCTTCTTTGTTATTCTTTTGTTTCACAACTATCCTCCCCCAAACCTCTGACAGTACATAAGCCTGAACTAGCACAGATTGTAGTACGTATTCCCATGGATGAGAACACTCCCAGCAAATGACTGTAGAGTCTGTAAGAGCAAATCATAACCAGACACAGAAAGGTGGACTGAACCAACCTTTGTTCACATGCAAACTCATTTCAGACAACTGGGATTTCTGTATGAAAAACAAAGTACATCTAGTCAACCACTCTTCTTTCAGAAAAGAAAAAGACACACTCAGATTATTAACTTCAATGCAATGGAGTACTTTTCCATGGAAAATCAATTTCATGGAAAATTTAACTGATTGGAATACATCTGTCTCCCATCACGTCAATATTTTGAAGATACTTACAATCAACAATTTCACACAAGCATAGCAATGCGCTGAGTTCAGCCCTGGAACATGCCTATCGCTGCACAACACAGATTTGGAGAGATCCCAGAGCCAGCACAAAAGCAGCCAGCTCCTGAGCCAGAGGAGCAGAAAGAAAAAAACCAATGTATGTCTCACCTGGGCTGATCAGCACTGGTCATTGCACTGATGTGCTGCTCCAGGGGTCCAAACTGGCCCTTCCATACAACACCCCCGTGACACACAGGCAGCCCTGTGCTTGTACTGAACGCTTGGGTGGAGACAAATCATTGTATCCATAGGCTACTGACTGTTTTGCTGGTTTACTGTAAAAGCCGACCCAGACAGGATGACACAAAACCAAAACTGAGGAGAAAAGAGTAAGTTTACAACTCTAGAACTGACAGACTGCGATTCATTTAACCATGGAGTACCACAGGGAAAGGATTTATCCCAGGCCTAGTAAAAGAGCAAAGGACATCTGAGCTTGATTCCTAACACGCACATGGACTATCCTTCAGCATGGTCATTTCTGTTTGTGTTAACTCTTCTAATTTCATACATTAGGGCTTGCAAAGGAATTGGTATTTATTGAACACTGCCTCATTTGCTAATATCTTCCACTCTGTGCTATCACCATACAGATATTACATACCTACTATACACATTCTGCATATAAACTCACTGTATTTCCATTCTCCAGACTTGTACATCTCTGACTTATAAAGGCATTCATTTATCAGTGTTCAGGCAATACTCCAACAACAGGACTCCAGAAGTGCTGAGACTCAGAAGACCATTCAAAAGTGGAATATGCAGAGAATAGCAGCACCTAATCTCGTAGCTGGAGTTGTTTAAATGTGTTTCTAGCTCTGTGGTCCAGATCTTCCAGCTGAAAACTATTTCCTGTACAGTAAGTAATTAAAAAAAAAATAATCAATGCTTATAATCAACTCATCTGCTGAGGTTTGTGGGATTCTATGGGAAACTTTTTACAGTGTGCTGTCTGATGCTGCAAATGTGAACAGCTACATGGCTTGACCTGCCTTCCACGTTTGTTTAAAGAAACTCCAGGTACAAAAGCTATAGATGGAAACCCTTCTCGTAGGCCTCCTTTATGAGCCCTGCATTTTATGATGCCCTGAGTTCAACCTGAGCCTCCAGTTCAGGGCTTGTCCCATAAAGTCCAGGTTTGGTAGAGCTTGGAGCTGTTGAAGCAATAATATCTGTGGTGGCTGTAACCAAGGAAATATCAAGGTAACCTTATCACATCACATACCTTATAGAATGACCCAAACATCTGTTTCAGGCAAAAATGCAGCAAGGTTATCACGCTGGTACATGGAGTTGAGTCTAATGGGCAACTAAAATACACTGAGGTGACACAGGCAAATAAGTCTCCTTCTAGCTGTTGGCATGCCTGAAGGTCACAAAGCAATAGGCACTGAGCAGGAGCTGAAAGGAGGCGCTCGGCTTTGATGAGAAGCGCCTGCTCCTTCTGTTGAGTGTGTCCGTGTGCAGTCCCTGGCCACGTACACAGAGCTCCAAAGCACCATACCTTCTGTGGGTCCTGAGCAACTCTGCAAACGTCTTTTTCCCAGGTACACCCAGGCAATATGTTAATTAAAATGTTTTACTTCTAACCAAGGGCAGAAACACGCATAGACATTGGTACGTTGGAGAATTTGACCTGCATTGGAGAGATGCTAACATACAGAGCTTGTCCGCACCGGGGAGGTATGTCAGAGTGAGTTGTGAGTTTTACCAGAGAAAATGTGTCTGGGGAGGCTAAAGGCTTCCTCTATTCACCCTTCTGTGAAGCACATCCTCCTGGTCTCTCAACAAGAGAGTTGCTACATAACCGTAGAGCCCACGCCTACCCCTTTGTCCTGATCACAGCTGGATTTAGTGCCTGTAAGTGATACCTTTGAAGATATCAGTTCCCTTGTATCTTGTCCCCAGAGCCTCTGCACAGAGGCCCAAGCACAGTATAGATAAAACATCACGAATTCATACCTTGCTCAGTATCTTCCCTACATAGATGAGTCTACAAGAGTACAATAAAGCAAAATAACCAAAAATCACTCAAACCACTGACAAACTAGCAAAGCAACTCGACATATTTACATAAAGCCTTTAAAGCCCTTTTCTTACTTGCCAGAGAATCCCACAACCTTACCTCACTGGCTGCATGGGATACTACTTGTAAGATTATCCCAAAAAATAAACCTCTTGGTTTAATATCTGAATACAACCTGCCAACAGCTAAGAGGGGCAAAATAACTGAGTTGATCAAGTCAATCTGATTACCCTGTGCTCCAGCTGATGAATATAAGCTATTAAAAAAATTAAAAAGCTATTAGACTATTGAAAATAGTTTTGAGCAATAATCTCTGGATGCATTATTTCCATGTTTAAAGACCAACTGGCAGAAGCATGACTGCTAATACAGGCTGCCTGAAAATTCAATAACTAGAGATAATGGTCCATTTCTCCAATGTTACTGTCTAATTAGAGAATTCTGCTTCAGTTGAAATCCATTTAAGTGAGCAACATCTGCATATTGTAAAGAAAGATTAGGAATACATTAGGTCAGGCCAAGAATCCTGATGATATGAGTAGGCAATTACAAAAGCCATCTCTGATTTACCACCTCCACCTTTTATTGTATTTTCTGCTCTGTGAATACAAAACAGTGGCAAGAATTGAAATCAATAATAATTTCCCTCCCCGCTTTTTTTTAAACTGTTACAGTAGAAAAAAATAGACAGCTAGCTACCAAAAAATACCCCAAAACACTCTTGCACGAAAGCGCAAATATCTGCTCTTTAAAAAGGATAGGAAAAGAACAAATATTAGCGTTCCTTCTCTGTAAAACTAGTGGCAAAATGAACTGGACTGCTGTACCCAGAGGAAAGGCTGTTTTGCTGTAGATTATGGAAAGACAGTCTACAAAGATTTCAGGTCGAATCCTCCCAAAGCCAGCGCCACACATACGTGTTCATGAATAAGAACAAGTGTCCGAGGTTCAAACAATGCCCTTTTCTAAAGGCCCTTATCTGATTGCCAAGCACCGCAACAGTCTCACCGAATGAAGTAAAGCATAATTATCTCTAGCAAATTTTACGAAATGAGCCTGCTGCTTAATGCTCTGGGTAAGAAGGCTCCTTTAGAAGGAAGGGCAGCCAGCCCAGCAGCAACAGCAGAGAAGGAAAGTGTTCAAAATTTGGCCAAAGAACTGTCTGAAAATTGATACAATAAAGCCCACAGGAAACAGTTATTGAACCATCAGCTCTATGGGGCATAAGGCGATGCTTTTACACCTCTATACACCTTACCTTCAAAATCAATGGGAAGCAGCATGGGATTTGTAAAATCCTAACAATCCTGCAGTGGTAGGAAACTATTTTCCACGAGATGCAATTGCATCATTTCACCTTGAGGCATAAATACAACCTCATATGTAATTAATATTGGGCAAATACACACAGTTTTCTTGTGCTTTCAAGAGTACGTTATTCCTTTTAGCTTGATGTATCAAAGAAAAGCATTTTAAAAGATCAATGAATTTACTGACTACTGATGAACAATTGCACCTGCCTATAGCTAAGACAGGGTCATGATTATATCCCTTGCACCGGCAAAGCCTCTTAACAATTTTCCTTTCTTCCTTAACCATGACATAGTTAACAAGAGCAAAGTAAAAGTTAGAATTTCAGGTATTTGCAAAGTTTCCTCAATAGTCTTTCATTTCTATTTGGGCTGAAACTTCATGTATTCTGAATAATGGAAACAATGTTCAAAGCATACTTTTCCCCCCCAGCATTTTACTTGCTTAATGGTCCTTTACTTGTGATTTTGTGCATTAATTCCATATAAAGGTCTCCTTTAGGTTGAAAAAAAGGAAATGTGTTTTAACATTTAAAGCAAAGCTAAATAATACTGTACTGCTGGGCAATTTTCAAAGCCACATTAAAAGAGGATCATAGGGAAAAGAGGTATCTGTTACAAAAACACTACATGGCTCCTTCTCTATGCTCTGCGATTTTGTTAAGACACTTTTAATCCAGCCATTTACAGTGACTCTCTCAGTAACACGAAGTCAGGCTTAATAATGTGGATTAAATGTTATTTCCTCCTCCAACTGACAGATCAGGTTTGGTGAATCTTGATCCTTAGATCAGTTCCGCAGAGGCCATATTATACTGTTATGAAAGTGTTAAGAATATTGTGGAAACCCTATCAAAACCACCTATTTCCCTGGTGGATCACAATTGCAACAGGATGTCTGTCTATGGCACGTACGGGGCAGAGGGATACAGGTTTTGAGGAAGTGCTGACTAAAAGCAACGCAAGACATCACAGGCTACAATTCGATAAATGCCCGTGAAACCTTACTCATGCAAATAAGCCCTATGGATGTATTTGAAAGAGGGTGCCTCAGCCTCCAGATGTGCCTCATCTGAGCGTTTCCAGTATGAGGTCTGTCACGACAATCACATTGCACAGGAATCTTCCTCCACTCACCACCCAAAAAAGAACCTAGAAACCAAAGAGTTACTTTTAGGGTCAAAACCACAAGAGATACTTTCTCTGACGTGTCATTGTCCTCCTGGGGAGAACACCGGGAGGAACCCAGGCCTATTTTCATACTACCCGGTTGTTTCTCAAGGACTACACAAACCAAACTTAGGAAGTAGTGCTCAAGCAAAGTTTTTCCCCAAACCACCACAGCTGGCGTGAAACAAATCCTGGGGCACCCCTGCTGCAAGTACTCTGAAATAAGAAAAAGAAAATCATGAGATTTCACAGGAAAGCATGCAATCTCGGCTGCTGAGCACTTGTCAAAGCTTTTCTAACGAGTCACCCATCCTGCTCTCCCTTCCTTTCAGTTCGAGGTCTTTTATGGGTCACGTCAGACTACAGCGAGGCACAATTAACTGACTCCCCGGAACACCTGGGGAGGAATAACCCCACACATCAGTACAGGTTGGGGGCTGACCTCCTGGAGAGCAGCTCTGTGGAGAGGGACCTGGGAGTCCTGGTGGACAACAGGATGACCATGAGCCAGCAATGTGCCCTGGCGGCCAAGAAGGCGAATGGCATCCTGGGGTGCATCAAGAAGAGTGTGGCCAGCAGGGCGAGGGAGGTCATCCTCCCCCTCTACTCTGCCCTGGTGAGACCGCATCTGGAGTACTGTGTCCAGTTCTGGGCTCCCCAGTTCAAGAAAGACAGGGAACTGCTGGAGAGGGTCCAGCAAAGGGCAACAAAGATGATTAGGGGACTGGAGCACCTTTCTTATGAGGAAAGGCTGAGGGACTTGGGTCTCTTTAGTCTAGAGAAAAGAAGATTGAGGGGGGATCTTATTAATACATACAAATACTTAATGGGAGGGTGCCAGGGGGATGGGAGCAGTCTTTTTTCAGTGGCGCCCAGTGATAGGACGAGGGGTAATGGGCATAAACTTGAACATAGGAAGTTCCATCTTAACATGAGAAGGAACTTCTTTACTTTGAGGGTAGTGGAGCACTGGCACAGGCTGCCCAGAGAGGTGGTGGAGTCTCCCACTCTGGAGACATTCCAAACCCGCCTGGACGCTGTCCTGTGCAACGTGCTGTAGGTGACCCTGCTCTGGCAGGGGGGTTGGACTAGATGATCTCCAGAGGTCCCTTCCAACCCTAACAATTCTGTGAATTCTGTGAATTCTGTGAACACAGGGGTGAGATGCAGTCAGGTCTGCACCACCACCGCGGTCTTCTCTGGTGCTGCAGCTTCACCACTTCTTGGACCACAGAGACCAGGAAAAGTTGTCCGAGAAGCCCAGAACAGGAGAAGCTATGGCACTGTGTCCACCAAATGCCTGAGAAAGACTCTCGCACAAACCATGAGATTTAGCAGGTCCGGAGAGGTTTTGTTCAATTTGCCTGATTTCCTGCGATTGTGTTTGCTCTGGGAATGGTTAAATACAGTTTCCTGTACCACCGTATCCTTGATAGAAGTTATCAAGGAAAGAAAAAAAGGATGAAAAAATCAAATGGCTTGCTTACCTCATCTAAATTTGCCATAAAACACGAAACAAATTCATTTAAATGCATAAATAAAGGAGGATAAGTCAATTTCCTCAAAAATCAGCCCTCTCTTCCGACAGCCTGTCAGCATCAGCTGGTCTCCAGATAACAATCTCTTTGCTGGGTCCAGGATCTATTTTTCAGATTGCTTGGCTGGGTTAGCTTGGATGTTCCATCACATTCCTCCTACTCGTTCATCTCTGTCTCAGACATAGAGGAGAACATCAAAGTGACATTTCCTTACGCTTCAGGCAAAGGAGGAGAGGAAATATGTGACTGCTATCCATTTCCTCAAGTTGTGCAGCAGCTTCAGTACCTGAAATCTGGACTGGTGGATGAACATGTAAGACATATAGAAGACAGAACAAGTTGATACCTTTGCGGCACAGGAAAAAGAACTACTATATGGTGACTCTAGACACAGCCCTGAGCACGGAATATTGGCTTAATTTGTGCTGCACCAAAATATCACGCTTCAGGCACAACCCAGTCACAGCTCCATCCCCGCTCTCCTCTGGCTTTGAGGCAGGAAGGTTGTCCCAGCAGCCCCCATGGGACAGGCAGGGAGAGGCAGGAGAGTCAGGGCCAGCTTCTTGCCCATCTAACTCCATAAAGAACCATAGAGGTCTACGTACTGGTGAGCATTTGGCCCCCTAAGCTGGATAAAGTGGCCCAAGGTTTAAGAGGAGGCTCCTTATGGGACCACAGACATCAAGTGAGAAAGCAGCAGTAAAAGTCTCTAATTGCCTTTTAGATTTACTATCCTGAAGTGAGTTAGAGGTGGGTTTGCTCCTTTAAAATCTAAGGATCAGACTGTCCAAAAATCTTTTTCCACATGCTGTGCTCCAGGAACCTGGAAAATTCTAGGTTATCTGAACTGAGAGTTTATTCCACTGGCTTCTCTGTGCGTGCACGCACGTGTATGCATGCATTTAATACATGTATTAAATTTTAAATAGATTGCTTTTAACTAATCACATCAAGTGGCATTTGTGCAATGTAAATATTTGCTTTGTTCCTTCAACACTCT
>NW_009648350.1:316284-319067 GCF_000708025.1 Charadrius vociferus
TCTTTCAATTACACTGAAAATTTCAGAGAAATAAAATTACAGCAGCCTGAATATTAAAAGGTGGGGAGGGAGAAGAACTAGAAAGTAAGCTTCAAAGGGAATTCTACACTTTGATTTTAGTTTGCATATTCCAAACGCTCACATTTTGCTACACAGATGTCAAACCAGGAGGTAGGTAATAAAGCAGGTTCCTTTAAGATTAAAAAAAAAAAAAAACATTTTAAATTCAAATCAAACCATATTCCAAGTGTGACAGAAGTAAATGACGTATTATTAGCTCTTCCCTGAACCTTACTGAACCATCTCTTTCCATCATAGCAGGGGTCTGTCAGCCATGCAGGTCCTTGCCAAAAATAAAGAAAGAATGGCAGCATTCCCCATCTGCTGATGAGTCCAATCTATGGAAAGACAAAACACTGATTTTATTTAACTCTGTTCCAATTATTGTCAGGCGATACAAACAGTCATCATGACACACAGCCAGGTTTATTCGTGTGCCCAGCAAGCCAGGCCAGGCATAATAAAGAGATTACACACTCCGTTTGGAATACAGGCAACTTGGAATGGCTTTTATTAAAACCTAAAGCATGGGAGATATTGGGTAGTAGATTTAGGTATCACAGAATCAGAAATATGTTTGGCTCCAAAACACAACACATGGCATCCTTAGTGAATGAGGGCAACTATTATTACAGCATAACAGGCCTGCCTTTCTCTCCTTGCCAAAAAAAAAGCTTGGAATAGCACTGAGCACATGGCACTTTAAACTTAGAAGAGAGAGACTGGCAAGAGCTTTACCGACTATGAAGGGAAAAACAAAAAAGCAGCTTTGTAAAATATCTGTCCCCTTGAAAGACAGCTCCTCATAAAACACCACCCGTCTCTGTACCGAAGTGACCTTGGAAGAGAAAGGGCTCTTAACATCAAGAAACAGGACAGAAGGGGCAACAGTAGGGCTCTGCTTGATTTCTGGGGTTCTCCTGCTTCTTGCTGGCATTGACTTCTCTACCAGGCACAATCAGAGACCAGGGGAGCCTGCTCAGGGCAAAGAGGTTGCTGATGTGCTGAGAGCACACACTACCACGTAGCCCAGTTCTGCTTCATCATTTCCCTCCACTACTCCGTCTCTATTTGTGCCCATCTGGTGTATTCTTTCTGCTAAATACTTTGGGCTGGACCATCTGCCTACCCTGAGGTCGCACAGGTGACATACAAGGTGGTCCTGATTCACAGGTAGGATCCCAAGGCACAACCTACAGAACAACTAAGGATACAGAACTCACATTTGCAATCTCAGGCTTTCACTTTTTAATAGTCAGTGATCTCAGATGTTTAAAATTTACACTAATCTGATCAGTCTCAGCAGAACATCTTCTTGCGTAAAAGGTGTTCTTGTTTGTTTACAAGAAAACCTTCAGGTGCACCTAGATGTTACAGCTTCTGTAGGAGAAAGTGTCAGTTAAAAAAAGAAAAGACCTGCAAACTAACAGTTTCTGAAGGTTTTTGACCCAGGTCAGCGAGAGCTCAGACTTGTTTTGGCACGATGGTAATCTGTGCCATGGATGCAGGAGCAAACAAGGACAGGAGGCTCTCAGCCACTAGAGGAAAAAATGGATCTCTGCTTGATGTGACACTGACTGAATTTACTTGAAAGGAACCTCCCGCGGCACAGGAGGATGAGACGCCTGGAGATCGCACAGCGAGGAAGACAGTCAGATTCTCTTTGGGGTCCAATCAACTAGATTAAAAAAAACAATGATATACAGACAACTACTACTCCCATTTCACCTAACATTCCTAAACTTAAACTGCTTGTACTTTCTTCAGTAATGTGTCAGTCTGTTCATTCTTTTTACTTACAACCCTCTGTCCTGTGCCCGTGTATCAAAGCGTGCAACCTTTTTACAGTCAGCAGCTGAATAGCAACTTAGCTCTGAATAAATCCATAACAAGATAGGTGAAGTGTTTGGACAGATTTAATCCAGGCACGAAGTATTCCATAAGACAACAGGATCAGACTTTAACAGGGCTGCAGCTGGAGCACAAAGGTCAGGGCGAGCTACGCACCAATTAAATTTCCTTAACGCAACCAGAAGGTGTTCAGCCTGAACCCAGTCTCTCATGGACTATGACCACTGAAGGGATCTGCCACTTTTTTTGTCACCAATAGTTAAAGGAAGAGCAGTGTTTTCATCTGTAGACCTCAGCGTGCACGACAAAGGCGGGCGTGCAACCTGGGGAAAACAGTACAGAAATTGGTCAAATGGCCTGAGGTCAGAGATGAAGCTGAGAGGCACAGCAAGGCGTACAGAGAGGCTTGGTGCTCTGTCACTACAGGAATATTCTTTCTCCTCACACACACGTGCCTGCAGTCCCATCAAGATGGCAAGTGATGGCAACACTGCCTTTGACACATTAACACAGCAGCAGCTCTTTGCTGTTTTTCTCAGCCTGCTACAGCAGTCAGGATGGGAGAGGGGTCTGAGCTGTGGAATATCTGTTTGGTGCAGTAACTGAGGCATCACAATGGTTTCAAAATTTAAAATCTGGTTTAAGCCAGAACAGAAAGGAAGTTACAGCAGACATTACAAATAGGAAAAGCCTGGAGGGCTGACTGAGATTAGCATATTCTTGAGATACAGTATTAAAAAAAAGCAAACGAGATGTTGTTTCAATCACAGAATTGTAGAATGATAGAATGGTTTGGGTTGGAAGGGACCTTTAAAGATCACCCAGTCCCACCCCCCTGCCCTGGGCAGGGCCACCTCCCCCCAGCCCAGGTT
>NW_009648350.1:319231-324377 GCF_000708025.1 Charadrius vociferus
GGAGCCTTCTCTTCTCCAGGCTGAACAACCCCAACTCTCTCAGCCTGTCCTCGTAGGAGAGGGGCTCCAGCCCTCACAGCATCTCTGTGGCCTCCTCTGGACCCACTCCAGCAGGTCGATGTCTTTCTTATGCTGGGGGCCACAGGGCTGAATGCAGTATTCCAGGTGGAGTCTCATGATCCTGGAGCAGAGGGGCAGAATCCCCTCCCTCAACCTGCTGGCCACGCTGCTTCTGATGCAGCCCAGGATACAGTTGGCTGTCTGGGCTGCTACAGCACATTGCTAGCTCATATTTAGTTCTTCCTCCACCAATAACCCCCCAGGGCCTTCTCCTCAGGCCTGCTCTCAATCCACTCATCGCCCAGCCTGTATCTGTGTTTGGGATTGCCCTGACCCAGGCGTAGGACCTTGCACTTGACCTTGTTGAACTTCATGAGATTCTTACAGGCCCACTTCTCCAGGTCCCTCATCCCAGCTTCGTATCATCTGCAAACTTGCTGACAGCGCACTCAATCTCACTGTCCACGACCCCAGTAAAGATGTTATATAATACTGGTCCCAATACAGACCCCTGAGGGACACCACTCATCACTGGCCTCCACCTAGACATCAAGCTGTTGACCGCAACTCTTTGAGTGCAACCATTCAGCCAATTCCTTATCCACTGAGTGGTCCACCTGTCAAATCCACGTCTCTCCATTTTAGAGACAAGGATGTTGTGCAGGACAGTATCAAAAGCTTTGCACAAGTTCAGGGAGATGATGTCAATCGCTCTTGCCTTAGCCACCAATGCTGTAACCCCATTGTAGGCAGCCACCAAATTGGTCAGGCACGATTTGCCCTTAGTGAAGTCACGTTGGCCGTCGGTCACCTCTCCGTTTTCCATGTGCCTTAACATGGAGCAGATCCTCCTGGAAATTATGATCTTGCTGGGCACAGAGGTGAGACTGAACAACTTGTAGTTCCCCGTGTCTTCCTTTTTTTTCTTTTTAAAAACGGGGGTTACATTTCCCCTTTTCCAGTCACTGGGAACTCCACCAGTCTGCCACAACTTTTCAAATAGGATGGATAGGAGCTTCACAACTTCAACTGCCAGTTCCCTCAGGACCAACAGGTCCCATGGACTTGTGCACATTCAGGTTCCTTAGATGGTCTCAAAGCCGATCTTCTCCTACAGTGGGCAGTACTTCATTCTCCCAGTCCATGCCTTCAGATTCTGTGAATTGAGCAGTGTGGATAGAGCACTTGCCACTGAAGTCTCAGGCAAAAAAAAAAAAAAAATAAAATAAATAAATCTAGTTAAAAGTTTAAATCTAATTTAAAGCTCTGTTCATAAGTCCAGCCAGCTTGTTGCCCAGGACACTCTCGCCCCACTTGGCCAGTTGAGCCCCATCAGCTGTCAACAGGCCCAGTTTCTCAAAGGTATGCTTGCAGAAGCTGAGCCCTTGAGCACAGTACCAGCTGCGCAGCGAGCCATTCACTTCCCTGTTCAATTCGCCTCCTTTTTCTTGAACCCCCTCCTCTGACTGGGACAATAGAGGAGAACACAACCTGGTCTCCCAACCCCTTGAACATAGTTCCAACAGACATAACGTCTCTTTTGGTATTTCTGAGTTGCCTCATTGCAGCATCATTTGACCCTACCTGGAACAGGAGGAACAGGTGACAATTCGCATGCTTGACCAGGCTCGGCCGCCTCTCCGTGACATCACAGATGCAAGCTCCCAGCAGTCAAGCTTCTCTAGAGACATTGTCTCAATGACAAATGGGCACTTTGGGGCCTCTCAGCAAGAAGTCTCCAATTCCTAACATCCTGCATACTTTCCGAGGGACACTGGTTCTAATGCGGGTGGATGGTTGGACCAACTTTGCATGGTTGGCCTTTCCTGGGTCTTGCCCATTACTCTCTCTAGTCATTCTCCAGCCCCAAGGGCATCATATCTGTTAGGCAAGGGGACTTCAGGTGGAAGGAGAAGATTCCTCCTCCCGCCCCAAGCAGAGAAGAGAGTTCAGTCTCCTTTGTCTTGCGTGTTAGTTGAGTCTGTCAGCTCAGGGTTGGAAGCAAGCTTACCTGCCCTTCGCAAAGACTTAAGGCAGCGCTGTCGCTCAGCTTGTGACAGCACACACGACCACATGTTGATCTCTCTCTCGGATTCCCAGATACTGCACTGCCTGTTAAGCTCCTCTTGTAACATAGCTACTTGCTTGAAGAGTTCATCCAGCTGGGCACACTTGCACCCATGACACCCACTTCTGCCTTTAGACCCTAGAGGGACTTCCAGGTTCTGGAGTTCCATGCAAGTTTGGGTCTGGGCAGCCCTTTCAGTTCTTGAGGTCAGTCTGGGTGTAGGTGTCCTTATAGGCGTTGTACAGCGCCCTGTACACCACGATCCTCCACTCCACTGCGGAACACGCAAGCACAGAGCTGACTGCCTTGGTATCACAGTATATAGCAGAATTTCATTCAAAATTGTTATCCAAGGTGGAACTGCGTAACATCAAGTTTACTTTATCAACCACCATATTTGACCACAGTCCTAGACAGGTTGTGAGGTCTTTGAGGCTTGGCTTTGTGTTCTCTAAAAAAAAGGTGATAATAGACCATAACACAGTATGCAGCCAGGAGAGACCAGAACTCAGTGTCTCCTGGGTCCTCGGCTCTGGGGATTTCTGTTTAGGCTGGAGGACATTTGTACTTCTCAAATGTGCACTGGAACAGAGATGTGAAGCATCCTGAACAATCTGGTGGGTTCAAGAGCTCTAAATTTCCAGAAGAAAGAATTTCACCCTAATTTCTCATTTTTAGGAATTATCTTTCCAAGCAGGTAAGTAATGACTCTATCCAATTACAATTCAATTTAATAAAAACCCTGCAGAATACCCACACATACTTGGAACAGGAAAGGGAAATGCAGTTATCTGAAATTCTCCATTCGTTCAGAGCACAAGGCTGCTGAAACCTGGGCATAAATGTCTCTCACCAGTGCTCACAAGATGGTGTTGTAATTGATGCCAAAAATTTAGCAGCTTCATCATATGCAATTTTTTCCTACTGACAAAGTATTCCACGGAGCTGTATTTCAATTCTGATTCCATATGTCACTTCAATTTCTGATCAGAGCTTAAACATAAAAAAATTATAGCCCTCCTCGATGGACTAATAAAAAAGGATCATTTCTTTTTACATATCAACATTTATTAGTCTCAATCATTTCAGAAATATAATCATTATAGTGCCTTTTACTGAGAACAGCTACTCCCCCCTCACTCATGCTGGGGGCTCTTCTGTACAGATGCTCTTTTTCCCTTTTATTTCTGAGGGTGGCATGTTGTTCCACAGCGAAATCTGCCATCACGCATAACCAAGAGAAAAATTAATTAAAAAGGATTGGGTTTTTTTCCTATTACCAATATCCTGGATCTTTAATATTACTACTATTTCCTTCTCTCTCCTCCAAATAAAATAAACTTTGTCTAAAAAGTCAAAGGCAGGGGAAGTTTCAAGTCAGAAGGCATGATTGGGTTGATCGTCCTGAACTCTGTATTTCATGGACCTTTTGGGTTCAGTTGAGGCCAGATGTGTTTTACCAGGGCGCAGCTCACAGCTGGCTATGGCACGTATTCCAGAAGTACACAGTGCCCTGGTTGGAAACCATCAATACTTAGATTAATCTTGGGTTTCAGAATCACTGATCGTGTCTGTTTTATTCTCTTTCAGAATCTTCCCAAAGAAATTGATCCATCCTTCCTACTGAAAACCCAAGATAGATAGGATGCTGTTTTCAAAGACTTTTACAAATCCCATCAATACTGGAATAAAATCAGAAAAAGAAAAAAAGGCAGCTTTATTGATTTACACATTAAAATAACATCGGCTTTTTGTGCATGTGCAGTCTCCCATGAGTGATAATTGGACTTTTAAAGAGAATCTAATATTGAACCTAAGTATTATCCATCAGTTCTCCTCCCCCTTTTCATAACAGCTACAAAAGATTAGAGATAACATGCCTAATTAGTGTAGAATGATGTAAAAATCACTGCCTGGACCAAAACACGCAATGCAAACCATAACTGAGCTGCTTGTTAACTAGAGATCATTTAAGTCAGACCTGGGATCTTTGTGTGTCTGGATACGGAACTGGAAAGTGGACATTTGCGTGACTTCCGCAGTGTAAAACTTCTTATCGAAGATCTTATTCTCACTAAAGACATTTGGACCAGTTCTGTTACTTCCATTAAAAGATTTGATCGTTTTCACTCAAAATACATGCCCTTGTCATTCAAGCCACCTCAGCTCGAAAGAATTTTATCTCAGCAGAGACTGATTCAAGTATTGCATGGGATGGAATGGAAACAAAACAAAACCTGTTCCCCATTTTCCAAGGATAACTTTCCAGCTCAATGAGTTAGAGCAGAAATGTTTAAGGATCATACTTAAGCTACACCTAGGTTTCCATGCAAAGTAAAGCTACGATAGCTAACTGCATAGTTTTGCTTCAAACATTGATGTTATCTCCAAAATTCACATCCTCTGCAGAAAGTATGTGCTAAAAAGTAGAGCAACCCATCACCCATGAAGCTGGGGTAGATACTAAGGACTGGAATAAACTGTATGTGCTATATACATCACTCCAATCAACAGCACTCATAGCCAGAAAACACTCAATTTCATGATAAAATAAACAAAGGATTTTTGTTGATTTTTCTTTTTTTAATACAAGATCAGTGCAGGATCCTGAGAACTTGTGTTCAAGGCAGATTGAACAATAAGAATCAGCCGATAACCAGCTGCCAGCTGAAACATCAGAACGTGAAAAAATTCCTCATGAGTGGTCCTGCAGGCACAGCTCATAGCAGGAAACCAGCAGCGCCCAGGACTGCCTCCAGCAACACGTCCCCCAGCTTGGGCTCCCACCCCTGCTTCGAAGGAAGGGCCCCACAATCACCTTACTCCACACAATTTTGTCCGTGCCGGAGCCACAAACTCAAGCACTTGCTGACTCACAGAATCACAGAGTCTTCAGAGTTGGAAGGGACCTCTAGAGATCATCCAGTCCCACTCCCCTGCTAAAGCAGGACTGCCCAGAGCACATCCCTCAGGACTGCATCCAGGCGGGTTTTGAAAACCTCCAGAGAAGGGGACTCC
>NW_009648350.1:324922-332453 GCF_000708025.1 Charadrius vociferus
GCCTGTCCAGGTCACGCTGGATGGCAGCGCGGCCCTCTGGAGAGTCAACCACCCCTCCCAGTTTGGTTCATCAGGGAACATGCTGAGGATACACTCTGTCCCCTCACCCAGGTCATTAATGAATATATTAAACAAAATTGGACTGAGTACTGACCCCTGGGGGACACCACTGGTTACAGGCCTCCAACTAGACTTCGTGCCACTGATCACAACCCTCTGAGTCCTGTCACACAGCCAGCTCTCAGTCCACCTCACTGTCACCTCATCTAACCCGCACTTCCTCAGCTTCCTAATGAGGATGTTATGGGAGACAATGTCAAAAGCCTTGCTGAAGTCAAGGTAGATGACATCTATGGCTCTCCCCTCATCCAGCCAACCAGTTACATCATCACAGAAGGCCATCAAATTGGTCAAACATGATTTACCCTTGGTAAATTCGTGTTGACCACTTCCAATAACTCTCTGTTCCTCAGTGTGTTTGGAGAGGATATCCAGAATGAGCCGCTCCAGACTCGTGGCAGGTACGCTGTGGAGACCTGACCTGCCACGCACAGGAAGGCGCATCACCCGTTAGTGCAGCGTGGCGCGCAGCCCCACGCCATCAGGAGCTGAATCAGCTCCTGAATCCCCAGCATGTCATGGAGAGACTACACTTCACATACCACAGGTCCTGCCTAATTTTAATTTACGCTGCCTTTATTTAGTAGGAGCACAACTATTCCAACGCATAGCCGACTATTCAGATATGCTAATCTAAATTATGAATTTTGACAGCAATCTTGTCAATCTCCCGTCAGCCGCCTTGCCAAATACCCTCCTGCGAATAACTCCTGAAGCGCCGCCCGCTCTGCGAAGGCCACGTGTGTGCAGGCAGCTCCTTCCTCTGCTCTCAGCAGGCTTTGCGCTGGTTTACAGCTCAGCCTAAGTAGAGGAGGATTTTGTTTTTCCTACAGTCCCCGCACTGCCGTCACGCAGTGGGTGCTCCCCCAGCACTACCCGAGCAGCGACGGAGCCACCGCGAGGCCAGAGAAGCTGCTGCCCCAGCAGATGACTGTAATGTTTTGTAATGTATCTGCAGCAAAGGGGATCACAAGGAAATTGTGGCGCTCGCATTTCCTTGCGGGTTGATGAGCAGGCCTGTGACCGCAATTTAATTTAAAAAAAATCCACAAGCTAAAGACCCTTTCCTGGTGACTCCTGCTGTTCTCTTGGGAGCTGTGGCTTAAGGAAAGAAATGTACTGACAAACTCCCCGTTCCGACTGCCTCGGTTTACCTCGCAAATCAGTGAAATTTTGCCACTGGCTTAAATGGTGGCAGAATCGGTACCAAGGAAGTAACTTCTCCTTTGCAACCATACTGTTTAAGGATGACTGGCACAATGCACCATAAAGTGACAAAAGGAAACAGGCAGTCAGTTTTATGTATATATGTGTGTACATCGGTATATATAGTTTTCTCATACATGCTACTGATGTGTACCCTCCCTTCCAGACCAGCTTAAGTCAGACCCTAATTTACAGGAGATCATCTCTGTTCAGGACATTATTTAAACTCATAGCTTTACAATTCAGCAAAAGTCCCTGATGACTTAAAAAAACCAAAACAAAACCACCACCACCACCACCCCACCCCCAAAAAAAACCCAACCCAAATTAAAAAATGAGTCTTTAGCCAGCAAGAGTAAAACAAAGATAAGATTGCTGAAATCTCCTCTCCAAAGGAAGGAAACATGAACAAAGAATGCAAATATGTCAATATCATCTGTCTGGACTTTTAATTTTCCTGTGAGGGTTACCAGAGAGCGTGGTGTGTCCTACAGACCCCGGTAGAGACAGATGATCTCTGCTGGCTCTGCAGTCCCTAATAGCTTTTCTCACCGACTTAAGTTGCTCAGACGCACGAACAGTGCTGTCAAATGCAAGTTCACTTACTGCTAAACTCAGCCAACAAATTGCTCGTTTCTGACAGATGTTTCTGTTTAAAGCCACTAGGAATCGTATGGATCATTCCACCTCATCAGTCTCAAGAGCCAGCCCAGCAACTCTGAGAGCCAGAAATTTGCCAGGAACAAATGAAAAACCTAATTAGATCAACAGACAAAATTTGGATCAAGATGAGAGTATCTGACATGACAATGGGATTAGACTATTAACAAGACATAACAAGGTTTGGCTATTTATCATTTCACAATCAGTTTTCACAGTACAAGAAGGAAGCACAGGCAAATCAGCATGGAAAATGCAGATACGAGAATATCCTTGTTTCACTTTAGCGTGTGCTCCCTTTTGATGCCAAGCTCTATGGAACCAAACAGTCTATTCTTAGAGGAAAAACCAGTGCAATAGCAGAAGGAATTAAGAATTGGAGGCATAACAATGGAAATAAAAATAACAAAGTCCTTAGAGCCAGGTGCTGGTAGTTGCAGGTGTACGAAGAGGCTAAAAAGTAAATCAATAATTGCAAACACCACAGTTTGGAGCTATCCATGTGGTAAAGCTAGTGCAGACAAACATCTGGATAGACTCTGCAATGACACTGCCATTCTTGTCTTCTGCACCTCTCTTCCAACCAAGTATAAACACACTTAAAAAAGAAGGTTGAAAAAACAAAAAAAAAGCCATTGTTGCTTCCCCCTCTTGACAGGTTGCCTGTGAGACTGAACAGGGTGTAAGAAGGGTGCCCGAGTCAAATAAATCCCAACTTTATGCCAGACTAGAAAACAGCAATGACAACAGAGCTAAACACCACACGGCATGGGTGGATGAACCGCCACCAAGGGATGCTTTGCTCCGACTACTAGCAGGTGCCCAGAGGTCTCGGTGGTATTTAGGCCAACCAGAAAATAAGCCTGGCCCTCAACAGTCCTTTTGTCCTATTTCTGTTCAGATACTCTGCACCTTTGCCTTCTGCTCCCACATCTGGGAAGCCAAGCTTGGAAACAGGCTGAGCAATCACACTCCTTCAGTGGAAGGAGTCTCTGCCCACTGCTTACCTGCTTACTGCCTCTTGTCTCAAAAGTTAAACCACTTGAGTCTGCCTGGAGGAAGCTTGTTTCCTCCAAACATTCCCTCACTGCTCATTTGGGGAATACAGATACAGATGATGCACTGTATGTTTTACACACAACAAAGCAATCTGGTCCCATCTCAGTGCAAACCCAAGTTGGCTTTCCTAAAGACATTACCACCAGCTTATTTCTGTTTCTAGCATCAGCCACAGAGGCCTGGCCAGATACAACAACATGGCTTTAAAGAAAGGAAACTAAGTCACAGAGCACCGCAGAAGAATTTTACAGAGTGACATGTGGAGCTATACCTCTACAGAACCAGCAAATGAAAAAAAAAAACCCCACCACTCCACACGTGGCTTCTCACTCTCTGCCTACCAGGTGTCTTTTCCTTGTATTTTCATTACAATCTGAAGTTTAGAGCAACTTTTTGATCTAAACACGGGCAGCATCTAGTACGTGGAAGTCTCAGTTCACGTGTGGAGGGGCTATTTAACAGCAGTACATTAGTCCCCGTTACCTGCACAAGGTACGAGAAGAGAGGCTTCCCCACTCCCGGGCTGCGTCGCTAATCCTGCCAATGCAGTGGTACTTCCCAAAAGCCCGCTCAAACGATCCTGAAGGAGGCAGCAATCTCAACATACTTGTCATTCTCTGACTCAAAAAGCTTAAGGGAGATTAACAGGATTATTTACAGTTTATCACTAACCAAACTGCAACACCAAGCAAAGTAATTAAGTAATGATACGCTATAAAATACAAACTTTTCAAGGATCTTGCACTACATGGGAGCACCTGTAATAGGAAGAAAAACCACTCACAGCACAAGGAACTGCAACCCCGACTGCCTGGATTTAAAAGTTTATTTCAAGGCATAACTGATGTCAGTTAACGAAGGTGTGCGCTCCACCCCAAGGTGTATCAGTCTAACGGGACGGCCATTGACATTTTAACACAGCAGCCAGCTAGGGAAGGTGTGGGCTGGAGATAATACAAGTGGAAGAGCAATGACGGAGAGACGAGGTTTTCCCCTCAAATTGCTTCATCACATCCTCAACTTTAAATACATTACTAGTCTCAATTAAAGATAAAGGACTTCCGTTAACATCTGTGTCAGTGTTGACAGCAACAAAAGGATACATTGCAGCAGCAGTATAAGTACACTTACTCTTAAGTACGCCCTTTAATCCTCCCATACATGTTTCAAAAGTAATTCCTCTTTGTCAAATTAAGTATGGCTTTTTGATACAATTAGCTTTTTGCCTAGAGCTCTGGTGGTCCTGATATGAAAGGAATCTAGATACACATCAGTTCTGGTTTAAGTTCTGCATTTAAAAAAAGAAATAGATAAAAAATAAATCCTTCCTCTTGAGCTCATCTTCTCATAAATCCTATTAACAAGAGATATTCTGAGATAATTACAAGAAGGCACCATCCTCTCTCCTTTCCTCAGTGACTTTTGATACTGTACATCATCCTGACAATGGATAACATCCCTGCCAGTGTTAGCATCTATAAATACCAGTTTAATTTGTCAATTGCCCTTCAATTAGATATTGCCTTTTTTTTTTTTTAAGGAAGCATGCACATATATGAAATGAACAGGAGAGAAAAGGGATACTATGAGAAAGAGGAGGCACTTAAACAATAATAGTTTTTTAAAAATACATGCTCTTGAAGCCCATGGCAACAGCAACACTTCAACAGGACCACAGAAAAAACCCACAGAGTTCTGTGAGCACCTGAGCAATGAAAAACAGGGTTTCCTGTGGGGCTCACAGGATTCGCGCTACCACTTTTCCTTGGGGAGTAGATTAGCAGGAAGGTCTTTTCTTCCCTACCCAGTTGTAGGAACCCAATACTTGTAACTCCCCTCCTGCTCTGCTATATTTGGCAGATGCTGGTCTGCAGGTTCGTAACTGCCAGCAGACAGAAGAGCCGACAGACACCGGTACAGTCACACATCCGGTACTGGCACAGTCTCTGCAGCTCCACAGGAAAGCCAACAAAAAAAAATATAATCCAGCTACAGAGAACATGGCAGGGATGTCCTAGAGACGGCATTTTTCAAACACATTTGGGCCGTTTAGATGGTTCTAGACAGAAGGACCAAGCTGTGCCTCCGAGCTGCTATGCAGAAATGGTACCGAGCCCTTCTGTAGGGCCCACAGAAACAACCACTCACACGGGCTTCAAATCGCATCCCCTACAGTTCAAACCTCTGCTTTCAGAGAACTTTGCTATTTGAAGTCTGCCAACCCACCCAACCTGTACTGTAGCAGGAGGCAATACAGGCCATTAGTATCTGTAAAACGTTCCTCACATCCAAGTATAAGCAGTTACAGTGGTAAACATAATTAAACTAAGCTAATACGTGCGGCTAATAAAACCTCCTATAGAGCTAAAACGTTCCAGTTACATCTCAACACCAAAGTCACGAATTTTAATTTCTTTCAACTGTTGTTGAGAAGGCGACAACGAGCGTCTTACACCAATGCAGTTCCAGGGCTGCAGCTCTCGGTCTCTCATGTACTTGCCCTCTGCACTGTGATGAACGCCACCAGCTGACAGTTCAGCTACTTCTGATGCACAGCACACAAATATCTTCATCATAAAAAACCCATACAGAAGTCTTTTTATAATCACTGTAACTCATGAGGGCAAAACCTGCTAAGAAAGGCTTCTCCAGTTAACAGCTTAAATGTGACAATTTTAGCAGCCACATATGTACTCAGTATGGTTCAATTTCCCCCCTAGATGTGTTTCTGGTCCTAGGTAGGCAAAGCAGCTCATTTGTCCTAATTCTGAACCGGTGCATGCTAGTCTCCTTCAATCTCAATTAGCTAGCAGGAAATTTATTTAGAAAGCTGACAGGAACTATTTGGGGGATTAATGATCACTGATTTATGAATATTGAGTAGCATTTCAATAATCCAAGCAGAGTAATCACTTGTAGCTGAAGCCAGTTCTCCCAACCATTATAGTCTGTAGCAATCACTCAAAGGCAGTTAAATGATTCTGATTTATGACCTTAACCTACAGGGCCCAGTACATTTGCTCTATCAGTGTGTAAATTCTAAAAACGCAATTCCCTGCACCTCTAGAGAGCCAATTTAAGTCAACATTATGCATGAGCTGAGCATGCTTGAATTCTCAGATCTCTTATTTCACTCATTAAATTTGCACTGAACATCTTGCAATTAAAATTTCATATAGATTTTTTCTTATGATTGACATTTGGCCTTGGCAAAATGAGTTTAAATTTTGTTTCTCTAAAGATTTAGAAGGAGATAGATTGATCTAGACATTGTTTTCTGCAAGATGATGATGATGGAGCACTAATGCTTTTATTAGCATTTTGAAAAGCCTCCCTTTTTGCTGGAAGACTGTCTATCAGTAACAAGCGAAAGCAGTTCAGCAACCAAAGCCAAAGCTACAGCTAGTACAGCAGCATCAAAAGCGCTGCTGCACAAAGTCTTCATGTGACCCCTTCCTGTTTTTAGGCCAACATCTTTAATTGGGGTGGAACAAATTGAGCCTTCCAGTACCAACCAATATGTGCTCATCCGCCATGAATAAACAGCAGTTCTATTATGTGATTTTGAAAGTAAGCCCAGGACAACTGAAAAGAGCAAAAAAGTACTAAAGTGATTTCAAGTCCTGATCTGAAATGGGACTCAAACAGTAGATCTGTTGTGCTAAAATCAGGCAAAATTTATATTATCTCACGTTGTGCCCCTTTGGCCATGAGTTCAAAGAAAGAACAGTTGTACCCTTCAGCGACCCCACGTACTCGCTGTTTACAGCGTACCTTACGCTGTAGAATATCTGATCACACGGGGACAGTCCGTGCCTCAAGGAGTTCCCAACGTAGGGACAAACACAATGACCGAGTGAGGGAAGAAGAAGAATAATTTATGCCTCAATTCACCAATGGCTTAAGAGGACTGCAACGTTAAGAGCCCACGGACAGAAAGTGCTACACAGCAGAACTCAAGGAAAGAGGGTCTTTTTGTAGAAATGCAGCTCCTAACACAACGATACATCGATTTCATACAGGAGTAGGAGCATTAGGGTGATGTCAATAATAAATAATCATGTACAGGCTACAGCAGACATGCTAATATTAATTTTGTATCTTGAGAAGTAAATCAAGAGGAAAATGTTTCAAAAACCTATGGAGCTGACTAAGGGAAGCATCCCCTGGGCTGGAGAAACATCAATACACATTCACAATATCCATTTAGATCCACTGGCCATAGTGACAATGGATGGTCTACCGGAGATAGCATTTTAACTGCTGTTTCCCAACCTGCTGGCCAAAATATTATTCACGTGTGCATGCAGGTACTTACACACACACAGCTGAAGCAGGACCCAAACGCTTACAGACTGAACGTGTAAGTGATAACAGAAGGCACGCTCCTTCTCACATCATAGAAACATTTAAGACACTGCAGATTGTCACCCACTCACAAGAAATAAAGCTTAAAACCTACATATACATACATATACCACTTCCA
>NW_009648350.1:332472-334359 GCF_000708025.1 Charadrius vociferus
TCAGCAAATTATAAGCAAAAGAAAGAAGCAAAAATTTGTCTCACGATGGGAAGAGATCAATAGTGTACCTAAATTCCATTATGTAGCTAAAGGAAAAATCCAGTGTACTAGCCCTGGAGAATATCAATCTTGCAGCAGTACCCAAGGCATATTTTACTGCAGAAGAGTAAAGTCTTTACAGTCACAGCATAATTACACTAACATACCGGTATTTTAATATCGTCTCTCTGAAATGAAATTTTGTTTCCATGTCCAGTCAATAATTCTGTCTCATCTCCGTGATGAATAGAGCTTAGTGAATAATTTGTTATGAATAATTTATTCATTGCATTTCACCTTTCATCTCTCTTTGAACATTTTGTGAAATTCTGAAATGTATTCGTTACACAAAACTCTTCACAAATAACTCAATGCTTGCAGACCATGCGTTGATAGTTCACTGAAAATACTCAAACTGATTTGCCGCTTGGTTACATTTACGAGGTGTTGTACCTGCTCCGTCACTGGTTGGGCTCAGTTCAACCAGGCTGCGTTCCCAGTTGGCTCAGAGAGCTGCAACTCAAGTCCAGTCTCATATTTAAGCTTGGAATGTGCATTGCGTATCACTTCTCCCATGTCAGGATCCAGGGAGGATCCAGCTGTGCTCAAGGCCCCACTAAGGGCTTTGTAAAGACTGACCACAAGGATTGAGGGTCTCAGTAGGCAAGGCAGTGCGAGTTACCATCCGACTATTTTACAGGTAAGAAATTTAGAGAGAAAACAAGTATAACTTCACTAAGTTCAGACAAAAAGACTCTGTAGTAGAGAGAGAAAACACCAGCTTACAAACATGGTTGGTTTTCTACCCTAACAACCAGCGAAGACTGTAAAGCTGTGAGAACCTCCCAAGCTGTGTCAGCTGAGATAGATGGGAATTTTCCCAAGGAATAATGTTGTGTAAAACCAAAGATCTCTATCTCTTCCTGTAAAAAAAAGTTAATCATTTTTTGCTACAAAAAGGAAAATTTTCCAGTCCAACCTCTGAAGGAATTGTTACATTTAGAGCTGGATAGACCCAATGAAAACAAAACAAAGAACTGCCCCAAACATTTTGTTTTGCATCAGTGTAACAAACTATTGCTTTATGGGTCCAGTAGTTCAAAAGCACTGTTCTCCCGGAGGCAGCTCACCGCTTCCTAACCGCCTAGAAAATAAAAAAGCCATCACTACAATGCAGATTTTGAGGCAAAACGGGCAGTATTGTCTAGACATAGCACTGAAACCACAGGGACAATAAATCCTGGAGCAGAGAGGCTCCTGTAGGCAATTTGTCACTATAAAACAGTTCCATTTAATATCATCCTATATCACGAGAAAACACTTTGGCCCAGATCAGTGCACTGGAATCCCAGGTTCCAAATGCATTACCAAATTTAATTTTTTCATTCACCTTGTTCTGTGAAAATCCAGTTACATTTCCATTTCTCACCCCCTCCCAAGAGAAAGAAAACCTTGAAACGTCTTTCTCATGCATAAAAACACTTGTACGAGTCCATACTTGAGCTGGCTAAGCACAACAATCATGGCTGTTTCTCTTATGAAGACAGGAAGTGCTTCATTTTAATGTATCTAAACAAATTAAATTCAAGATAAGACACCCTGACGAAATTTATGACCATAGGAAAGGGCAGGGGACTGATCAATCCTGCTATCCTGCCGGGCAGGGTGAAGCACCCCGTCGCAGGACTCAGGTGCTCACATCAGCACTCGTGGCTCTCAGAAGGCTCAGCCATCACAAGCCGAAGTCCATGCCACGGGTCTTTGCGCAGAAGTTCCCGTACCCACCTCTGCTGTGTCCACATCCTTATGGCACTGGAGGTACAGCTCTGGTTGTGAGCAAAGCACCGC
>NW_009648350.1:334380-351044 GCF_000708025.1 Charadrius vociferus
GACGCAAAGAAATGACAGATAGCTAACTTTGCAATCCACAAATAAGAACAGCAGATCAGGAGGTGACCTCTCAATGGAATATCGCAGTAAAGGAGCGGTTTCACTGGTACAGGTCCCTAGAGAAGCTGTGGAATCTCCATCTTCGGAGATACCCAACGCTTGACAGGACAAGGCCCTGAGCAGCATCACGTAACACTGAAGTTAGCCCTGCCTTGTGAGAGGGGGTTGGACCGATCATCCTCAAAGGCCTTTTCCACCCTAAATTACTTTACAATGCTCTATGACATCTTCGCAAAAAGAGCTTAAAACAGTAATGAGCACAATATCAGCTCAGGAGCAGTAGAAGCTACAAAATACCATCTTTCTGCTGCACTGTTGCATCCATCTTGCAGAGTACCGGTGCTAATATGGTCTGCTTGAGTTGTAAAGATAAAAGCTTTGTTTCACGTAAATATGGATCCATGTTGAAACACACAAGTTGCTTTTGACAAAGCACTCATATTAATATTCATATAGAGCATTTATATTCATAATACAGGTCAGCAGCAGTGTGGTCCTGCCATGCACGCACCCTGAGAATGGACTTTAAATTAAGCTTCAGGAAAGATAAAAGTAATGTACATATCACTGCAATATAATTTCCTAACAACAACTTGGAGTCCTATGTTAGATCTACTGGTCTGTCTGCACACTCCAAAATTCATAATTAGAGCAGGAAAATTTGGTATGGAAATAAAAGGTGACATTAACACCACAAAAAGGAAGAACCAGGTGCATTTTCAGAATCAAAGGGTTGTGACGAGCAGGCCATCCCACCATCTATGTGATAAACAGAAAAATCTTAGGCTGGCATTCATGCAAATTGCACTTACGGTTTGTTCTTGTTATTATCTTGCACTTCAGACTGTCCATCTTTCTTTTTTCTTGAAATAAACTAGGCAACATTCAGTATGCACAGAAGAGCAAAGCATTACTACAAAACAGATGGTACAACTGAATATTAAGCAACTTTGCATGAAGAACATTGCTTTTAAGAAGAACTCAATTTACAATTAATAGCTTATAGCCTGTAAAACTGCCTAGAAAAATAAAATGCACTTCGGCTTAGTTATTATCTGGGGAATGTAAAGGAGAAACTAGTCTCTGGTTTATGCAGCTGGTGGAGTACAATGTCCTCTCCAGCGGACGGCAAGTCACGCACCCAGGGCTTCGGCACTTAATCTGAATCTGTAGTAAAAACTCTCCGTGCTCACCTCAATCCCAAGACATTTTACTATTGCACCCTGCTGCTTTGCGGAAAAGAGGCGAGCCAGATTTCAACAAATTAGTCTGCCATAGTCAAAGCTTTCCATCCACAAGATCACACTCCTTTAGGACTACTACAGGGCAAAGACACTCTCGAGGCTCAAAAGCCCGAAGTACCAAGTCTGCTTCCTTGAATAGCGCAGGAATCAAAATATTGCTGCCCTCAGCTCCTATCCTCTTCTAACCAGCATTTAGTAATCCTCTACAGCTGCTGCACCTTTACCTTTCCACCCTTTTGCCTGCTATTCTCAGAGGTGCGCGCACACGTATCCCACAACTCCAAACAGCGGAAAGGAAACCTTCTTGTTCACATATGCTGCGTCACGGGTCACGCAAAATACCTTCCCTGGCATTGTAGAGAGGGACAGCTACGGCAGCAACAGCAGCAAATTGGGCTGCAGAGCTTATTGGTATGTGAATACTTAAGGAGAAAGAATGGGATAGGATTATATGATATTTGACTATATTGCTTAACAGTTCTAATTAGCTAAAACTCAAATTAAAACAACAATACTGTGAATGCCGGTAGATGAACTGCACATTTCCAAAGGCATACCAGCTTAACACACACAGACAACAGACTCATTCCACTCAAGGTTATAGATTCAAACACAGCCCAAGTCACAAGCGATGGATGGTTCTTGGCATGCGGTGGTTGTCTGATAGCATATTTTGAGTGAATTGTCATTCTCACTGCATGCCTCTAACTGGCAGGTACAACAAATATTTGGTGATTATCTTAAGCAGTCCAATAAAGGAACAAGTAAACTTAGGGATTCAGTCTTAGAGGCAACAGCTTGAAGCAGACCCATGGGACTACAGCAGAAATGCAGATGACGGAGCCTTTTGTCAGTGGCTAGGGGTATGTCCTTTCACCCGAGCAACGTTAGTCCAAGCTTTCTCTAAAAATCAATGTGTTCTTCATTTAAGGGAAATAAAAAATAAAATACAAATTATTCCATGAACAGCAGAATAATGAAACTCAATTTCTTACAGTGTTGGGGTTTTTTTCCCCCTCTTTTCAAGGCTGATCTAACAAAACTTGAAATCCTTCCCATGGTTAAGACATTCCTAATCCTCTCTTCATTACTGTCAATTTTCATTAAATTTGACAGCACAACTTAAAATCTAACTTTGTTAAAATCTGTTAACAGAATCTGAAGTTGAGAGTGGACAGGACGTGCATAACATGACGAGGCTTGCTTGCTTTGGCAATCAGTCTGGGGGCTAAGCAGCACTAAGTGACCTCAAGTGGCTGATGTCTGGACTAGAAAAGAGCAGCAAGAGAAATATTTCTGATAATTCCTTCTAGAAAGGTATTGTAGTTTGCACGTACAGATGGAAAGTATGACACACCACACACTTACTGTGGATACAGCACCCTCAGTACGAAGTACTTTATAATGAAGTAGACGATGTTAAATAAGAAAAATAAGCTATATAAGGAATTAATCACCCAGAAAGGGGGCAACTTACAAATGCACCGTCCAGCCTTTTTCCTGCCTAAAACCATAACACCCTATGGTGCATATATACACCTTATGAAGACAGATTTCCACTTGTGACAGGCAAGTCCATTTTAGTGCACTTCCAGTTACTCAACCCGCGTGTTTTGCCTTTCTAGCCACCACGGCACCTTGGTCTGAGTGCAAACCAGAAAGAACAGCAATGGGCTGCCATGCAACGAGAAAAAAAAAAGTCATGACAGAACTCTAAATTCCATTTGAGTCCAGATTTGAAGTCTTTTGGCCACCAGCCACCACCAAAACTAAATACCACTGGAACTGAACTACACTTGGGTGAGCAAGCACTTTGGAATCAAGACCAAGGGTGCTCACACTCATCTGACTGAGGTCAGCACCCCCGTCCTTGAACCACACTGCTAATCACACAATCAAGACATGACCCGATGGAGGCCGATTCAGAATAATTCATCTATTTTAGGTGAATTAAAATTCACCTATCAGGAGAATTAAGTAGGTGAGTATCTTGAAACAGTCAGCATCACAACAGGAGGAGAAGTCCCAGGAGGGAAGGCAGGGAACAGCTAGGAACGGGCGTTCGGAATCTTGGGTCACTCAGGTGTTGAAATCCTGAAGCCTGCCACTCCAACGCTATACAAGCTGAGAACCTTCGCACCATCTAAGTTAAGCTGATAACTTGGGCACGGTCTCTCTTCTGAACTGCCATGGAGTCACCAGCTTAAAATAGATGCAGTGAACAGCCACCAAAACAGGAATATTAGAACACGAACGTGCAGCTACACAACCACCACAGCCCATGTATTTACAATAGTGCTGCTATTAAAAAGTTATCATATGCTGCTCACTCACGATAGATGATACAGGAGAGACACAGTCCCACTCCCAAGGGATGGAGCGCACCTTTGAAGACTGCCTGGTTAATATACCAAAATTGCTGGAAGGGAGGCAGTTGTTATGATTTGGTGGGGAGAAGGCTTTTTTGTTTCATTTCTATGGCTACCACTTCTACTTGCTACTAGGTGGCTGTAGACTCTTCATAACGTAATTTAGCCAATGAAATCGCATTCCATGAAGCTAAATTAAAAATTCAGACTACAGATAAACAAATTCAGTAACTGTTTACTCTTCCTTCTAAGTTACGGTTATATATAACACAATACACTTTATGTTACCGTGACTAACTCTAGAAACATTAGATAACTCCACTAAACAATTAAGTTATTTAACTTATGGAAACTTAAGTCTTCAGAATTACAAGGCTCTATTTGTGTTACCGTGACTAACTCTAGAAATATTAGATAACTCCACTAAACAATTAATAGTTATTTAACTTATGGAAACTGAAGTCTTCAGAATTACAAGGCTCTATTTCATATCTGTATTACAACAGCAAGATTTACAGAACTGTAAAAAATAATTCTTCAGCTTCACATAGTTGTGTAATTATTTTAAAAATTGAAATGTCATCAGTGATACAATATGGTCATAAGCAATTAACCACTTAATTAAAATCTAGAAATTAAAAGTAATTCATGTTCAGATAAAATTGTCCTTCACAGCTGAATTTCAGTAGTCCATGAACCTAAGCAATACTGAAAATGGAAAAAACTAAGAGACGCTGAACACTTTTTATGGGAATTTGCAACAAGAAGCAAAAAGGAACAGCAGGACAGAACATGCCATGATGATTAGTGTTCTATTTAATCAATGTTGAGGTGTCATCAGCAAGAGATGGCAGGTGTCACTTTGCTAGGTTAGAACAAAGTCAGTTTTTTGGAAAGAGGGAGATGAGGAAGACTGGGAACGCAAGAGTTCCTGCAGTACTCCGAAAGTCTTTGCCTATGGAGAACACATACCATTAAAACCATACAGCATTAAAAAAACGTGGAAAAGAAAGTTTGGAAAGTCTCAAATATTAAGTTGAAGAAGTCATATTTGTTCTCCTGTCCAGCACTGTCTAAATATTTGGTGAGGAAAAGCAGTAGCGCCTTATGGGAATGCTTTGATGCCATGCAATATTTAAAGAACATAAGTTGTAGCCTATCAGGCAGAAATCAACACATTTGAAAGTATTATCAAGGTTTTCAACAGAACACTAGCAAGTGAAACTTGTCATTCTATAGTCACAAAATAAAGGACTAACTAAACAGTCATTACTGACAGTTTCTGTGTTCACAGACAATGCTCAGTGACAGGTTAAGACAAATTGCTGCGATAAAAAAAACGGAAAAAAATATTGTAGCACGATTCTGAGGTCGGGCATTGCAGGGAGCTCCCGTATTTAAGCCAAAGTGCTAGAGAATTATTAATGTCAAAATTTACATAAGCCCTTAAATAAGATTTGTCATCATGAATTCTCAACCTTAGATTAATGGGAGAACTTAAGTTTAGTTGCAGGGTAATATTCTGTACTTGAAAAAGGCTCCGTGTGTTGCATATTGAATGGGAGTCACTGACAATGTGCCCACACGACCAGAGAAATAACCAGGCACGTGCACAGTATCTGCACAGACAGACTCGGGTCCCAGTCTTACAAAGAACACGATGCACTTTTGCTCTGGTTCATTAAAAGGTTACTTCAGGTTGGTCCCTATTGAGTGCACCTGAGCACATACTCACCCCTCAGCACTCACACGGGTAGCACTCATGACAAGGGCTTTTCAACACGTGCATACGTGACCTCCAGAGTAGATGACGTTCTAACCTGCGCTTGCTAGGGGCCTCTCCTGATGGGCCCCGGCAGGACCTGGGATGTGTTAGCCTTGACCTCCCAAGCATGCAGAACTATTCATAGGCTCTCGACCACCACCAACCTCTTCTCCTTCAAATACGATTCTCTTGGGAAGAGCTGGCAGAAGACGCACATCTGATTTCTACAGATGTTGCATATTTATTTCAAGTCAACTTTTTCCAGCATGCCAGACAGTCAATCTCAGTAATTTCTTCCCTCCACCCCAGAAGAATGGAAGAATCCTGTTCTTTTTAATTTTTGAGGTTCTATGGCAATTTCTACAGAATTGTATTAATCTTTCAATAAACAATGTATTACTGGAACAACTGGCTGCTGTAGCTACCCAAAGGGAATGATCTTTTGCACCCACTGAATACCAGAGTCTGAAACTTCAGTGCACATCTCAAAAAACCAAGCTTTTGTCTCTCCAAGTGTGCTCATTCAGGAGTCATTTGGAGACACGCAGACAACATATCATTAATCTCTGATTACGTTCCAAGACACATTTCTAATGCAGCTTTCATGATTACAGTAAGGCTTTACGTTTGGCTCGCTGTTAGCCCACCCACGGAAGTTTACTGAAGTGCTGGCTTGCTATCTCGCCTTCCCCACCCACCCCACCACCAACCCAAGTGCTAGAAAGTGGCTGCAAAAACAGCCAGACCCAGACACTGGCAGGCGTGTTTTGAGTGCAGAATGAGGCACCGCAGTTGATTTCAGACTCCATCCAGTTAGATCTGGATATTTCTCAAAATTGTCAGACTACTTTGCTAAGTTTCTGTCTGCTCATTTTTAATCACCACTATAATTTCAATCTTCTCCACCTACTGTGAACAATAAATTAAAAAGAAGAGCTATATAGTCAGGGGAAGACTTTATTATTAGTTTTTTTCTGATTTGAAATGCCCATAGCTTGCCATGCTGACTAATGTTCTTTGGTCAGTAAATAATACCACTTGCTGAGCCAAGTATGTGCCCAGAATGAATGAGTGCTGCTAGGTGATTCAAAAAGACCATTATTTTCCCTTTCAGCTCCATGCTTTTTTCTTAAAACAGAATTTGAAGCAGCCCTGTCTCATTTCTAGGAACAGAGAATGCATGGACCACACATGGATTTGTATAACCACTATTGCACAAGCTAATTAATCCAGTCTTTATCCTAGCACCCAGCACTGAAGGCACATACAAGCATGAAATGAGTTGCATTCCACTGCCCGCACATGGAAATCCAAAACTTGCCAGCATTCGCTCTCTCTTCTCCATACCCTCTTCCTTCTGCTCCTGAACTATACCAAACTCTATCTGGGGCTGAAAAGCCAGAAAGAGGAGCGCAGGACTTAATCATCAGACTTCTCAAATGTCAGCTTGACCTTGCTATAAAAAGGGTAAGCCTCGGTCACCTGGCTCCTCTTTTTACCCCATCATTATTTCACAGAATCACAGGGTGACTGAGGTTGGAAGGCACCTCTGGAGATCATCTAGTCCGGCCCCTCTGCTCAAAGCAGGGCCAGCTACAGCAGGTTGCTCAGGACTGTGTCCCGGTGGGTTTGGAATACCTCCAAGGATGGAGACACTACAACCCCTTCAGACAACCTCTTCCAGCATTTGATCACCCTTACAGTAAAATAGGTTTTCCTTATGATTAAATAGAATTTCCTGTATTTCAATTTGTGCCCACTGAAGACACATTTTGTCTGGCTTGATCAAACCTCTCTTTTTAAGCGACTTTGCTTTAAACTAAATATCCCTGGGGTCATTATCTGTACCAAAGGGGATGGAAAGAAGTTCCACTGATATTTATATATCCACATCACACCGGCCCGCACAGCTCAGTGATCAAACATGTTGTACACCTTGAAAAGACGCAGCCCTGGAGAGCTTCTCTTCTCTTCAAGAGGCATTTGCTTCTAAAGGACTTTATCTCCTTAGCTGCTCTTGAGCAGTTTAGATCAATGTTGTTCCTTATTCAGGTCAGGATCATTTATTATTTGCCCTAATGGCCAAAGAGATGTTTAACTTCATCGCTTCTGTATGAATTGGTGCAGAGATATATTACAAATGCTACCTGTTTTCCAGTGCAATTTTAGAAGCAGATTAGAAGTGACAAGAAAACGCAAAGTAATATTGAAAGTGACCCTACAGATGTTGCTGAACTCGACGTCAGGAGTTTTAATGATGAAAAGATTTGTAATGATTCAATTCTTCTGTTATCATCAGGTATAAGCAGTAGTAGAATATTAAGTCTGCAGTTCTATGCTTACCAAGAGAAGTGAGTAACATGGCTAATAGGTTTGCTAAGGACCCTCGCAAAGCTATACTGCAAGAAACAGGTCATTCAGAAATGCAAACTGAAATTGTTATTACATATACTAAGAACTGTCCCCTCTAATCTTATAAATTAGAAGAAAATCATCCATACAAGTTTCTTATAGTTATAGGAAACAAACTCTAGGCACGATATTTCTTTCCGCTTTACAAAAGGTAAGTCCTTCATTTTCTTCAATTTTCTCACCATGTAGCATTTACTCTTGGTTTTATCTCTTCTATTTTTTGGGGTTTTTTCTCAACAGCTACATATCACCCATGGCAAAACAGAAAAAAATAATTTTAAATGAACACTTCCATTTTGTTAGGAAGAGCATCCCTCCCTGAAAAGCATTACAAAAGGAGAAAAGAAATAGATCTGAAACTAGTAATAAATTCACATCCCCAAGTGAGACCAGCAAAATAATTTCTTATTATACATTAAATGTCATTGAGGTTCACCATGCTCTCGAAGGCTATGAACTGCACAGATTCAAGGGACAAAAGGAACAAGGCCATGCATGCACAGACATCCCCTCAAACATGCTCAACAGGCTTCTCTGGAAGGTCTCAGATCTCCCCACTCCCTGCCAAGCTTTTCTTTATCACCATCTGCCTTTCCTCTATTAACTAATTTTTTACCCTGAAGAAGATTCTAAGGCTGTTCTACTTTTAAATAATAAAGTGGACATTTCACAGTGGTTTAAAACATAGTGCTGACCTAATAAGATTGATTTTTCTTTGGGGAAGAAAATGAAAAAGCAACAAATGCACTTCAGCAACACGTTGGAAGAGGAGGCTCTACAAGTAATAGGTTACATAGTCAAAGCTTTCTCTAAGCTAGGCCATTAATTATTTTAAAATTGTTTTATTAACTTCTACTAGTGTTAAAACAGGAAAAATATAAATCCCATATCACACATGAAAAAAAAAGATCCAGACTTCTATAATATGCACAGGTTAATTAACAGCTGTGTAACACACTGCTTCTTCTAAATCCATTTTTCATGTTTAAACACAAGGGATGGGGATATTGATTATTAAGTCTTTCAATCAAGTTCCGTACACTTAGGATGTAAACAAGACTGAAATCTGCTAGAATTAGAGTTCTACAGTCTACTTTTACCCATCATTATTTTGTTTGTTGTCGAGTTCTTTATAAAAAGCAGGGTATCCCAAAACCTTGAGGTCATCGAAAAGTAATTTTGAAACATCCTAGTCAATACTCTTTCACAGCACCTGACAGCTCTAGTCACGGAGACCCTCCCCAGGTCACGACTGTTCCTGTACAGGTCAAAGACAGACAGAAGACCTGGAATGGTTTATCAATGAGCTTGACACTACGCCAAAGAAATTGTTTCCAAGCAGGTCTGTACTTGACGACCAAATTTTAAAAACCAAGAGGACAGGACATAGTGCTCTCCAACCACTAACAGGACCCATCACACCCGTGATGCAACACAGGCTTCCTTTAATGGGAAAGGGAGGCGCCTCCGGGGGCAATCCAAATCACTACTGGAAACCCTGATGGGGTATTTCTCTGTAGGACAACATGGCACCTCTTCTCCATGAGCTGCAGGGTCACCAGAGCTCTCCGCACACCAGCGGTAACCAGGACAGACTGGACAGCCCGCAAGCAGTGCAACTTTCAGAGAGAGAGGCAGCAGACCGGAAGAAAGGTGCGTTTTGTTGGGTGGGGTTTCCTTCTCCCCTAAGTGAGAGGGTTTAAAATTAGAACTGAGCAAACAGTTACCTGGAACCAATTTGTCAAGCAAGCGTGCAAAGCCTCTGAGCAAGAAAGCAGGTCCTGGGCATGGCTGAATCCGAACACGCAGTCAGACCTGAACAAATACTCACCGCAGGTATTATGCCACATGCACGCAGCTCTGCTGGTAAGTAGATGAATACAGAAATTAGGAAACGGATTGTACCGGGCTGGTACACAAGCATCTCGGCTCAAGCATCCCAACAGGCAATTATTTAAAATTAATGGAAAAATATTTAACATTTATTTTTCGAGCATAGCCAGGAGTCACTTAGAGATTCCCGCTCAGATTCGCAACAGGACAGGAGGCTGCCAAGGAAGGGTCACAGCAGCTCCCTATTTTCAGGATGAATTCATACCACAGCAACTCACGCTTTAAACTGTAATAGCCCTTTAACACCACTCACTTGGCAAAGACAGGACAGACTCCACTCCCACTACACCTTCTGCTTCTGCTGCAGCCCCCCAGGCAGGTTCCCTCTGCAAATTCCCGGCCACCCAGCTGTCTTCAGGTTAAGCCAAACTGGGAACTGAGCTGGTATATACATATTTGGCATGCAAAAATCCTGTTATTTCGCGTGTGTACCAGCTACCCACAGACATGAAGCTAGGCATCCGAATGCCTATTGTTTAGGAAACGATGACTATGATTTGTAAAGGAGGGGGGAGACAGGAATACAGAATCACAGAAGAGTAAAGCACATTGTTTGCTCTTTCTTTCCCCCTTTTGTCAAACCAATTCCTTTTAATTGCAATATACTTTGCAACTATAATGTCATTCTTCTTGGAGGGGAAAAATAGAGAGTCCTCGCGGAGAATTAAATTATCTATGTAAGTAATACTTTCAAAAGACACTAAGATTTTAAATTATCAGCTGAAAAAATGTGGCATAAATAAAATACCAACAACGGCAAACCATGTGTAAATCATATTATTATGCAGAGAGTTGTAGCAAAAATTACACAAAGCAACTAGAGCGTATCTTCCATCATTTGATTTTTTGGGTGTTCAACACATTCACAAATGATAAACTTAGAATGAATGGCCTTACCTAAACAAAAGGTGTGTGTATGAGCAAAGCATTCTGGAGAAGTTCCTAAGGGGCTAACGATAATGCTAAATATTTTCAAGGTAAGGCAAGTACTTTCTGTTAAGGTATCTGGAGTGACTTCCTGGGTCCTCTGAAGTCAGCACGAGTTGTGCCAGCGATTCCAATGGAAACAGGGTATCACCTCTGGACTTCCATGCAGGGCTCGGCGCTCAGAGAGAAGCTAGCTACCCACAGAAGAACCATGTAATTAATATTCATCCATATGGACAGCAGTAAAATTCACATCTATAGTTCAGATTAACCTAGGCAATGATTATATTTTAAGACAGTATGATTCATGCAAAAGTATCCGATTACCTTCAATCTCTGCTATCAGTTTTAGAATAAAAAGATGGCTCAATTATCCTAAAGGTGCAATTTTTCATTCCTCACAAATCCAAAGTCCCACTGAGCACATGGAAGGCAAGATGGGGTCCTTTGAATACTGTGGCATTGAGGTTAATGGGAGATTTAAATGCACAAGAAATGCAGGATCTGGTCATAAGAGTATTTGAAAAAGAATTATAATAGTCATAAAAATGAAAGGATATTTATTCAAAAATGCTTCAGTATCTCATAAGTTATTTTTTTCCATACTCCTTTCTCAGCTGGCTCACTGCTGCTGCTGCTCTCCTTAATCTTTCCTTTCTAATTCTTCTTTTAAATATTTATAAAAAATTTGCACAGATGGGGAAAAAGCTGAAGATCTGAAACAAAATTAATTTAATAAGGAAAAGACTAGAAGCCCATTATTGATTTAGGCAGCCTCTTTTCATGCTGTATATTGTAACTAGGAATAATTAATTTGAAAGTCCTTGATCTTTGCAAGCTTTTTCATTAATATTATTATTAATAATAATAGCAATTCACATTCACTCTCCCCACTTCCCTCTTGCTGGCTGTAAGTACTTCAGTGCCTCTAGGCACCCACATGCTGCCACAACACAGAAGGCTGGATTTAAAAGCTATTGCTTTCTTAGATGTACAACAAAGGACCGTAGTGCGGGCAGACTGCTGCAAAGACCTCTTAATGGACCCTAATGATAGCCTGTCCAATTCTACCGGTGGGTAACCCGATGGGTGTGCTGCGCTTGCCCGTTAGCAGCCCCGTTTGCATGGCAGGAAGGGGCTGAAGCGTTAGGGTACGTGCTCTTGGGGGAAGCTTTGGAGCACAGGCCAGCGCCGAGAGCTGGAGCAGCGGGTGTGGAGCGACACTGCAGCACCTCTCGCACTTCGCACATCTATGGAAGAGGCACAGCCTGAAACACAAGAGAAAACACAGTCCTGCGTTGCAAACGCATGAAGTGCCAGCCCCTCAAATGGCACACGCACGGAGCCAACGCTGCCAGCAGCAGCCTCAACAGATGGGGCCCGGAGTTCAGGATGGCAATTTGCCTTGGGGGAAAAAAAAAAAACAATCTTGACTTCAGTCCATCACCCAAACAAAACACTTTGCCACACTCTAGTAAGGTGCACAGTCTACACATGATTTTTTGACTTCGGTATTTCCATTTGCTGTTTTCATTACGATAGTCATTATCTATGCCAGAAGGTACAGCCCCTTGACATTAAATACGTCCCCACTGTTGGCAGGAGCTGAGAAAGGACTGCATGCGATGCACACCATTTCCAAAAACAGTTCAGAAGGGCAACTGGCAGAGCAGCCAGCCACAGAGCACTGGATCAACTGGCCATGGTCAGCAGGAGCTCTGGAAGGAAGTGCAGCATCCTCCGAGACCCCTGGGATAACATACTCCACACATTGGACTGCACTGACTGCTTTTAACATCTAGATTGTAAAGTGTTGGATGGACTGTCCCCCAACATCTCATGCAGTAATTATTGCCACAGGGCTCTATTCATGACTTGCTTTGTCTTTATTCTTGTGACACAAACAGCTTTCGGCTGCCTTCCTTTTCAATGACCTTTCAGTCTTGTACATCCTATTCCCACACCTTCTAACACTGCCAGGACATGGCAACGCTGCCTTCATGTGAAAAAGCCTATTCTTCTCCCAAAATTTTTCTAAAACCATTTACAGATTCGAGGCTTTTGAATCCATGCCTTTCTGGATGCCTACGCAGCAAACCAAAGCAAGAACCTAAGAGGCCCTCAAGTATCAATAGTTGCTGTACCGTGGAATGGAGTTAAACCTAACAACACATCTAGAAAACCACATGCAATTCCATTCATCCATGTTGCATCCCATTCCCATATGGTAGCGTGAAAACAGAGAAAATGCAAGGTCTCTATTTCTCTTTGGGTCCCAGCCATGCAAAGAGTGAGCATTAACATCTGGCTGGTCTGGAAGATGCAGCACCAGTTGTGTTGGCAGCTCAAAAGTAGCCCCTGAATGTGTCACTCCATGGAGGCTGTGGACTCACCATCTGGGGTGTCTCTCCTTCTTGATGCCACACATGGGGTTTTTTTAACTCCTATTTCCCGTTAAATATCATCCACTTCTGTCTGCTCGTGAACAACAGTTGATATAAGTGCCTCATGAACACCTCTCCCCAAGTTCCTGAACAGTTGCTTTCTTCCTAACTTTAAAAAACAGGAACAAAACGTAACATACATTTCACTTCCAAACTGGATTCCTCAGGGGAAGGAATCCCAGCCCATCTGCCACATATGCTTTTTTTTTTTTTTAATTCATGTGCAAAATAAGGCTTGTATGTACAAAATACAAAGGACCCTACAGACAAATAATCCCCTCTGTATCCTGTCCAAACTATTACAAGGCAGTGCTAGTTATTGAGATTACAACCCTTTATTTTATGTAAGGCAGGAATAACCATTAGTTGCACGCAGTTGAATCTCAGCAGTTACCTTCCTAAACTGACGAATCATCAGGTCAACTCAGCCTCTTTCAATTTAAAAAGTAATCTGTCTAAAGTGATATAGATGACATAGCTTTATTTTGTACTGAATAATACACTCTCAGATGTAACACACTCCGGTAAGTCAGAGACACAATGCAAAACATCACAGTGAATCAAGACGACCCAACTGGGACTCTGCAAGTTTTGAGGACAGTATAAACACTGGTTGGTGGAGGCTTCTATGATTTCAGAATGCAAATATAGGTCGGTTGGTTGTTGATACTTTAATTCTTCTGATACTCACCTCCCAGCCAGCTGAGACATCTGTAGCATTAGAGCTTCAACTGGAATAGCAAAAACATAAAATACAATACCAACACCCACACTCAACACCCCGCCATAAGCAAAGGTCTCCACAAGAAAGTTCACCAGTGGGAATTCCGAAAGGGGAACAAACAGCAAACAAACCTGGGTGAGGAACAGGAGGAATGGCTAAGTGTTGGCCAGGACGTTTTCTGTCTCCAGAGCAAGCACACAAACCTCCCTGAACAACACAATTTAGGTCTTCACTTGATCTGCCTTTTGATGCCCGAATCAGTGTGAAAGTCCTGCCTAATCCTTCTAGGTAGGCAATCACTAGCAGTTAATTGCACGAGTCTAAGCACACTGTTTATGTTTTTCTTAAGCTTATGCAGAGGAGTGGGTACATCCAGAGGGGAATTCATCACCTCTTAAGCAAGGGGTCTAAATCACTTTGGAGCGTCTGAAGGGGACTCTGTGTCTCCTCTGGTTGTAGAGAAGCTCAATTCCCTATTAGCGAAGTGGAGCTAAAAGCACTTCAGCATCTCACAAAGTGTTTTCAGGAAAAGCACAGTGAGAATTGTACAGCATCCAGGTACTAACCGTAGCAGGGAGCATAAGCATGCCCCAGACAGTTGATACCAGCCAGCTTTGCAGTGCTCAGTTTGTTTCCCCTCCAGACAGCTGATGCAGACAAGTAATGCACATGCACTCTTCACGCTGCTCTAAGAGTACCACCTAAGCTGATGAAAAAGAACTGAAAAACTAAGCAAGATCATAAAATACAGGGCTTGGGATGAACACTGTGGTCCCTGAGTGCATCTGAGAGACAATAATGCATCTAAAGAGAGAGGAAACCCATCAAAAGCAGGCTCTGACTGCCTGTTGATTTCCATCTTGGCCAATTACCATGGTCACTTTGCCGGCCACCCTATGGCTTCTACATGACCCAATGGGTCAGAGATATTCTTCTTTTTCATAAGAATGTTTGAGTCTGGGACACGGGAAGTGTTATGTATGGAAAGATATTACTAAATGGAATGCAAAGTGCTCTTTGCCATGTATTAACAGACTTATTAATAGTACAGACATAATTGTAAAATAGATAAAGCACTTCTTTCCAGGAACTCATACCATTTTACCCAGACAATCTTTCCTGTTTTAATGCAAGTAGTGTGTTCAAATCAAGCCAGTTATCACCTAATCCATACTGCCAAAACAATAAAATCCTATCTTAAAATCTGCACAAAAGTAAAATTACTGTACAGCAGATCTGGAAGTTTTAGTGGATTTTGGAAGAAAATGTTAGTTTTACCAAAACTAGTTAGTTTACCCCAACTCCAAGATGTTGTGTGTGCAGGGGAGAAGAAATTCTCAGGAAATGTTTTTAAACATTCATGTTCTGTTATGTAAAATCTGCAAGACAGCTGCAAAATGCATTTAAATAAAAGCAAAGCCACCGTACAGTTGCAACAGAGCCTCATTCTGAAGGAGGGTGAAAATGCTGTTTCAACATACTTGTTTTTTTCCTGTTTGTTTTGGTCACATTTTTTATTATGCCTTGAGGCAGGATTTCTTTCAGAACAAATTTTCTGTGGGTATTTTTCTCAAGATGCAACATTTGGATCTATTGATTATTCCCCTTTCTAAATGTTTATGCTCTGACTGCCATCACATTTTAATTCAGGTATTTCTGACAACTGCTAAACAATTTATTCAAAAAAAAACCCCTATTTGTGTGCTGCATTTCATCATACTGGCTTCATCCATTACAAATTAAGAGGAAAATATTATAAAACTCAAGGTATTCAACCTCTCTGAGAACTAAATACTGTCATCTTTTTCTTTTGAAGCCACAGTCAACTCCCCAAACTGATCCCTTCACTCAAGTTTTTCCAAATTTTAATTAAATGAATACAGTTGGAGGAAAAAGCTGAGTAGGTTTTTTTTCCCTGGGCACAGGTAAATTCACAATAGATCAGAGCATAGTCCAGCGCTAAAGACAGAACTAGTTCCCTTCCTTCCACCCGCCCAGAGCTACAAGGGGAAAAAGACCATCTGTACTGACTGTTGGCAGATCACTTCGCTGTCCCATGTGGGCTGGACGCAGCCTGCAGCTCTTAGTTTAAGAGCACTGCTCAGAAGCAGAGAAGATTACAAACCACATGAAAATGCTCCCAACTGGTGTGATTTTGCAGCTAGCTATTAAAGACGGTCACCAGCTTTACTGACAAGCATTTGTGCAAAAGCGTTGTTTGAATTCCCACGCTCACCCCCGTTCTCGGTCACCACATAACAGGCCAGCGCTGAAGAGCTGCTCGTCAGACAGGACACGTGCTTCAGTGATAGACAGAGCTCACTCAGTCACCCACCAGTGGCATATTTCATTCCCAGCCTATGAGAACAGCAGGCGATTTAACAACAACAACAACAACAAAAAAGCATGTGTTCTTGACTAAGAAAATCAGTAGAAGTTGGATCAAACTATATTCTAGCAGCCAACATAGTTTCATCAACCCGCTCTCTGAAATGAAAGCACGTTGCTGGGTTTTGTCTTCAGGATAAAGCAGGGAAGAAAAGTGCTGCCAGTCCAACAAAGGAACTCTGGGTCCATCGTGAAGAAAATTATGAAATCATGCCCAGTTCCACTGGTTTTCAATCACATGGGGCTCCTTGGCAGGCAAAAGCAAGACCTGAAAAGTCATCACCTTCCTATTTTTGAGAAACTGTACCTCCCAGCAGGTTCCACTCAACCCAACTGGTCCATACAGAAGCATACGGATAGCTGAGAACCTTATAAATATTGATAAACAGAATATTACATAAGATTATTTCACCATTAATTATATAAATTAAGACATTA
>NW_009648350.1:351166-378366 GCF_000708025.1 Charadrius vociferus
TTATATTATATATATTATATATACATAAGACATTAATTTTATAAGTGAAAACATTTGTGAGAAAGACATATTTGGGAAAATGTGCATCTCTTGTAGCTGTGAAAAGCCAAAGAGATCCAGTCACAAAACACCCTGCGCTCACAGCTTTTCAATCACGTGCATGCTTTTGCTTCCAGAGAGGAAACCCTGCAGGACAGGAATTCACATTTATTCATCCTGGTCGTACTCTTACACACAGAGTAAATTAGAACTCTTTATTACCACCAGAGCTGTGATATTGTTTGGAATACAGATCCAACACAACTCCAACCATGTGGTTAGTACCAGTCAGACACAGTCCTGGCCTGCCCCAGGTTGGGAGAAAGCAGAGAAACAATGATTTCTACAGACATAGGAGGTGGCACCTTGTTTAGGGTCGCCGTGTGATTCTAGGAAATGCTACACTTCCACTAATTCCCCTTTTTCAGGAGGAGATATATGACACAAAATGTCTGTAGCACTTCTGAGAAGAGCTGGGTGGTAACGTCACTTCTTCAGACTTCAAACACATTAACGGACCTTGAGAGAGCTCTATCAAGTTTCATCATTCTCAGGACACCAACCTACAAATCACTGTGTAAATGTTGCCGAGTCAAACCAAACGCCACAGAAGATCTGCTGCCTAAAGTGACTGCATAGGAAACCTTACGCTTTTGAGCTCCTCCTGGTACGAGACATGCTGCATTAAAAATTATCATCGCTCTGATGACCAATAATCATCCATTTACCTTAGGTGTAATTCTACCTCTCTTTGATAGCTGAAACCAACAACCATTTAACTGCCTCACTTGAAATGACTTACCTGTTTCACTGAAACGCTGAGTTTTAAACACTGATGTGCTCTCCAGACTTACGGAATCAGTGTGCCAGTGTCATTGCCGGACAGCCGTACCCTGTTTCTCCAGCAATCTTTATAACAGGCAGTGTCAGCTAAAAAAGAACAGTTGCTAGAGATAAATCACACCTTTAACTCATTGCAAACATTTTTGAATGTTTTTGATGCAATGATAAACTAAAAAACCGGTGGCAAAGCAAACCCACAATGTTAACATGTGACTTTTATAAGCATTCCGAATTTTATCATTAGTTAATGTGAGGGGTTTTTTTGCAGGCAGACAGTTTTACTTTGTATACCTTGTTGCATAAAACTATCATTAACAAGATATATTACCTAATTATGCTGGTCTGTTCTACTTCTGAGCAGGATTGCAGCTATAAATTTCACACAGTCTATGCACCGCGTGCAAAGGCTTCTGACAGAATCCCCTGACCATGAAGAACAGAATATGGAGAGATAGTGTCATTCCATTTGACAAACTGACTGGTATCACTGTCAGCATAATAGTCCCAGATCTGCAGCAGAAGAGAACAACATTGATTGTCAACATCAAAAGGGTCAAGATAAATTAAATATTTATGGCTCTGGGCGGTGTTGACAGCTCTTGATGTGTTCTCAAGGCTGATCGCTCCAAGCTGATACATTTCTTCTGAAAGTTGGCCCACTAAATCTGCAGTGCTTTCTGACATTTACGTATTTATTTCCTGTGCTACTGACAGCCTTGCATCGCAATGAACCAGCAGTGCACTTCAGTCCTCCAGGAGGGCACATCTGAAAACTCTTCACTTCCCCCTGTTTTCCGCAGCCATAACCATGCATTCCTTTCCATAGGGGAGGTAAAATTATTAGCTTCAGGAAAAACCTCGTAAACCAGCAATGGTTACACAGAAAAGAGATGTGGCTTTTAATATATAAAAAATTTTGTACACCTACATTTTCCAAAGTGGATGACAATTTATGAAAAACTTCACTGTCCCAGAATTCAGCATTGTTGGAATTTCCCCCCCGCAAGTGATAAAATTAATTTCAAATGAGACTTAACCCCCGGCTCAAGGCTACGTTTGTGCATTCCCAAAGACTGCAAGAGCGGTAACGTTATTCCAAAATTTAATAGGTGCAGGTGAATGGAATGATTAGTGTAGCATTCAAGCAACACAAAACAAAGCAAGGAATATAATAAATGCCGGCAAAAATTATTTGCAGGAGACTAGCTCTTGTGTAAGAAACCCAATTTTGTCTTCCAGATGATTACAAGTTAGGTCAATAGTGCAAGTTTCTTAGAATCATATAAGACCTCTAAACTAGCACCTGAAAATACAGCATGACGAAAGTACACATTAAATGGATTAAAAATGTCTACCTAGCTTGAAAACATAGACACTAACGGGGACTTGACACCTGAGGCACCACTGCTAACAAGTTGCCAAAAGGATTGGGATGAAACCCTTTACAAAGGAATGCTTCCATCAGCGAGAACTAACTAAAGCAAACCGAGCAGAGGGAATTGATATACAAACACTTGCAGACTGATAAATGAGGAAAAGATGAGAGTACGGACAAAGAATTCAGAATCACTTGGGAAACAGGACCCATTGGAACAAAATAATGTTTTAAATCAAAACTCACAAAAATGTTCATCTGTGAAAACTCCTAGAAATTCCAAATGGAAAGGTCTCTGAATCATCCAAGCCCATCCTCTAGTGAGATCTAAGCCATCCAGACAGATACTTGTGAAACCTTTTCTTGAAAATCTCTAACGATTGAGATTGCACAGACCTGCCGAGTAAACCTACTCTCCCATTTTCCTGCAATAACTTGAAAAGTTTCCCCTCACATCTAGACTAAAACATCCTCAACTGCAATTTCAGATCACATTTACTTCCCAGCCGGTCCCCAGCGGGCACGAGGGATGAGGCACGCTTTGTCCTTACAGCACCCTCTTAGGAGAGCAGCCGGCAACAGTCTGCCAGCCCGTCACCCCGCAGTTGTCTTTTCACGAAAACCAGTTTGTTCAGTTTTTCTTCCCTGGTCCTGCTTTCAAGACTAAGGAACAATACTCAGGAAAACAGTAATGGAAAAAGAACGTAGGGCTTGTGGTAACGATGGGACAACATCAGCTCCAAGCACAGCTCTGTGGCAAAGACTTGACCCATTTGTTGACAATGTTAAAAGTAGATAAGACTGCCTCTGTCTATAGCTTTAGTTTCCATATTTACAAGGAGGATACCAAGATAAAGATATTTGGAAACAGAACGTTCACGTTTCTTGGTAACCTGTTTCACTGTTAAAGACATTTGCCTTATTTCTAATTTGAATTAGTCTGGTTTCGCTTCCCAGCAACTGCTTCTCCTTCTGCCTTTCTCAGTTACATTAAAACACCTTGTTTCACTGTTAAAGACACTTGCCTTATTTCTATAGTCTGGTTTCACTTCCCAGCAACTGCTTCTCCTGCCTTTCTCAGTTACATTAAAACACCCTTTAGTACCCTGTGTTTTCTCCCCATGAAAATACTTTACTCATCTTAGTAACCCTTCTGCCTTTCAAAGGGAACTGTTCCATGAGGATGCAGTAAATTCCTATGGCTCCCCTCTGCACCTATATCACTCTGGCGAACTTCCCACCACTTGTATAAACTGGTTCCTCAGCTTGTTCACATATTACGAGCCGCAAACTCCAACGTCAAAAATCACAGTCCTTCCAACGGAGCAGGTCAGGAGTTTGACTGACAGTCAATAGAGTGTTGACCCTTTTCTCCTTCGTTCACCTCTTTTTTCAGCCAGCTCTGCTTAGAGAGGCGTGAGACTGCCCATCCTGCTCTCACTCCGCTTCCAACTTAGCACTCAACTCCAGTTGTACCTTGATTCTCCTCCACTTCTCATCTTTTTATGTTAGATCATTCACTTTATTGTACCCTTATTCTCTCTCCTCTTTCCTTTTTCCACCACAGCTTTCTCTTTGCTCAATACCCTGTCTCTGTTCTGATCTTTGCGTTCACCTCTCCTCCTCTTTTTCACTGCTGTGACGTGAACACCCTCTGGCTGACACATTCCTTCCTTTCTCTCAGCATTACTATCTCTCCCTTTCACTTCAATTTGATGGAACTCACAGTAAAGGAGAAAAGAAAACCTTTGCCTAGTTCCAAAGCATATTTTCAAACTTAAGAAGTTCATCACCCTTAGTTTTACACTACACATTTAATGAATGACTTAGATAGACCAATAGCAAAAAAAAAAGGAGCAAGGAAAAGAACATACACCATGAATACCTGCGCAGCGTAAGTACCAACTATGCCCATGAACATCAACAGCCAAGTGCTGAGGGCATTCCCCAAGGAAAAACTGGAAGCCCAAATTCTCATCCAGGTGGCAATCACATGGAACAGGGCTTTGAGTCTCCATCACCTGCAGTGTGGTTTCTCTTATCTCCTTTGGGAAACAGTTTTGATCTCATCTGCCCACTCAGTTTCCCCTTCCATCTCTTCAGTGATACCTGAATTCATTCAAGCTTGTGCATAAAGAGACTGACTTGAAGTTATCTATATTTGTCAACCAAAAATGCTTACGCAAAGTTTCCCCACCAGTTCCTCCAGCGGAAGAATTAATAATAACACTATGTTTCATTCTCTGATCCGCATACAGAAGAAAACGTTTTCTTTAGAAAACAAAATGCAACATTACTAGCTAACAGTTAATTTCCTAATTAACTGCACAATATTTTCATTTTTTTCCTTTACATTACTGAAAATGAGGTTAGGGCGGAGAAATGCCTTTCTGCATTAATGACATCTGGTACCAGCAATTTGCAGTTATTTTGACTGGTACAGTACTTAAATTACTAACAACACATAAAAATCAGTGAGCTAATAGCATTCTGTGGCAGCAAGAAACACACTTTGTCAAGATTATATTTCCACAGGACCAGATTAATTTAATTACAATTAATATTTTTTTAGAAAACGGCACCAACAGACAAGCATGGCAAATAATTTGCGTATAAATTACTCCCACTCCTGCTCTAGATGTTACCAGCTCCAAAAAGCCACTTACAACTATGCGAATTCACTGTCACTCTCAATCTTCATATATGAAATTGTGGGCAAAATTTTGTCGAAATAATATACATCTTTTGCAAATACCATGTGTCTGATATTTCCTAAAAGGCTGTAGACTAGACAGAAAGCAAGCAGCATTTGCAGTAACAAATGTCGCCGTTCATTCTTGGCAAGACGTGCCTTCCTCAGATAAGAGTTTTTAAGAAACATCATAGATCTACATTATCAGAAACAACAAAATAATTTCATGTGGATGCTAAGGGTTCTTTGAAATAAATAAAAGAAAATTCATGGTTTCTTTTGGAAAAAGCCAGAGATCATAGAATGGTTGAGGTTGGAAGGGACCTTGAAGACCATCTCATTCCAACCCCCCTGCCCTGGGCAGGGACACCTCCCCCCAGCCCAGGTTGCTCCAAGCCCCATCCAACCTGGCCTTGAACACCTCCAGGGATGGGGCAGCCACAGCTTCTCGGGGCAACCTGCCCCAGGGGCTCACCACCCTCACAGTCAACAATTTCTCCCTAATATCCAATCTAAATCTCCCCTCTTCCAGTTTGAAGCCATTCCCCCCTCATCCTATCACTCCATGCCCTTGTAAAACGTCCCTCCCCAGCTCTGCTGTAGGGCTGCTTTAGGCACTGGAAGGGGCTATAAGGTCTCCCCGGAGCCTTCTCTTCTTCCAGGCTGAACAACCCCAACTCTCTCAGCCTGTCTTCAAAGGAGAAAGCTCCAGCCCTCAGATCATCTTTGTGGCCTCCTCTGGACCCAGTCCAACAGGTCCATGTCTTTCCTATGTTGGGATAGAAATGAGATGTGGATCCTTAGTGAATCCTCATCTGCAATGAGATGGGGATCCTCACTGAAAACAAGCACCTGTGCTGGCAGCAGAGATGAGAGAACTGGGGATCTGCAGCCTGTGGCTGGGGTTCCCCCCTCGCCACCCTGCCCCTTGCCCAGGGGCTCCACCTAAACTCAAGCCCAGGCCATCAGGCCCAGCCCGAGCTGTGTCATAGCTGTGCCTGTCCCCAATTCTGTCCCTGAGTTCAGGTTTGGATTTCCAGGATTGACCTTAGACCCGGTTATTGCCTTCACTTTCCAGCTCTGCTCGTCCAGCCCCGGTGCTGTGGGGCTCTGCACTGCCAGTGGGGCCCACCCCGGGCTGTTGCCACCCTCGGCTACCTGCTTGCCCTGCTCTTGCTGCTCCCTGACATGGGAACACTTTTCCCAGTTTAGACATGCAAAAGAACACTCTCTCATGGGGGTTCCCATCTGAGAAGTCAGCTCACGCTGCAGGCTTTTGCTCAAAGACTGTTTTAACCAATTAACTTCATGCAAGAACACAGTATGTTTGTGGCCCGCTAAATCTGGTTAAAAGATGTGGAAAAAAAAAAAGTTATCTAAGAGGGGCAAAAAGGGTAAACAGACACATACATACCATATGACTGTACGAGCCTTCAAAGAAGTAATTTCATGTGACATTTGTGTTCCTGCTCTCCGTCTCTTTCCATCGTGTTTTAAACAAGGTAAACTCCTTCTCCTACCTTAACCCTGCATGAAGTAGCCAAGTTCAGATTTGCAAAGCATCTCTGGTCTAAGCTTGTTTTAGATATCTAAATTAGCACTTTAAAGGCTGCAGCAGGTGAACTGACAATACCTCATGACAGCTCTTTCCTGCTATCATGCCAAATTTTTGTATTATTAACACTGCAGATACCTCTACTTCAAAGAATTCTATGATGCTTCAAGGAGCTGAGTCTCATGTATACACCTGAAATACTTTCATGATGCTTTATACATAGTTCAGCAATATTAACTGGAAGGTGCTTCCAAACATTCTGGTCACAGTCATTTGGCATTCAGATTTTAAAAGAAAACAAAATTCGTACCACGTACAAAATTGCTAGTTAGATTCCATCATCAAGCCTGTTCTTTGAGGTAGCATGCAAAGCAGAAGCTGGAAAAAAACCTCGAGATAAAAACTTGAGCAAATTAAGATTCAGCCAGGTAACAAGCACAGCACTCCCTGCGCTGTATTTTGCATTCAGAGAAGCACAGCCTAGCAGGGACTGTTGGGGTTCAAATATAGGATTCTAACGTGGGAAATAAGTTACATACGATAAAGCTGGATGAATTCCTGTGATCCCTTACTCAACAGAGATTCATAATCAGTTCTCATATCCTGCGTTTTATGCAGAAAAATTGAAGATAAATGCCTGGAGAGCATTAGCTCTCCTTGTAGAAGTTACTCAGTGACCTACAGGAAGCCAAACTGGAGATTAACATACGATGAACCCAATTATCTTCAACTTCTCCAGCATGTCTATAATCTAAGATCAGTCATTTCATATGCAATTGCCCAATTGTTGTGATACCACATTATTAAGAATATTTTGCCAACAGACAATAATGAGAGGAAAACAGAGTTCCTCTGAGGAACTCTTAAATTTAGGCATCTAATTCAATGATGCACCCTTCAAAACCGTAGAGAACAAAGGTTTACCCTCACTTGGAAACACAGAATGCAATAATCAACAATGATTTCTAACGCTCAATGCTGGGTTTATTATCAGTAGAACCCACTTCTTTACAGTAAAAGGCAAGTTTTAACAAAATGCAGGACAGAACAAAGCGTCCTGCTTTTCCCCGTCAAACTCGCAGCACGAAAGTATCTTCTAACTGGAAACATTTGGTTCTCTCCTCTAAGCCCCGTATTACACAGCTCTCTCTCCACTTCAGTTAGAGAAAAAACATGGAGAAAAATAAAATTTTGGACACATTTGGTAACATTTTCCCCCCTCTGCTTACATCTGAGACTTTGATGAATACTTTCAATTTCTCTTCAAGCTTCAACTCCACCACCGCCTGATCCCTTACCCCGCTTCTGTTTTTCTATACACGAGATTAGTAAACATCAGTATTTCTTTAAAGCTCCTTCAAATTTGTAATTATTTGTTCTATAAACTGAGATTACAATCTATTTAATATTTTAACATAAGCAAATTCAGCCTAATAAATAGAGATCAGTATACACCCATGCTGTGCTTCAACTACTCATCCTAGTAAGGCAGTCCACATTTGCTACAGCACAAATTTACTCAACTCAAAGATTTTTCTGCAAGTGAGCCTCCTACTCCCTACAGATTAATATTAGCCCTCTCCTTAGCTCAGTGTTCTCTGTCACAAGTAGCAGTGATTCCACAAGCTCCAGTGCACACAAAATGCACTTTATCACCAGGTCTTCAATTGAATCAAGCCAAAAGCAACACCGATGTCACAGAAACACACGCATCTTGTCTAAAACGTTACCACTGACGAGACAGGCTCTCTCCAGGCTGAAGCAGCCACAGAATTAACTCGCTCCCACTCTCACATGTGCAGGTTACAGTATGCAAATTACAGTCCTTGATGAAGAGTTTAAAACTAAAAAAAAAAAAAAAAAAAATTCACATTCAATGTAGATTAGACTATAGATTTTCATATGAGATTTAAAGCAAGCCTTCCACTCCTTCACAGCCACGCGTTCCAGTTTTTGCGGGGTAGGAAGCACAATGTTTATCACAAAAGCTATAAGCCACTGAAAGAATTGATGTTCCACAACAGTGATGCGCACCGTCGATGCTCCACATGATGTCTACAAAAACTACTTGGTGGACAATGCTTTTCCTTTTTTGAGTTTTGCATTACCAGCAAGAAGCTGAAAGAGAGCTCAGCCACACTCACACCAGACTCAGGCTGGATGCCACTGGAAAGCTGCAGTGGCCTCTGCTCCCTGCCATTTCCCGTCTCCCGCTTCCCCCAGGCAGTTTTAGCCCCAGAGTCCCACTCTCTCCCTCCTGGGCTGGCTCTGGCACCTCTCTCGTCTCTCCGTGAGGCAGTTCGGATCTCCAGCCCAGCAGAAACCAAACTTGGGTTTGCTGAGTTTTCTCCCGCTCTAAAGAGGCTGACTTGGCTGAAAGAGGATGTGACAGGAGTGTGCACACAGCAGAGAGACTGAGTGGGATCCACCACTTCCATCAGTAAATTAATTCAGCCCATCCTTGGGAACCTCACCCTGGCTTGACACCTCATTACGTACTCACAGTTCAGACAAAATAGATATTGATGCTTAGGCACAGGAAAAAACCTGATGCCCACACAGAGTAACAAGTAAGAGCTAAGCATATACAGACAGGTAACAGCTACACACAAAACACCCCTGCAGAATTAGGTGAAAATTAGAAGGTAAGAGCTTTTTAAATGAAAAAAGGTGCAAACCCCACATTTTATTTAGAATACTTCTTATTCTAATAATTATATTACCTCTAGCACCTGAACAAAACATTTAATAACATTCTCTTGGGGGGGGGGAATAAACCCACGCAAACTTCCTACAGAAGCTACAAGACTACCTATTGAAAAACACCGGCCACATCAGAAATTATAAGAGCAAGCTGTTTCTGTACAAAGATTTTTACATGTAAACAATTCAATCACATTGTAAAAGCATCATTTTTCTATTATAAATATGCACACAAATTATTCATATTCTTAGATAACAGACAGCTCAATGCATTCCCATCACAACCTGCCAAGATGGCTCACTTTTATAAAGATATGGAACAAAAGAGAACAATAGAACATAATTGCTTTACAAATAGCTTTATAGAGTAATTATATCATTAGTCCTGAGTGGTTCCAGCTTCCAAGTGTTCTGTCACTAATCTTTTGAATATATTTTTGTTAGGAACTAAGTGGATATCACTGGAGAAAAAAACTCGCATAGTGGAGAGCATGTGACTTTACTCCAGTTCCACACAGCTTATGGAAGAGGAGCGATTTCCCACCCCACTGCCCTTGAGGCAGCCGGAGGAGGAACACCTGACAGCTGCTTCTGTGTACCAGCTTCAGAGTAACTGTGCTCCCCAAGCTTTATACCTTGAATTTCATCTGCCTTGATGCAGTCATTTGAGGGCTTCCTAACAGCCTGCCTACCACCTGAGACTGGGATCAGCCTCAAAAGGGCAATAGGACACGGGGACCAGAAGTTCTTTACAGATCTGGATGTGCTCTAGGTCCATCGCTGATGGCTTACATAAACTCTGCAGTCATCCCTGCAAAACGCGTGCCCGCATCTCCCTGCGTGCCCAGTTCCCCCTTTCACTTCAGCTCCGGGTGAGATCATCTGCCCCTGTGTTCACACATATCACAGGTCAAAATAAACACATCTGCAGTACTTTGACCATCCGCTACCTGCTAGTCAACTCCAACGCACAGTAAAACTCATCCCATTAGCCAAGGGGAGAAGGTATGAAATCAGTTCAACACCTGCTCCTTCTTAAAACATTCACTTCTACAAGACCATTTTTCCCCCAACACTACTAGCTATAAAGCAACACTTTGACATGAATTATTTCTAGTTCTTGTCCCTCTTCTGGACATTATCTTTTCAGCTTGATATTTTGAATGAGTCCTGTTTAAGCTTGCTGGCACAGATCTAGAGCTGCTAACACTACTTCTGACTTACAACACACTCTAGTTTCCTTTGCTTCCATTTCCTCCCACACACGGAACCCCTCAGCTAAGATCTCTGTACAGGTTACCCTTTTTTGTACATGTAGGCAGGACAAGAATAAACACCTTATTGTCAAAGCAGCATAGGTGCTGCTACTGTGCACAATGACACAGGCTAGTCGCGCCAGCACTGAGAGCAAAAAGCTCGTATCCCCTTGTAATTATTCAGTGCACAGACAAGAACGTCTTCAGATTCCAGTTTTATCTCCTGTAGCCGTCTTTGTCAGAGAGATCGCAGTCCCCACCTTATTTCGACATAAGAACCATATTAATCATGTGTACCTCACCATGACCTAACAGCCAAATTTAATAATAAGCTGCATTTTACAATTCCCTACTAATAATTATAAGCAATACACTGTTCAGGAATTATTTGCTTTAAAAAGAAGAGAGCAATTATTAACTGCATACAAATAATTTCTGGAGTGAATACAGATATCACAGAACCACAGAATAGTCAAGGGTGGAAGGAACCTCTAGAGGTCATCTAGTGCCACCCCCTGCTCAAGGAGGGCCAGTAGAGCCCAGGACCCTGTCCAGTCCGGCTTGGACTATCTCCAAGGACACGTCCTTTTCTCTGAGCAGTGGGGAGCTCAGAACCAGACACAGCACTCTCACCAGTGCTGCACAGACAGGAAGGATCATCTCCCTCTACCTGCTGGCTACACTCTTCCTGATGCAGCCCAGGACACACTGGCCGCCTTTGCTGGCTCATGCTCAACTTCTGGTCCACAAGGATCCCCCTAAGGCATTTTCTGCCAACCTGTTTTCCAGCCCATCAGCCCTCAGTCTGTATGATACAGGATGTTGTCTCTTCCCAGTTGCAGGACTTTGCACTTCCCTTCTGAACTTCATGAGGTTCTCCGTTGGCCCATTTCTCCAGCCTGTCAACATCTCGCTGAATGGTAATGCAACCATGTGGTGGATCAACCATTCCTCCCAGTTTTATATGTCCTGCAAACATGCTGAGGGTGCACTCTGTCCCGTCATCTACATCATTAATGATGATGATAAAACAGTATTGCCCCAGAATCGCCTGACATTGCTTCCACTTCTTTATGCTTTTTCCGTTTGAATTTGGTCAGGAGCTCCATGTTCATGCATGCAGGCCTCATCACCTGTGCTCAATTTCCTGCTCATCCAGTTGGCCCACTCTTGAGCTTGGACAAAACAATCCTTGAAAAATAACCAAACAGGCCCACACACGGGTCAAAGTCTGCTCTCCTGAAGCCCACAGTTGCAATCCTACTATTTGCCTTGTGTCTTCCCCATTGGCATCCTGCACTCCACCATCTCAAGCTTGCTGTCTGCAAGGATACCCCTCAAACTCACATGCCCAACCAGTTCTTCCTGGTTTGCAAGTATGAGGTCCAGCAGAGCACCTCCCATTGTCAGCTCCTTGATCATCTCTGTCTGGAATTTTTCAACACCACACTTCAGAAACTACCTGGATTGCTTGTGCCGTGCTGGGTTGTCCTCCCATCAGACACTGGGGTGGTTAAAGTTCCCCATGAGGAACAGGGCCTGCGAACACGAGGCTTCTTCCAGTTGTCTGAAGGCGGCCTGACCTACTTCTTCTTCCTCATCAGGCAGTCCGTAGCAGACACCCACCACAATACTGCCTGTGTTGTCCCCCTGCTAATCTTGACCTGCAGACTCTCCACTGGCTCATCATCTGCCTCAAGGCAGAACTCCATGCGTTCCTGCTGCTCCCTCACATAAAGGGCGACTTTTTTTTGCCACCCCAGCCTGACCTTCCTAAAGGGCATTTATCATCCATGGCAGCAGTCCAGTTGTGTGAATATCTTGGTACATCTCTGATCCCAGTGAGGCTACAGACCAAATTCCCAGGAGTGAGAACACCTCCCCCATCATGCTGTCCTCTCAGCAATTCTTTATTTGCCTGTTAAAGTCATTTTTACAGCAATTAAATAAGACCCCTGGGGTATATCTCCCTCAGTCACTTTGATCACAGGCTAAAAACGCCTCACATGCACTGCTTAATACAGCTTGTACCTGACAGGTATGAACAGAGCCATTATGTTGTCACATTCAATCCTCTGAAGCCACTAATACAGCACAACATGAGCGACAGTGTCAGAGGCTTAGTAAGGTATAGGGGATGAAGCACGGGAAGGTTAAGTAGAAAAAAAAAAAAAAAGAAAAACATTTTTGGGACAGATGGGCTGAATCACTGTTTGCACAGGTCCAGACAGCAATCTTCAGAAATGCAGGTCACGCAATCGCCCAGGTTAGAGACCTAATGGGGATTTTACTTCAGGAAACCTGACTGTTTTGCAGACAAGGTATTTTTACCATGCCATAATTAAAAGACACCTGAGCTATCCCTGGAAAATTTCTAGCATTGTAGTTTGTTGCCCCTCCTGCTGACAAAACAAGCCCAAACTGTATTATCTCAGGCTTCGCTATGAGAACAGGAGTTATCAAGTTACCCTGAAGGTGTGCATCCCTTGGTGTTTATCCAGAGGGAACGGAACCATATGAAAGCTAAGAAATAACCTACTTGGTAATTATAATTAATAGCATTTACCTCTTACTGAGAGCTTTACATTTCTTACATGTTTTCCAAACACTAATTAATTACTAAGGCGGGGGGGATGGGGAGGAGCGCCATTGCATTATGTAGAAAAACAAGTGTGCTGTGATACGTGTATGTACCACCGCCTTCCACTCGCTGCTACCTGAGCCCTTCCATACATGCAGGGGGTACGTGTGGTTGAGATTATTCTCAGCTGCTAAGGGTAGACGGCACTTTTGGATTATTTTTTTTTTCAGTCCTCTTCCTTCCAGCCAAAGTTGCCAAATACGGATTATTCTACAATAGGAACAGTGAGCTAAAAGCCAAACTTGTTTTAAGATAGACTTTGAGAAATACAGAGCCCCAGGAAGCTTCATTCTAAATTTACCAGAGAGTAACAAACCATAATAGCAAAAAACTTTCACAAAGTTTTCAAAACAATGAGACAACACGGAGCTCTTTTCACTTCAAAAGGCTATACCACAAATAAATAACAAGATTTGCACTGCACAATCACTATTTCCAAAAGCATAAACCCATAAAGTTAAACGATAAAAATTAATTACCCAAACAAATGCCTTGAAATTAAGAAAGGCTGAGAATCCTAGAAATAATTAGAAATACTGAAACTAATACTATGACTTTTCATCAAACTATCAGTGTTCTCTCAGTGTAATAGAAAGGAAATTTAGTTATCAGCTTACACAAGACTTCCAAGTGAAAATTTCATGGAATTCCACTTATTTCAGACCAAAAAAACCTCTGACCCATTCTCAACAAAACAGCCTGAAGAGGACAACGTCTATCGTTACCCATCATTATTAAACATATTTTTAATACTTCAGCACTCATACCTCACTACTTTTCAAAGCTTTCTTTCTCATCTTAGCATAGATTAGCTCAATTTACATCCTGTAGAGTCCTGTTTCCTTGTGAAGCTGCCACTAGATCTTCTCAGAAACATCTTCCTGGCTAAGTCCGTTATGACTGTTATAACCCCAGTAAGACACATAACACAATTTAGACAAAAAAAAATTGTGAAGGCTACTGCCAAACCTAGTCTTCCAGGTTCAGGTAGCACTTCAAAAGTTTCTGTAATAGAATTAAACTGTGATACATAAAATAGCAAAAGGAGTTTTCACGCAGTGCTCCTCACCGCAGACTCCTCAACAAGGTGGAAGCTCTGAAGCCAAAATGCAGTTAGCGTTTTGCCTGTTATCAGTGTCTGAACTCCAGTGTGACAGATACTTTATAAATACACTTTCCTACTGCATCAGGACAGCACCAGGGACACTCGCTTTCTCCCTTCCACCTAAGGTCTTCATCTTTGCCCTTGGGGACTGTTTCAAAAAAATTTGTTTCCAAGCTTAACATCGGGTATGGTTTACTTTCATAACTGTCATTTTACTGTAGATGTTGAATTCGAAAATCCAATTAAAAATCCAATACTTCAAGCTTGGTCTCATTAGTTTTCGCCCTGCCTGACAATCTGAGGAAAATGAAACCCTAAACTGTCATTTAAAGACAGAAAGAGAATTGGTTTAATTTAAAGAAGTTGCTTTAGAGGAGGACAGTTGTGCCTGACTCATATTTTTAAGGACTTCATGCGCTAAGCACTTCAATTCACTACTTTGTATAGGGCTGTCCAAGCTGAATTCTAATTTTACCCTTTTTCTCATGTTTTAAGAAAAAAATTTGTTAAAACTGACAAGTAATGGCTACTACTGCTCCATTTAACCTGAGGAGGCAAAGACAGACTCATGATGCTATTACGGTGTTAGGAACCTCTAGTTTAATTCCCTGACTCACAAGGCTCTTATGGAAGTTAAAGAAATCACATGGATTAGTTCTCAAAAATACTTCAGGGTTAACTGAAATTGAAAGCCTTTAACATTTTGAACTATTTAAATAAAGATGCAGAAAGGAACAGGGAGACAGGTTTTGGAACTTCTGAAGAATTCTCTACATCTTCTGGTGACTATCTACCTTTACAAGTCTTGCTCTACATTCCCCGTTTGCCAGCTACTTGAGAATGTAAGCATCTCGCATTCCAGATGTATTTTTGGGGATGAAGAGCAAAGCAATCAGATATTAGAGTGACGAGGAACATGACTGCCCAAGACATCACAGAAGTGTACTTCCTCAGCAGAGCATCTAAACCAAAATGGGCTGCTTCATATGAACAGGCACAGACTGCCCCAAAATATCTTTCTTGATCTCCAAATTGATGCATTATTATTAAAATACCGTTGCCTCTACTGAGCCCTCTGGGAGCACACAGAGCCGGCAGCGCTCAGCCCCATACGGATTAAACCGCACCCAGCTTGCTGCCATCAAGGGTTGCTTGCTGCACTTCAGCCACCGCTGGGAAGCTGGGAGACCTTCTCAGCTGAAGTCCACTCCTGTCTTTTTATAACTGAATGTCAGAGAAGCCCAAATCACTCACTGCCCCTCAGTCCTCTCCTCAGCTGTCACAGGGGCCTTCGGCTCAAGTTAACAGTGACACAGCTGAAGAAGGGCACGCCTGAAGCAGCTTGCATTAGCAACGGAACACTGAGCTCCCATCCGGCTCTACCTACAGGTCAGCAGTGTTAAAATACGATGAGATCACTAAAAAGCAGAGTGCTATAGCTTCCAGTAGTGAGATCACACATCAGATCACCATTTAGCAACAGAAATTCTTGAAAGAGGGAACCAATAGTATCTATTTCTGGATAGTGTTACGCACCCAACCCAGCAAGGCTCCAAGTCACCGACTGCTGAATCTGCTAGGGCATACCCAGGAAAGGACCATTCTTTACATCCGCCTCACTTCTTATGCTCCTTCCCTAAGCATCTGCTACTTACCACTCCTAAAGAGATCCTGGGACTTCTGTCTAACCTAACAGAGATACCTGCACGTTCTAAACCAGACCCAAGACAAGAGGGCTGTTGGATTTTTCCATAGGCTCTCAAGCACAAAGATTAAAGACAAATTAGACAAACTGAGCCAAATACTTCTATTCTGCCTCATACAAAATCTCTTTACACATGATCCAACAACAGCAAACGGCACTGTAAGCTGTTTCACAAAGGAAACTCTCGTAAAATCTCTCTTTCAATATCTTGTCAAAATCAGCATGCTCTGTGACTAGACGACTGTCAGGGTGATCTATAGCCCCTAGCTAGCACTGTAATATAAGCTAAATTGCCCGAGTCACAAGCAATGATAGAGTCATTCCACAGGAAATTGGAAATCAATTCTTGTCATCACTGTACATAACTCCTTTATCAGAGTTCCAGTTCACCAGTGTAATGCAAGGGAAAGAAGCTGGGAACTGACAATCATGACAAGTCGAAGAGTCACACGCATACATAGAAGTGCAGAAGTTCTGTTTCTGGAATAGCACTTTGCATATGGTACGTGAGAGGTGTGAGCAGCCTGACTGGGTAAAACATCAAAGGTTAAAGGTGGTCACACACCAGTAAGCAGAAAAACCTGTAGGTGTGTTGCATCATGTTACGTCAGGAGGATGTACGTACCTAGGGCTTGAGCCTGAAAATTGAGGCCATAGCCTGTAGAGTATTCTTTGTGCGATGGATGTGGCCTGGCAGAAGAGACGGGACAACCTTCTTAATCTCACACTGGAAGTCTTTCAGACTGGTACTGGGAGATTCCTTCATAATCACGATCAAAATGTTTCAGAAACCAGGGCAGCAATATCAGCATTGCCAAGCTTCTTCACAAGGTTTGCTACCTATAATGCTTTTGGTCAGGAATCAGTTGTTGGAATCAAGTAGTTAAGTCAACTTTTGTTACCAAGAAGGAGATTTTAAAACTAAGGGAGGAACTATTAACTTGATTTTAACAGCCAAGAGGCAAAAAAGAGAAAGAAATCCATCATGCTGTTATTCTTAGAGCACGCAATCACCTTTCTGGCAATGATGTTATTCTGCATATATGCTCTACGATGCCTCATTTTACTTAGACTCACCATCTAAACTCATTAAATGAAGTACTAAAATCGCATATATTTTGAAGCAAATTAAGAAAATTCTCTGTAAAACAAACCCAAACATTTTCTATTTCCACTTCCTAAACTGTCCTGCACAAAAGCAAACTCATCAGGCTTCCAAGTACATACAAAAAAACCACAGCCATTTCTTTACACAAACCCACTTCCAACTACTTAACACTGCAAATCCGGGATGCGGGAATCCGAGCAGCACATGTAGGGTCCAGCACAGCATGTTTCTCATCTTAATGCGAGTCCTAACCTAAAATAACAACTCCTTTCAAAATATAAATGCAAATAAAATCTAATACAAAGCGGTCTCTCTAAGCATCAGAAAATTTTCTTTCTTGCTCTCTGACCTATTTGGGAGAAAGCAGTTTATTCATACAACAAACATTCGTTATTAGACAAACATTGAAGATTCCTCTCCTTGAGAGCTATAGAGCAGCACTTTCCTACTAAGCAGAGCACAGACCACGAAGCAAACAGCCCAACCGCACCAGCAAGCGACCCACCCACCCCCACCAGAACGCGCGAAGCCTGGAACGGGCACAAAGAGGGGCTGTTCTTGCTCTGAAAGCTCCGGTTCGGCGCTGCCTGCAACCGCGTCTGGCATCAATCAGGCAAGTGGCAAGCCAACGGGCTATCAGAACACAACTGAAAAACTAAATGCAAATAAAACATCATCTTGTGTTAATTAGCTGAATTTAGTTTGCATAAGCCACTGATCTTTTTATCCTTGCTGCCCTACAATTCTGAGTATGATATTGTTTATATTCTTGTAACTATGTCTGGACAAAAACTCATTCATAATCAACTTTTGAAGTGTACAAATACTTTTCAGCTCTTCTGCTCCACTATTCAGAAAGCCGGTTGTTCCATGCTAATTTTTATATTTTATGTAGACAGTAGTTGGGAAATGAATGTATTTTTTTGTGGTGGAATAGTTGCAAAATTTAAGTAATTTGTGAAGAAAAATACACTCTTTTTTCTTTTTGTTTAAAAGCAAGTTGAAATCCACAATATCCCAGAAAGAAACCCACTTCCACTGACAAAATCTTACTTGGGTTTAAATACACTATCCTTTATATACACCCTATATATACACCCTTAATGATATGCCATTATTCACTAAACTATTAAAAAATTAATCTGGTAGATAGAAATTTAGTCAGATGTTTGTTTGTTTAACATCATTACACAGTTTTGAACCCATGAACCAAAGGAAAGGGGCTTTTAATTAAAGGCATGCTGACTAAGAAGGGCATGAAAGCGTAACATTTAATTTGCAGAGTATAGTTACACAATGTGTATTCCTTGGTGGCAAAGCCAGCATGAGAAATTCCTGCTCCACCTCTCCCTTCTTGTCTCCATTAAAATGCTGCAGTTTTCTGCTTTTCCCTTCAGCTGTGCTGATATAACTGAATGTTGTGGCAGAAGTTCATCGCTGCAGTAATCTGGGATATCATTCACTATCCCTGCAATAGTATTGGAATTCTTGTAATTGCTTCCAGCCCCATAAACATCCTGCTATGAAGGCAGCAAACGCTGACCTGGAAACAGAAGTGACTTGATATGCGTAAAACATAACTCAGTGGTCAGTGTCCATAATGTACCGTTGCACTAATGTTGCCCTGGTTCATTATGGGCTGGCACATGGTCCTAACAAATTAATCCAATATGATGCAGCTTGTTCATCAGCATTGCACGAGCCACTGGCTTCCTAAAGTTCACATTTGAATACACTGGCTTTGAAAGGGCAAACACGAAAGTTCATGCTAGTCCATTACCAGGTGACACTCCCAGGTTAGGAAATGCGGGCTGTCATCCTCTCTGATGGTGCACACCTTTTCTTTTGACAGTCTCTGACTCTGCCTGGAAGTCCCAACAAAGATTTCAACCATCACAGGAACATGTGCAACTTTCACACCACTGAGGAAGAGTGACCAGTTCAACCTAGAGATTTTGCACCAACAGACATTCCATTCTTGACCTGCGCTCTTACACACACAGAAAGAACATCCTCAGCTACCAGAAAGCGCCCAGGTTAAAGAATCAGTAAGTGGCAACGACCACAAATGGATTCTGGAAAAGCTGCAGAGGTCCATAAAGGCTGAAAAATTAGATGCCAACAGCACAAGAAGGTAGAACTGCAATGTTATAAGCACCATTGCTTGGACTGAATACTGTATTTGCAGAGTCCTCCACAGTCCACATCATCCTGCAGTATGAGCCCACCTAGTGTGAATTCATAACAGAAAGACATCAGCATACGACCCAGTGGTACTGACTCAGCTGAGAATTCAGAAAGATTAGCCTCTACCCACGGAGCAACCACACCGGTTGTGCCAGCCAGCAGTTGCAAGCTTGTAACCATCTTGCAATAAGACAAAGGCAGAACCGTATCACTTGCTAGTGTACATATTATGCACACAGACAGAAGGTATGAAGGGATCCCAAAAGCCTAACCGTGTTAGAAACAGCTCAAGCAATAGGGGGTTATTGCTTATGAAAAACTAACTGGAAAGGAAGCCAGTGGTGTTAATTATATTCATTACTGGATCCACTCCTCTCCTTTCCCTCTCCAAACTGAGCCTTACTTTACAGTATCAGCTAAAGAACCCAGGAGTGAACTATGCCCAACAAAAGTTTTGCAAGTCATGAATCTTCTCCATAACTGCCATCATAGCCATGGGAAAATATTTTACAGCCGCAATAATCCCCTTTAAAGGAGATTACCAAAGTTAACAGTCATGATTGAACAGTAACTGGTCCCAGCTTTGTTTCAGTCCTTAATTTAGACACTTTGTTAACTGCTAGTTATTGCTGAAGCACAGTGAATTTTGCTTGGTAAATCATTTTAAAGAGTGTTATCTCCATATATTAAAAGGCCTGAAAGAGAGGTTAGGAAAACCAATAAACTTAAAAGTATGGAAAGCTACAGACAGAGAAATCTTTTATCAATGCACAGCATTGTAGTGAGACACATCCCGACATGAAAAAGTAATTTGCATGTTTACTGATGCATTGTGGATATTTGTTCAAAGCCTTGAACATAAGCTGTTAGTTACGCAGCACTGATTCATTTAAGTTCTGATGATTTCTCAAAGTTTTAATTAGTTCTGAGAAAATGTTTTATGTAGAAGTCACAAGTCACCGTGAAGTAGACCTTCCCCTCCCTTCTTCCTGGGATTCAAAACCTCACGGGAAAAGTCCTGCATATTAGACTTGGGCAGAGAATGATAACACTCCTTCAACAGAAAGCTGCAGCACTTCCCTGGCTGCCAGATAGCACCCTGCATTTTTTAGCACCCGAAGTACTTTACAAAGACAGCCCATTTATCTGCATTGTACAGACGGACCCAAGCTGCAGAGAAATAAAGTCATTTCCACAGACCAATAGCCATGGTAGGCATCAAGAAAAAAAAAAAAAAAGGAAAAAAAAAATCTGCAGCAAAGGTTTCCTGAACATCGGAGCAGCAGGGCTGTGGCAGTACGGAGTACAGCAAGATGAACGGGCAAGCTTGCAAGGCCCCTGCTCAAACCTGCACCCCCCGTTCCATCAGCATGGATCCCTGCCTGGCAGAAGCAAAGCAGCTCCCATCCATCCGCACACGTTGGTACCAACACCTCTCGCACAGCTGGTTTGCTGCCTGCCTCCATCTCTTTGTTTGAACTTTTGTTCAGTTTTGGGCCCCTGACTATAAGGAGGGCATTGAGGTGTTGGAGTGTGTCCAGAGAAGGGCTCCAAGGCTGGTGAGGGGTCTGGAGGACAAGCCTCGTGAGGAACGACTGAGGGAACTGGGGTTGTTCAGCCTGGAGAAGAGGAGGCTGAGGGTAGACGCAGGCTGCCCAGAGAGGTTGTGGAGTCTCCCACTCTGGAGCCATTCCAAACCCGCCTGGACACCGTCCTGTGCAACCTGTTGTAGGTGCCCCTGCTCTGGCGGGGGGGTTGGCCTAGATGATCTCCAGAGGTCCCTTCCAACCCTGACCATTCTGTGAGACCTTATCACCCTCTACAACTACCTGAACGGAGGCTGTAGAGAGGTGGGGGCTGACCTCTTCTCCCGGGTGAAAAGTGATAAGACAAGAGGAAATGGATTCAAGTTATGTCAGGGGAGGTTTAGACTGGATATTAGGAAACATTTTTTCACTGAAGGGTTATTAGACATTGGAATAGGCTGCCCAGAGAGGGGGTGGATTTGCCATCCCTGGAGGTGTTTAAAAAAAGGGTAGATGTGGTGCTCAGGGACATGGTTTAGAGGTGGTTTTGTCAGGGTAGGTTGGTGGTTGGACTTGATGATCTTAAAGGTCCCTTCCAACCCCAGCAATTCTATGATTCTTTGCACCTCCCACTCAGAACGCTGCATACTAATTCTGTGTTCAGTCCCGTGGGATGACTAAGAAAACCCCTGTCTACTGGAGGTGGACAATTTCCTCTGAAGTTCTACAATACAGAATCATGGCTGTAGCTTCTTAATTTTTTGCAATCTCACTGCCTTCATTCCAGTGCAGTTCTAAGGATGACTGAAAGCTGGCTTCGGCATGTGTGATTTGCTGAGAAGGCAGACATTTTGCAAGTTTCAGTGTGTTAGTTGTTTTCTTATTCTTTTATTTTACAAAATAAAGTAATTGGAGTGCATTCTTGTGGCAATTCAAAAGTAAGAAAACTTTTCTGAAAATTGCACCTACCAGATGAATTAAGTAGAGCAAACCACTCTCAAATGTTTAAAAGCTCGATAAGTGCACTTCGTACATATGCTTTTATAATCTTCTACAAGACCTCTGACATTTGAGTTACATCTAATTCATGTTTCTCCATTTGCTTTTGTATTTCCAGTTTCCATTTCCAGATCGTGTTTAGGACTAGACCAACAGAAGGGAGGAAAATAGCTCACGTCTTGTTGTCTGTAGCCTGGGGAGAGGGAAACACGGGATCATCGGGCAGGAAACTGCAGTTCTGCAAGAATTCAATTTCTCCATCAAAACAACTAAAATACTATAAATCTGTATAAGCAAGCACCCACATTTTCAGACGCTTATCCAAGCTGAACTAAACCTCTGTGTTCTGCCTTAAAGATGACTATTCTAATAATTGATACATTTTCACAGCTTGGATATTTAATGATACTAGAAAGCTCTGAACAGAAGAAGAGTGTATCCCATGACAGACAGAAAAAGCAACTTGAAGGTTTCTTTAATAAGTGTCTTTAAAACTTTTTTGTCTGAACATGTGCATCTTATGTCAGCCACAGTAGCAATTATTTACAGAGAATTTGCACACTAACTGCATCACTAAATGTATTAGAAACCTTAGCACACAGGATCAAAACAGAATTCCCCCTTCGCCCTCTCTTTTCCCATCCCAGTGCAAAGTTTCTTCAGGTTTTTTTGGGTCTGTCCTGACATGTCTTATTGCCTGCTACTATGAGATAATTATTACCAATACAATTCTGGTTTTATTTAAACCACCTGCCCTGTAGTTTAATAGGTGATTTGTGGATACTTCATACTAATCAAATATAGATTGGACAAGGCATTTCTCTGGTCCTGTTTATTCTTACTATGCTATAATAAACAATTTTCTTTGTTTACCAATACTCACACACCACAACAGTGGCATACTTCCTTCATACAATGAATTCAAGTATGCCGTTTAAATGGTGAAAGTCTTTTCTTTCCTCCCCAGTAAGTGACATAACCCCATGGTCACACTGTCATTTTTCTACACGTTTTAAGTTGAATTAAGTTTTAGACTATCCTACAATAATCGCATCAGTTCAGTCTTTGTTTGCCATGTTACTTTTTAGGAACCTGGCATCCCTATGTCTGTCTAGAACAAGACACTAAAGTGCTCGTAGCCCTTTATATCCAAGCTAAATCAGCATGACTACGCAGACATCTCTTAGCAGGCATCACCTGTTGGTTCAAAAGTTTTCTGTAGGTTTTTACCTTAAACCAAATTATCTTTCAACATTTCCATCATCAGGAAATCATTGCTATGACTTCCAGTATGGAATCACATAAAATATCAATACATTGGTAGTATTATTAAAAGTGCTCCTAATGTTAAGCATTAGTGGTTTATCCTTTAGGCCTATTCATACGATTGCCAACAGACTAATTATTGTACTTGCTATTCCTAGGGCTCCAGCAACCACAACAGACCCCAGCTTTGAGGGATATTTCAGCTTATGTTTCTGAAGCTCTGCAGATTTCCACGCAGATTCCACAGGCACTGTATGAACGTGGCAGAGCAGGCTCTCTATTTGCTGATACAGAATGACACTTGTAAAATCATACTCGGCAAATACTTTTTGACTTGCAAAGCACTTGCATATATATATATGTGTCTTTTTAATCTTAAAGATCACTATCATAATTTGGACTTCATAATTATTTACAGCTCTGCTACTTCTTGGCTGAATCTATGCCAAGAGCCTGCCCTTGTAATTGTATTCACTAATTTGCATGTGTGCTCTCAGTGCCATCCTATCTATCTGTTTTCAATAAGCCAAGCAACAAAAACAGTGAAAGTCCTAAATCAAAGTGAAAGACAGCAGAGGTATGAAAGACATCACTAGTTTGAAAGACAACTTCATGTGATGCTTCTTTGTTACCATAAACCACCCAAAATTTCACACAGCTGTACTGTAACTGAGGAAAAACTATATGATGAAGCAACTTTTGTCCAGGCCCTGAACTCGCTAAAACTGGTAACAAACATGCTCTTAACAGCATGAACTGATAAACCAAAAAGCTAAGCCTTCAACAGTTATCCTCTTGGCAGCCTTTCCCTCAGCTATCATAAAGAAAACCCAATTGGACAAAACCATTTGATGGCATACTGAACTGACTGTTACTATGTCTCAAATAAGAGAATAAAAGTCATTCTGCAACTGTTAAACTATAACCTTCTGAACAATTCCCTGGGTACCAGTTGATTCTTTACAGTCAACTTTGGTTGTGATATTTTAAACAAGCACTGACTGCTCACAGATAAACCCCTAAGACAGTTAAAAGAATTCAGTAGGGATGCTAAAAGCTTACTGGGAAATTTAAGTTGCCACTGAGATACCCGAGTACAGTACACAGGGAGACTGCAATATCCTTAATCTACATTCCTCTATCACTGCTCTGTGCTTAAGAATCCCCCCCTCCCAAAAAAAAGGTGAAAAAGCCACGTGTGTCACTAAGCCTCACCTGCCTGTACGTATCAAGTAAAAACAATGATTTAGGATCTTAGTCTGCTTATTCAGCTTTTCACACTGCTCTGCTAAAGCAATATGATGGCAATTACTGAATGCCATCACAAGGCTCACAAACCACTAAAAAAAAAAATACTATCTTCTACAATATAATGACACATGATGGTAGTTAAACCACTCACATTTACCAAGTAGGAGCACACAGATGGTCAGTTGTTGAAGTTTGGCTGATGAGTTGCTTGCTAAGCCACTGTAACATAGTCATATAGAGCCCCCACTGAAAAAAAAATCCAGGAGGCTCGTGTTCCTAATTGCCTTGGATGCTTTTGATTATCAAGCCTCAGTAGGAACTGTGTTGCTCTGTGATGCTTCAAAGAAAAGGTACAGTGTCTTTTCCTAATGCTTCTACACGCAGTCTTTGACACCATGTGTTACATCCCATTGCCATGCCACAAGCATGTGGTGATGGTTATTCACTTCTGCGGTACTTATTAACATCTGACTTGGACACAACACACTGAGGTTTGCAGAGACTAGAAGAGTACCAAACTGTTTAACAGGACACTTTCCCTCTCCCTGTACTGGAAGCTGACTGTATGCGTACACCACAGTAGGACAGAGCACTCAAAAGGTTAAGATTATCCCAAATTTCCCCAAAGAACTGAAGCTGCAGCGCCAGCCATTCTTCTCTGTGGGTCTCGCTCTGTGGAGCAGGAAGCAGTTTTCTTTCCACATCACTGCAAGTCACAGCCAGGAGTCCCAAGTGACACAGCACTGCAGGGCTAACATTGCTGATGTATCTGGCTAGAACGAAAGCTCAATAATAGCCACGTCAAAAAATTTTATTTACTACAGTGGTGACAATTTTTGTGAAACCACAGCACCATCATCTGGTAAAATGCCCGCACTGCTTTTTGCCCTTACATTAACACCACATTATTTTGAGCATAAACATTTTAATACCTGTCTCACAGATTTTGCATTATATTATAACACATTTCATGTAATTATGTTTAGAATGAAAAAAAGTAATTCTCTCAGTATTCTCTTTACCATTTTACCACTGTTTTCCCCATCTTTCTAGTACCAGTTCCATTAATTCTTCTTTTTCCTTAAGTCTCACAGGAGGGGATTTTCTAAAGCAATAGATCTTCAAGGGAGTTCTGGAAAAATCCCTCATCCAGAAAAATACAAATAAATCCCTAACCAGCTTTGCTCGTACGGTGAGAAAGATAAGCATAAATCCAACTATGGCTCAAATTCAGCCTTTTTACAGCCCAAGTAGTCTATTGGAAAGGAAGACTGATGGTTGCTTTACTACACATTACCTGCACTATTATTTTAAAATATTTCTTAACTGTTAAATTAGAGAGACATTCCTGCCCAGTGAAGGTTTAGCTCTGCCTCCTTTGCAATCACGTAGGATGTGATGACTCCATCTACCACCTCATTCTCTGAGGCACCCCGTAAGACTGCGACGGGAGAACAGCAGAACAGAGCTCCTGCCAAAGAGGAGAGCTGAAAGCAGACATTGTTAGCTAGAAGCTGTGAAATCAGATGATGAAACCCCTCAAGTCCCATTGCCCTGAGCACCCTGAGGGACGGGACACAGCACTCTACTTACAAATTCTACTGCTTGATCTGCCACCCCAGCGCTCCCTCCCCTCTTTCCCATTCAAACATGCACTGTTCCCATCCATATCACGGGACAGAGAAGCAACCAGGGAATTTTCTCATCCTGCACTAACAGAACTCAGAGGAACTACTACAACCCACCCTCCTATCCTCAGCTTTAACATACCACGTATTCCCACTGTAGTCATCGTACTCTTACGCTGCAATGAAGAGTTCATCTAGATCAGAGCTCACTGCACCAGGCACAGTGCACACAGCTACTGGTAATCACTCACAGTCCTTTACAGTTTAGAACCCCAATACTCACGAGAGGGAGAGATACACCTGCACAGCCAGCGTGTCCGGGTCTCCCACACGCACTGCGAAGCTGCCTCCTGCTTCCATTCATGACATCTACCAGGTTGCCCAGCCACTCCCAGCACTGAAGCATGGGATGCGCTAGATTGATTTAGGAGCCCAGGTCACCACTAGCTTAATGACCTCCTTACAATGCTGAATTCAGTATACACTTACTCTGCAGTACCCTTCGATTCACATAAAGCACTGGGGCCCAAAACAGGCACATGTGAAATGGGACCACCAACAGTACTAGGCCCCCTCTGCTGCTATCAAAGACAACCAAATAGCACAACCCTTTGAAATGTAAAAGCCCTGTGTCAGTTTGCAAAGTCATGCAAAGGATTTAGACATAAGTGTCATTTAAGTTAAACTTACTAGCTATTAAACAGGTAGTACTCTTAACAGGCCAAAAAACAATTTCAGTGGTGAACAATAGCGGGATTCAGACTTTAGAACATCCTTGTAACCACATTAAGAAAAAAAAAATCAAACTATTCACATGTTCAAGAGTTTGGCAATAGCATTCATTTTAAACTGCAAGTCCACCTAGATGTATCCATTCTCTAAATAAAGCACATGAACTAAACTATGTGTCTTCTGTACTCGTGACTTTGGTTGCCACCCACCACCACTCTGCCTAAAAAAAGTTAGGTTAGCCTACACCTGAGCTGCGCGTGCTACTGCGTGAAAGATACACAGAGCCAGCACTGTACAGAGCAGGAGACAATGTGAGGGGAAGTAATTTTTATACATGTGGGGCAGATTAGGAGTAGTCTGGCCTTTCAGTTGTCCAGCAGCCCAGAAGCAATTAAACAACCTGCAATGTAACAAACCCAAACCAGGCAGCAGGCTTTCGGTATCTGTCTGGGACACAGTTGAAATACCAGATCATCCTAGTTCATGTGTGCTTCTAAAGGCTCGACGAGGACTTTAACCGGTTCAAACTTCCTTTGCTTTCCTTACTTGTTATGCTACCAGACCTCCTGCAGAGCAGGGGATGCAGCGG
>NW_009648350.1:378425-383200 GCF_000708025.1 Charadrius vociferus
CACAGAGGACTCGGACTAACGAGCAGGGCCTGTATAGCTTTGAGTGGCTAATGAAGTTGCAGTGGGGCATTTACCAAGTGATTTTTAAAGTAAACATAATTGATTTCCTTGCTGCAAAATGTAGCACTTAAACGATGAATTCGGAAGTGGCTGAGCTGCCGGTCCCTGGGGAGCAGGGAGGTGCTGAGCAGGGTACCCTTGTCAGTCACTGCAAGCACTGCGGTCTCTGTTGTCCATCCAGCTGTTGCCTCCGGCTGGATTGAAGGACCATTTCAATGACGCAAAGCAAGGACTTCAGGATGTCAGTCTTCCATCCTGGGTGACTGCTCTGACAGCCAGGCTTCTGAACTGTTACAGGAGTGCATCTCGCTCACGTTTGAAGACTCATACTAGGAACGCTCCTTAAAAGTTTTAACAAAGCCAATATGCTTAAGACCACATTTTTCTCATTTTGAGAAGCCAGCATTTTCTAATATAAAAAAAGTAACTGAAAAGTTCACAACCAGCTCCAATTATTATCCTAAATTATTTATCCTATCCCTCTTGGAACCTTGGGGGAAAGTCATTGTGTTTTGCAAACATGTTCAAACAAACTCGCTCTATCCTTTCCTTTACTTGGCCACTCTGCTTTTATGCAGCCTCCTCAGTCGGCAGCAGCTCAGCTCTTCCATGGCAAAGGAAGGAGAGAACCGGCTGTATTTGCTAACTGTGGGAGGTAACACACACTCCCCTGCCTTGGGAGACTGCGCCGCTCTCAGCAACTGAAGACAGTTTGCAGTTCCCCAGCCACAGTAAGTGTTTGCAACCATTTACAATCTCACTCCCTTTTCCCAAAGGAAACGAGCTACAGAACTATTTCTCCCTGCAACTGCCAACTGGTTCGGTCTCTTCTGAACCCTGGCACAAGTGGGACACAAAGGCCAGCCTATGCAGCAGTTTTTCAGGATGGGTTTCCATTACTTCTGGTCTCACCTGAAATTATGTCAAACTGGTCTCAACTGAATTATGTCAGTCACAAACGGGGCCAGTGGAAACAAACAATAGCCACACGGAAATCACACCCAAACCAGACGCAGATCACAGGCTAAGGTTACAAAAGACAAATTGCTGCACACCATTAGCTTAAAAACTAGAAGTTGCACAATAACAAAGTCAGTTAAGCCCCTTGAGAGTAAACCCACTGATGGAAAAGACCATAAAAATACAGTGCCAAAACATAACAGCTGCATGCGTATTGGGTATTTCAATAGATGAGCACTCTACAGTATCTCAAATCTTTGTTACTGCTATTCAGTAACCAAAACACATTTAGTAATTGAACACAGTTAGCAATGCAGTTAGGAACATGCACACAGAAGACTATGCTGGCACTGCACAGCTCATTGTTTTAGGTCACAATTGACAAGACTCCACTGATGCAGATTAAATGCAGCTGCAAGACCCAAATGGACAAGATGGACAAAGTGCTGGGGAAAAGAAACAGAAGAATGTGAAATTCAGCAGTCATGTGTTATTCATGAAAAGCTATTCAGTGAATATTTCAACATGCGTCTTTGGTTATTAAAGGAAAAAACAGAATGTACGTCTAAGATTTAAATAAAAATTCATTAAAGTTTTGCAAAAGAGCTACTTAACTGCACTAACAGCTACTAAGAGATCGTCTGTATCAAGCACTTGTATCAAGAAACAGCCACGGTCATGATACTTTGACAATAAACAAAGGATCACTGAAAACTTTGAGTTGCAGTGCTTCTAGACAGATTTTGGAGTCTGCAGGCATTTATCTCAACTCACTAAAGCAAGTACAACTGTCTTTTGCTATATCAAAAACTGAAAAGCTGCCAGCAACACTTATGCATACTACAGAAAACATTCTGCATGACTTCCATCTGGTATTCATCAATCTAACTGGATGTAAGGATGGCATATGTTAGTGTTCTCCCACAGCCTAGAGAAAGTAATCATCTTGCCCTCCTTGATGCAAACATCACATCTTTTTTTTGCATCAAATAGATATTTTTGTTTAGTAGTTTTTAACATGCTGCAGAGACTTCTATCTAGGAGAAAGCTTTCTGGCATTCCCAATGGAAGTACCAGACCACTGGATGGTGTTAGGTCTAGTTTTTCCAAAGCAGAAGTCTATCTACAAGCGAATCAAGGAATCAGGCTGCAGAGAAAGCGCCAGGTGGTTTGCACCACTGAAAGACAAGTGGGGCTGTCGCTTTGTCCACAGAGTAGAAGTCACCCTCTATCTGAACAAAAACCAAAATTCAAACACACTTTGTTTTCCATCATTAGGAATGTTAAATTTGCTGCAAGTCTTAAAACCACATGGACAGCTAAATTTTTCCAAGATTAAGGTAATAAAATCCCAAGCAGATATTTATGTCTTTGTTAACCAATATTTTCTGCTATTACTGACGGTATAGACCTTCCAGCCAGCTTTGTTACAGAAGGAAAATAGTTCTATCTACGTAAAGTTAACTGCAGAGATGTATTACTTGCTAAAATACAGACTGAAGGTTTAAAGAATTAACATGGTTGCATTTCTAAGTGCAAAGCAAATGGATAAGCTAGCTGAACTCTAAAAAAATAAAAAATAAAAAATTCCCACAAGGGTTCAAATTTCTGACTGATAAACCACTGCTACAGACACAGTGTGAAGTAAAGCCCAGTGAACTCCTGGCAAGATTCTCTTCCACGTAAATGGACACCAGATCAGGTTCCAGGCTTGGAGTAGGAACACAGAGCCTGCTCAAGTTTCAGCTAACAGATGTGTAGCAGAGCGCTCTCTGCCAAGGAGGCACAAGCTTGGGTTTTGGGGTTTGTTTTTTCTCATTTCTTATTGATTTTGAAACTATTGCTATTAAATAAATTAAACAACAAGAAACCCCAGACAATGTTGGGGGAATAGACAAAGGAATTCATCAGCTATTAAAAACCAAAACCAGCAAAAAACTTCTCAGTATTTTAGATTCTATTGAAAACAGTCTTTTTTTCCCCTCACTACTATTTGCTTTGAATCTAATGTCACAATCCCGCTTCTCTGCATTCCATGGTATTAAACTCCTTGAAATGAATGAGAAACACACAAACCCGAAGAGCAAGCTGGCAGCAAAAATCTACCAACTACAGGGAAATATAATAAAGCTTTCAACATCACCAGACAAGAACAATCCAGTAAGGATTACTGCTAGTGCTTTGAATTTCACAAGGAAGAATACTTTTTCACCAGCATGACCAGAAAGCATGGTGTGGAGAGGGCACCAGTGTGCAAAACTGGTCCAGACAGCCTTTTCTGGCCTTTCCTGCTTTTCCAGAGTTAGTGGTGTATTTGTCACTGTAGGATATGCTTCAGACACTTAAACATAAATATGGTTTTGAGAAATACGAACTCTGCTGAGAGACTAGACTGGCAAGATAGAAACCAATTTATCTAAGAGTATGCCTACAGAGCCCAAGGAAGTGCCACACAGCAGACACCTGAGCCGGCTCATTCCGTCTCCTGTTACGAGCTCTTCTTTCCCCATATCACTCCTGTAGCCCTTCTCCCCAGTCCCACTGTGAATTCATCTTTCTCAAATGGCAGCTCAATTTTCCGACTGTGTTTTAGATAAGGTCCTACCAACACAATGGACAATAGTGTTATTATGACTGATCTTTATCCAAAGTTCTAAATAACATACAGGAAAAATGTTAAGTATCGGAGTCTTTTCAATGAACAATACGATTGTTTAACAGAGTTCTCATAGCAAGGGAGGAAAGTTGCAGTCAACTCACTGCCTCATTTGGACAGAACAAGCCTGCTATCAGCAGGTGAAGGTGCTACGCCTCCCAGGAAGGAAAAGCAGAGAAAATTACCTTCAGGCTCCCACCCTCCAGTCTACTCCTTGCTGAAACCATCACTGTAACAGGAAAACAAAAATACAAGCCAGATTTTAGGACATGACAGAACATGAAGTCCTATCTCTTAAAGTGTGACACAGCTTCAGTACTGTATTCCTGCACCAGTAGCATAACTTCTGGTTGAGCGTGACTTTTTTCAAAATAAAGTAACTTAAACTCCTCAGTGAAGGCTCCTCCTTGTCTAGAGGGATGTCGTTCTAAGGGTTAACTACTTTCACTGACAAAATTGTATACCAAATTGACAGTTTCAGTACAGCAAGTCTCAGATTGTATGTCACCAAAACCCACAAGATAACAGTGAAAGCGATTTTAGGAGAACCGTGGCCATATTAATTATCAGCACCCATATTTTCCTCAGAGGTTTTTTCCCTGTTTTTTCTTTTGTGGTGGTGTTTGTTGTTTTGTTTGTGGGTTGGGTTTTTTTGGGGTGTTTTTTTTTACATGACAAGCACCTTCAAACAGCAGTTACCAAACTGCTGGCTCAGCTCAAAGCAATGCCTCTGAGGGAAGAGCACAACCATCTGCAGAGGTGGGGTTGCGCTGCTCGAGTACCACTCACCAGAACCCAGGCGATGCAGATCTCAGCTCACCACCCTCTCAGGTCCCCAGAAGTCTTCCTACACATTCTCCTTTTCTGCATTCTTAAAGACTTACATGCATATGAACTTGAGATAAGGGGTCAAAATGTAATTTTAATACCAAGGTGGGAGTCTTTCATACATAGACATCTTCTATAACTGACTTCTCCCGTAATTCTGAGAGGAAATCTATATTGTCTATGTTTAGTTTTACCGTATTAATGCTTTGGAACAGAAGAAACAATAACTATTGATTTCAGTTATAACTGCCCATTATTCTGTTTTCAGCAG
>NW_009648350.1:383317-403355 GCF_000708025.1 Charadrius vociferus
AGCAGGACATAGCTCAGTAAGATGAAGAGAAACGGGAGCAATGTTTTACAGCAGTATCATATTAATTATTTGGAGACTCTCGAGCTGTGAGCATCAGCAAGCCAAAACCAAAAGTGGAAGATATGTCCTCAAGCTGCATATTCAGTCAATCTATTTAACATGTACTTTATTTTCACATCGTAGCACTGTACATGTTCAGTTGTGTACTCTCTAGAAGCAATTAAGTCTTAATAACTTGACACTTCACCGTTACTCTCTCCATTTTTGCCATCTACATTTTACATCAAGCAAGTAATATGAAAGTGAATAAAAATCAGTGAAGGTCCTTTTAACCTTGACAGTCTGTCGTACTGTGAAAATCAGAGTAGATCAAGAATCGCTCTTCTTTTTCCAATCTTGCCTCTCATCCAAACACATGGATTTAAACATTTACATGCCTATTCATAATTTATTGGAGCATTTGCAGCTCATATCATAAATACAGGTCTAGCCTGCAGGAAAAACAATGACTAATAGTTGAAAGAAAGCATTCCAATTAGTCATCATGAAGTACCCATGCTCACTGCTTGGTCCTCAGGTGCCTGTAAAGTCCAATAGGGAAGTCTGACATCAAATATGTCATCCAAAAAAATATATCACTTTCAAATAGCAGTTAGATCAGAGACTGTGATTTTTCTCTCCTGGTACATACCAGTAGGAAGACTTATCTTTAAAGAAGTTCCCAAAGATTTGAACCCCATAAGGAAGCTGATGGGGAGAAGCTGTGCTCTGCGTTGTGTTCCCACTACTGGCACATGCTGCGTCCTGCTTCAGAGGACCTGTACCAACCTATATTTTCTCTTTCCAATTTCAGTCTTAAGCATAGAGACAAACACCGGAGCCAGGAGACGCTGCCTCTCGGAGGAAAATTGTTGCTTATCTACCACCTCTTGCTTGTCTAAGATGGGGACCCCACTCTGGCCGTGTCTGCAACTCAACAGGACATTGTAATGAGAAGACGCTGTCTCTCAGCTATTTCTCCTATCCATTCAGAATTTGCTCAGGTGCCATCTTTGGCATCCCTGCCACAGACTGTTGATGCTTAGATTACCAGGCTAGAAAACACAGGCATCACCTCACTCAATCAGGAAGCATTTGCATGTCTCCAAACCAGGCTTACTGAAAAAAGCCTTTTGCTCCAAGGTTGTATTCATCTCCATGGTCCTCCTTCCAAGGCACTGTGCACCTCCAGCCTAAATCCAGACTTTTGAGATAAATAAGAGACTACGGTATGCTTACACTCTGCAGACTTCCAGCAACATAAAGCATTTTTGCAAATAAAAAAAATGCAGAGCCAAACCACAGTGGATGTAGATTTACCCGAGAGCTACGGGAGCCATGATGTCTTTTCTTTCCACTTCCTGCCCCTCAATGTTAATAGCTGGCTTAGCGTGTGCTACATCACGTGCCCCAGCCATGGTTGAGGCTGTGCAGTCATGCCGTTCAGATGAGGACTGCACCCGCTTCAGTTTCCACGGGCATATGGTCACAATTAACAGCTTGCTTTGCAAAGGCACAGGGACCCTGGAACAGCGCCTCTGGAAGGGGTTCCTCATATTAAACCATCTTTCTATTGCATTGAAAGAGTTTCATGTTAAGCGCTTTGAGTGTCCTCTCTTGTAGTTCAGGTGACATTTTTCTAGGATTTTAATTGTAATTTTTTTTTACCCTCTTCTGGAGGACCAGGAATTGATGGGATTTGAGATATGGCCTGGGCAGTTTTTAAGTCAAGTCCCTTCCCTCCGGACAAGTGGTTAAGAACAAGGCAAGAGCAGAGAGATTTGATGAATACCAACAGCCACTTCCGTTGAAATAAAAAGCATGTTGTCTTCCTGAATACATTATGCTAAATTTGCATGTAAATGAGAAATGTATAAATAGAATTGGGCATTAACTGACATTAGATTTTTTTTTAAATGGGGAGGAGGCGGGGGATGTTGTTATTAAAGGAGTTAAATTCTAACATCTGTTTTTAATTCTACCAGCTTATTTGTCTGTTTATACCTACAGGCTTTCAAGACATCATTCAACACTGCTAATTAAAGCTGACAAGTTTTGTTCACTGTGATGCTTTCTTGTATCCCTGCAAGCCACTTACTCATGTCAGTGCTGTCATTGCAGGTGACACTGCTTCTTGATGGAGAGATGACAAGGGGCCAGAGTGCCCCCACAAGGGATGAGAAGAGGTTCACCTTGTCCCTTGTCAGACAGAGGAGGGAAGAAGTGATAGATGGCAGCGACTATTGCTCTGTCCGCAAGCCTTTGTCTCATCTCCAGGCTGGGTCAGAATCCTCCAGTTTTCTACCATGGCTGACTTAAAACACAAATGCATGGCAATATTCTCTAGCATATTTCTAAAATGCCACAGAAATGGGACTCCAATTTAATAATATGATCCCCATTATATTTGGGGAAGACATGCCATGTTTAGATGCACACAAACACATTCTGTTTTTTCTTAGCAGTAAGGACCCCATCTGCAGTCATGCCCTAAGGAAGCTTGCTATTTGTGCTTCAGTAAAAACAGCACAACGCTGATTCAAGAGAGTAGCAGTGCATATGCCAGTAGCCCGTGCCTATGAAAGCATTTGCAGAAGTGGCTGATTTGACTCAGATAAAATGATGCACCTTATGGAAGAAGCCACAAGGACAAATGCCAACAAGCTTACTCATTGCTTCATATTCTGGAATTCAGACTTCATAGATCCAGACATAGATATTATTAGTTAGCCATTTACATGCATTTTTCTTTAAAATAAACAAACCCCTTGCCACCCAGAGAACACCAGTGGAAGGTCAAGCAGGCAGGCCAGGGACAGCCCGTTTAAAATCCCGGCCTCTGAACTCTGCATTGTATGTACTTTCCGTCATCCTAAGCCTGCTATCACTGATGCAACAGGCATATATGCCATTGCTGTGATCCACACCAGGCTGAACAGGCTGCGAGATGTGCAAGAAGGAAAAAACCCTGAGAGGCAATGATGAGTCTATCAGTAGTTGTGCACAATGTCACTCATTCACTTTTTGCCACACACAGATTTTTCTCATTTTTTCCCCACATAGGAGTTTCACAATCAGAAGAGACACACACACACCACACCCCCCTTTCTGGAAAAACCAACATGCTTTCAAGTGTATTTTTAAAACTGTTTCAGTCTGAGAGAGGCCTTTTGTTACACAGACACATAGTGTTTAGTACCTGGGGGCCTGGCTCCCTGGGTGAGGTGTCTAGACATCTCTGCAGTGGAAATAACTGCACAGCCTAGCACTGTATTGAATCCGCTAGTTTTAGCATTAGGAGTAATTTCATGCCCCAGGTTGCCATAATCAAACACATCTGTTGCATGAAAATTATCCACTGCCAACTTGAATGCAAAGCACAATATGCCCAAATTATCTGTGTTCTCAAGATCAACTTTACCTCCTAAAAGTCTGCGTTAAATACCACACATCACAACATCATCAGCACTGCTTCAGTTGCTCCAAAACTCACAGGAAATTCAAACAGATCTGAAAACCCACTTTGAGGAGAGATGGACTTAAATTAGGAATGGTAACTTTGACAAGGAATATTCCAACAACTACAGCACGTCATGCTAGGAATATAAAAATTACGTATTCCAAATACTTTTACAAAAACAGATTAAAGCACTTCCCTCAATCCTCTAAGAAGAATAAAAAAGTCAAAAACAACTGTTAATTTAAGCCAGTTTTTAGCTTCATTCGTCTCAGCTACACTTTCATAGTTCAATACACAAAAACATTATGACAGATATGCAAATCTGATATTTTCAGGCAGGAAAGGTGAAATCCCTATATATGAAAGGTTGAAGCCTGATCTTTAAAAGAAGCCTGCAGCTGGTTTCTGTCATCTGTCTTTCTCCCTTGATTCAACAAGCAGACCCACAGCTTAAGGAAAATGATGATTTTGTCCACACAAGGAAAAGAACAGCACACCTTCCCAGACTGAGCCAAGAATTCTCCTTTTCTTTGTGGGAAAACACTTTGGCACTTCTCAAAGGAAAAAAAAAAAAATAAAAATGGAGACGAGGCAGAAATAAGAACCAGATTCTTCAGATTTTTAGATACAAAAATTTACAAGTAAATAAGAAAAAAAGAAAAGATTAATCATATACAAGTATTTCCCACTGATTCAAAGACATTTCAATTTGTTTCCTGCTTGCTTTCCTCATCTAGTCTAGTATTGGTACTGCTTTTCCATAGTTACTGAACTGAAGTGGAAGACATTTTTGCAATTGCCATTTTTACGCTGCAGAATAAGAGTAAATATTCTTTCTTCTCACTTTCCCTCTTCATACTTATGATTGTTGTATGGTTTTCTCTGGCCTCAGGTCTACGAGATCATTTACCTATTAATGCTCCATTCCTCAGATCTGATGCACACAAATCTTTAAGAAAAAAATTTATTTTTTTTTTCTTACTCTATCAGTTTGGGATGCTGAGAGCCTCCCAATTACTCTTTCACAGATCAAACTTTAGATGTCTCAGGGTGTCACACCCTTCATTTGTAGAGTTGATAATCATCAGAACATTTTTCTTGCTGTGGCTCTGCTCCGTCATATTCCCTCCTCCCAGCCAGCACAGCTGAAGGGCCCTAACAAAATAACCTCTCCAAGGAACACCAGCCAGCAGAGCAACATCAGCAAGCAGAAACATGGACAAGCGCATCCACTAGCAAAAACCGAGCTCTCCAGCCACCTTGGAAACTCAAGTCATGAGGTTTGCACCACAACAGACCCAAACGAACAGGGCCCAGAGAATTAAGTCCATGACAAAACCTCAGCAGCATTGGGAGCTCACACCTACGAAGGTAATCAGCACATCCACCTAAAAACCTCCGAGTGGGTTGCTATGAGTATATCCATTAAAAAGAGCTAACAGTTGCAGAAGAAGTTCCTTAAAGAAATCTTCTCGAACATTTAAAATGCATCAAAATTAGCAGTAACCACAATTTTATCAAAAAATCCTCACAAACAAAACATTCAGGAGGCAAAAGAAAACCAGCAAAGTACTTCTTCACTTTCGCAATGCTTTGGGGATGTGAATGCTCCACATTTTCTTTTTAAATGTTGAGTTGCCTAATTGAAATGCAGCTCATATAGCACCCAGGCTTACTTCTGGATCACTAAGAAATTGGTCCGATTTGAAAATGTCAGGATCTGGTTAGCAATTCAAATGACCACAGTGGTAATTACGGCTTTTCATGTTCCAGCATGTTGCACTGCATCAAAACTGACATAAATGCCTGGTTTTATAATATCACAGCATGGAAATAAATGTCCAAAATGATATGAAAATGTACTAGTAAGAGATTAATAACTGTTCTTCTAGGAAGAAAGATGGCTCTTTTCAACCCGTATATTTAAAAAAAAACCCCTTCTCTGATAGCATCTCTCCTTGAGGGAAACTGAATTATATTATCACTCATAAGCTATAATCATTTCTGTCAGCACCAGTCAGAATATTTGAAGGAAAAGAGGAGGAGAAACAGGGAAGGGGTTGGGGGAAAAATAGTGCAATCTTATAAATAAGTCCAGAGAGATACTACTTAAAGGTTCCCCTCCAGCATTTTGTTCTCTCTCCCACCCAGCAGACTAGAACATATTTCAAATGTTTTATTTTGATCATAAAGTGGAGGAACTATGTGGATAGGGAGCAATGCATCATGAGCAATGTGCTCAGCTCTACAATCTTGGGTACCAATGTGTCATTTTGAAATATGGGCCTAAAGCAATATGCGTAAGGGAAACTTTTTTCTTTTTCAGGGAAGGAGGAGGAAGAAAGGCCTTTTGAAGTCTAATGTGCCCCCAGAAGTCTGTTTACGAAATAAAATAAATAAAGCAAGCAATGTCTTTAGTAGTGCTCTTGTGCAGCAGCCAAACCACATACCAGAGTCGCTCAACTGCCTTCTAGCTATAGAATGGTTTACACAGAGATCAACGCTTGGTACTTCTGCCTTTTGCAGAAGGTATATAGGGTGGAGATACCAGTCAGCACATCCCACAAGGTGCTTCAGTCCTATTTTGTCAGCTGATAGATCACACAACACAGTCTCTAATCATATACATGAGTAAGAGCACAATGAAAAGCCTGGTGCAACGTCTTCACAGGTCAACCTCAGCCTCAGAGGAAGGCCCATGCTTCCTCTGCAGTCTCGTACCTTCTTTCCACCTGGCTAGCGGGTTGGGTGTCCATCTCTCTATCCATGAAGCTAAGATGGAGAGATGCATTGGACAACACAATCCCTCTCCCCACTTCCCCCCCTCCTCCCCCAAACAGCATTGCTGTTTTGTGGGGTTTGTTTGTTTGTTCTTAGCAGATCTACAACATTTCCTGTAACTCAGGAAATGATGAATGATAAACAGATCAGATGAACAAGGAGGGAAGCTCCTCAGGGGTATAACATGGTGGCCCAGGGAAAAAACAAAGAGGTCAGAAGCAGAACATTTCCTCCTCTAACAGTGCTAGTTTAAACCAGAGTAAAACATAACACAAGCGAAGCAGACGAACCAACAGTCAGCTCCTAGTCTCAGGAGGTGTCATGGCCACTTTGGGAAAAACGCACTCAAGCACATAAGCTTCTGCCTTGCAGAGGGAAGAAACACTCTGCAGGAGACAGTCGCATGCTCCCTACCGTGAGTCACACAATCATACACTGATGTACCAGCAGCCACGATAAGCACAGGAAAAACCCTGAAGGAAAGTGAATGCCTAGGTTCCCATCGTATCATACGAGGCCCTTTAAGCACTGGATTAAGCATCAGAGGTATGTCCTCATCTCTGCCATTGTCTTTTGCACACCCCGACTCAATTTCTTCAATTCTAAAATAACTGAATGCATATTTTTCTGCCTTAATGACGTACTTTAAGAGAAACAAGCCCCAAATCTTCTCTTACAACAGAAGACTAAAGTATTTTCTCTACTGAGCATTTGTGAAATATAGCTGCCACTGAGACGAACAGTAGTCATCAAATTTACTGGTTTGCCAACACATCGGAAAATCACTGCTAGAGAAGCCCCTCCCATGTCACTTCTACTGGGCAAACATGCCAAGAACTTGAATCCTTAGGTGAGCAGACATGATTTTAAGACACCGTCAAGCGACCAACAGATAGCCATCTACCAGCCCTCCTACTGAGTTCATCCTACACCAGTTCATTTCCCTGTCTCAAGTACAAGTGCAAGTCTTCAAGGAATGCAAATTCCACAAAGGAGTTCAAAACTGTAACCTTACATAAATATGGCTTTTACTATAGGAGGTGCAATAATTGTATACCCTTTGCTTAATTAAATCAATGCAGCTTAAAGATTTTGCAGAAACCAGCACTTCATCTAGCTCATTATCTGGTGGAATTTATTAGGCACATCTTAACTTTTAAACATGGGTGCATATTTTATCTGTACTTTTTGTAAAATTTCACATGCATGTGAGGTGCAAACAATACGCCAACGCACACCGATGACCTGATCAAAGCTTCGAAACCATCGTTTTGTGGTTTGACTGGACTATCAATTGGACTTCAAAGGGCTCTAAAGCCATTAGGAAGTGAAAGGTATTTGCGTGCTGGGGGCAGACTGCAGCACGCTGTAAGCAAGCCCAGATGCTGAAGACTTCCTCGAGCTTCAAAAGTCCTCTGTCACTAGACACTACATAAACTCAGCTGGCATCTTTTTTCCTCAAACTTATTTATTGCAAATGCCACATCTTACAGTATTTTGAATCCGACTTTTATGTCATTGGAAAAATAACCAAATTCAAACATCTCATTTACATTTAATGAGAACATTACAAGAAGTAAGAAACAACACATACTGAAAGCATTCAAGTCTAAGTGCCACAGAAAGCTTGAATCAATTTAGAGCAGCAGGAGAAATTGGCTGCCTACCTTATTTCTCCCCAACTAAAGTAGTGTTAATACTCACTATCACCCCAAGAATGTTTTCCAACATTTTCAGAAGGGAGGTAAATTTTGCAGAGAACTGACTTAAGTTTACAGCTCCTTCCAGACTTGGGAAGAACTATAGCCAAGACTGCAAACTAGAGCTCCAGCCTAGCAAGGTACAGCATTATTGCTACGCTCAGCCAATCCTTTCATACCATCTCAGCAAGCAAATAATGTCTTACTATGGTATGACACAAACTGCCATGAAAACTTCGCCTCCTCTGTTGCTGAAAAAAAAAAAAATCATCAAAAATGCTAACCAGTGACTACACAGGAGAACTAATGAATTACTATTCCACCACAATCAAACCCCCACCCCCTGCCAAGACTTTAATCGATGTAAAAATCATATCTTGATATCTTGCACTCTCTGCAAACATATTTCTTACTCTGCAAACAGGCTGCTTCTGTCCAAAAATCAAGGCCTTAGTCTACAGCTGGAATACCACAACATATTGATTGAAGACAAAAACAGGTTAACTCTGGCGAACCGATGGGACCATGCAGGAGGCGGCATGCTCATCTCACACGAGATTATTTAGAACATTTCTTGTCTGTAAAGCACAAAGTAATAAAAAAAAAAAAATCCAGAATCATTTGGAATCTATTTCTGCTAGAAACATTTTGTTGAAGAAAGGAGCTCATCAATTCATACTTGGACAGTGAACTAGTACACAGAAGTGTAGAATAGATTATGAGATATCTACATGCTCTCTAATTCTTCATCCACCTTTATTTTTAGATGTAGAATAAAAAATATTTAATCTCAGTTTTAAAAAAAATATTCTCAAAGTATTAAAAAGTAGAGATTCGCTCCCAGCTTAACTTTGTTTAAAAAAATTCACAGTAATTTTCATTTATTTGTTTCTATTGTAGTTCACTCAATATGAGCAAACAGCATGCTGCAGCAGCACAGAAAGCCAACAGGATGCTGAGTTGCATCTACAAAGGCATCACCAGCAGAGATAAAGAAGTCATTATCCCACTCAACTCAGCGCTTGTCAGACCATACCTGGGATACTGGGCTCAGTTTTGGTCCCCGCTATACAAAAAAGATGTGGACAGGCTGGAGAGGGTCCAGAGAAGGGCCACCAAGAGGATCCAAAAACTGGGAAGCCTGCCATGAGGAAGGGCTGAGACAACTGGGTTTGTTCAGCTGTGAGAAAAGAAGGCTTAGGGGAGACCTTATCACCACATTCCAGTATTTAAACGGTGGCTACAAAGAAGATAGAGACTCCCTTTTCACAAGCAGTCACGTGGAAAAGATGAGGAGCAATGGGTACAAGTCACTCCTGGAGAGATTCTGATTGCACATGAGGAAAAATTTTCACAATGAGAACAATCAGCCATTGTAAAAGTCTCCCCAGGGAAGTGGTGGATTCCCTAACATTGGCCATTTTTAAGATTCAGCTGGCCAGGGTGCTGGGGCATCTTGTCTAGACCATGCTTTTGCCAAGAAAGGTTGGAGCAGATGATCCCTGAGGTCCTTTCCAACCTGGTACTCTATGATTTAAACCATCACACTCAGAATCATCCAATTATTTTTCCTGATTTCAGTTCTTGGAAAGAGTAAGCAAAATATATTGTTCAATTACCTGGGAAGGCTGTTTGCAGATCAACGCCTGATGTCTCGGTAGTTCTAAGACTTCTGCTTGGGAAAGAAGACTGAACAGGATAGATGCAGAAAAACCTAAGCAACAGAAACTACCTCTGAGACCACAACTTTAAAATGGATCTCTTTGCATCAGTATTGAGATGCAGATGCCTCACAAAGATGTTCAAGCAGGCATGAGAAAAACAGGAGCACAAGTTTATAAAGGAGATGCGACCTAGTCATGAAGAGTCTTGTTCTGATCCCTCTTCCTCCTGTTTTAGGTCCATCTAGGTGCACTACACTCAGTGAACTGCTAAGCTTTATGTAAAGGCCACTACCTCTATACTGACAAAATTCTCTTCAGTCCTTCCCTATTAAAAAAAAAACCCACACACAAAAAACCAAGAAAACTTGCCCCAGCCTAATAGTGACTTAAATAACTACAGTTAGCAATGGATCCTTTCAACTTTCTATGAACGTGAATATACACAGTACTACATAATATGGTCATATAGACCAACAAACGTGGTTGAGATCCTCTCCCAGCTTAACTTTGTTTAAAGTATGGAAAGTATTGAAAAAGACACACATTGCTTATGTAGGGGATTCTCTTTCTATTGCAAAGTGCCAAAATCTGAGCTCCTCCATCCAAGCAAACTGCCACACTCAAGACAGGACCCCAAAGCTGACAGCTGTGCACAGCAGGTGAACCTAGATCTCCCATTCTCATTTGTCAGAATATACTCAGATGTCACCAGAACAGAAAAATGAAAAATAAAAAATAAAAATTGTAATTTTAAATAAAAATAAAATATCTCCTTTAAAGAAGTTATTCTTGTGTAAGGAAAAAAAAAAACAAGTGAGGAATCGTGAGGTTTAAACTATAAACTGTTGGAGCAGAGACTTTTTCCATACAGGTCTAAGCATAAAAAGGGCCCACCACACAGCATAGGCTCCTAGGTGTCACTTACAAACAGTAATAGCAGTAGTAATTAACAAAAAAAAAGAAAAAGTAAAATAGGCAGATTTGATTCCCAGGAGATGAGCACAGTCTAACAATTTACAATGAACACATGTTTGAAGTCAACTTCAAGTAATATGCTAACAAGAATTATGTGCATCTGTTTCATGCTCCCTGAGAATAATGCCATCAAAACAGAATTCAAATGTTTCAAAGCTACAGAGAGCCCGAGCATGTCTTTGACTAATTAAAATTAACCACGTTACTGAGGTCACAAGCGTACCCCTTTGGACATTAGCAAATTCTGGCTAAGGTCACTTCATCAAGCAAAATAATGAATGTCTGCGTTCGAAAGGCTTGAACAATACATTTTTTTTAATTAACATATTACTGGATTGAGGGAAATTTATGAGTTATTTGAATTTTGGAAGGTCCACAATAGCACTTTTCAGTCATAATACTACGGAGGCATAACAACATGCAATAAAATTAGGAGAAAAACAGGTCAACACTAGAACCTTAGCTGAATTATTAATAAGGCTAAAATAGTGTTTGATATGAAAACAACCTATTTTACTAAAGAATGTCAATTAGCTTTCATTTTCTTTAAAATTCAAATAAACAGAAAAATCTGTTTTGAACGAGTATTACTGAGGCTATTGCATCTTCCAAGTTCCTTACATAAATTATATACACCCTTTCCCTTGGTCAAATGTAAAAAAAGGAGCACAGAATCAGAACTGGTCTCTAAAAAGAAAGTTCAAGGTACTGCAACAAGTTACAAGTTTTTTCCAGTCTTCATTTTTCTATAATATAATATAAAATGGGAAAATTAATATCACAATACAGATAATAAAGATTAGGATTCTCAGACTGCGCTATGCAGAAAACCAGGTTAGCATAGTGATAAAGGATTAACATTTGAGTCTACCAGTAAGATTGCTGTACCAAACAGGAGGTGGTGGGAAAGCATAGCCAGGGTGTGCAATTAGCATCAATTGTCCCTGCACCAGCAGCGCCACTTCTCAGTGCAATCGGTTCCCTATCCAGAGGGGCCTCTGGGTATCACTGCAATATAAATAAACGTTTAGGTGAGAAACTGACGGTTTTAAAGACCATTATTTCCTTTGCAAAGCATGGAAATCCATGCTAAAGCATTCCCCATGGGATCCATTGCTGTCTGAACACAGATTTACTCACTGTGTTCAAACTGTCCCACATGACTATAGGCAATTTATTTTTTTTTTTAGTGTATTGGCACTAACAAACTCTGAAACCCACTAAATGAAAATATTCTTCTTGTGTCACAAAATAAACAGACCCTCATTTTACCAGACACTGATCTGATTATTGTATGAATAAAGCTAATCAGTGTAATTACACAGTTTAAAAGTGCATGTTGTGGACGCACAGATCATCACAGGCAATACCTCTCAAGGTACCAGCTGTGTTTCAGATTTGCTAAACTAGAGTTTTCTGTGAAGTTCTTTAAAAAAATAAAATACATTGGTTCCAAATTAGTCTTTCAAATTCAATTATATGAAGAGAATTGGAAGAAGTTTCCTACCATTTGCTTTCCAAATCAGAACACTTCGTCAAAAGCTTACAATTTTGAAGATGAAGCACAATCCTTTCATGCATTGTGGTGCTCCATCAGCAAAGGGCTGGATTTAGAAATCCAGAGTCCCACTCAATTGCCCTGAGAAAGCCAATCAGCAATTTACTACACTACTACAACACGGACATTATCTCCAGCATGTAATTTTTTAGCATTAATATGTAAGGCTGCCAAAGGATTCTGACCACAGAAATATTGTTCAGATTAAAGAAAAAAAAACCCCAAACCACAACACAAAAACCCCACTAACATATAACCCATGAGGTACCCAGCAGCTTTACCTAATTAACCAGAAACAGATCAGGAGGTACTACTGTCACTTCTACAGAGAGCATTTTGATAGAGAAAAACGGAAGGGTCAGTGTGACAGCCTTCTCCCGTTTATGCCCTGTGGCAGGCAGGCTTTCCAGAAATTCATCATCGGTGATCTGGGGATTGCAGCTTTACCTTTACCCAGTTAATCCAGCTGAATCTGAGCTGAAGTATCAATGACATTCTCTTGTGTACAGGTTCAGCGGCTCTGGGTTGAAAACCACTTTGACATTTCTGGCTTGGTATCCTGCCCTCAACAAATGCATTTGATGCTCGTGTATAGCCTCTTGGCTGCTTGCTTCCACAGCCATCTGTCAGCATGGCACACTGCCTGCTTGCTAGGTGACGTGCCAGTTTTACTAGGGCAGAGATGCCAAGAATAGGTGGTTTTAAATGCACAGCCAGCACATTAATTCACTGTCATCTTGTCTTAACGCCCCTCCTCCACCATCTCAATGAAGGCAAGAGTAGCCATACAAGAAGAGGCCAGAAGTCCATCCAGAGTCCTCTCTGATTCCTGACACAGGTCATTAACATACACCTTCAAACAAAACAAGAACATCAAGAGCTGAACAATTACAAAATGACCTGCTCATCAAAAGGCTGGAAACATTTCAGCTGTAAACATGCATATGGGCTTCTCTGTAGAAAGTGCTATAAACCCTGCCGTGAACCCTCTCATTTAAAAATGAGAATGACTCAACGCTGTGTAACATGTAAAGCAAATTAAAGCCACTCCAGCACTGACACAATGCCTGTATAGAGAGGTTTAACACATTTAATTTAATACACAGTTGAAATTAATTTAAAACAACTTTTCTGTGTTTTCTGTGCTTTCGTATCTCCACAATGGAGACAAGCTTCAAACTGAACTATTTTATTGCCTGCATATGAGTAATAGGGATGTAAATACAACTAGTTCTTTCGTAGCTTCATTCCTGTGAAGGTTAAAATCCTGAAGAAATGATAGTGCTTAGTTTTCACGCCTGTCCCCGTAAGTCTTTCCATGTCTCCCTCATCCTAATGCAAAACACTGAATAGAGAAACTGTCCGCGAGACCGAAGACTTCACTGCAGGTCATGGGTAGAGAACCTTTTTGAGTAGGGAGGTCCCGCAGCCCATGGTGAGGACAGACACACACTCCCACAACTCCCCCAGCATGTGACAGAAGCCAATTCCATTTGGTAATGAGGTAGGTGAGCTTTCATGGAATTGGGAAGGACCGTAAATCACTTCCCACTCACGTTTAAGGAATCAGTGCGGAAGAGTGCAGTGAAGAAGAGGTTGCAGACTGTAGGAACTGTAGTGAGAGGACTTGCCCTTGTGCCAAGTTTCATGCCACTGCTGTAGCTGAAGCAGTGAGCAGCCAGGTAGAGCGCGTTATGCGTTGAGCGCCTGCCTAGCCTCAAAGCCATCTGACAGACAGGCTCTATAGTGCTGGCACAGGCAAGGCACATATTGAAAATTAGCCTCCAGGCTAACAGCAACAACACAGGACAGATCAAATCACACAACATTAAAAAGCAAAGCTGATGGAGTTCCAATACACACACGGGGTTCCTCTGAGGAGGTGAGATCCAGCCAGCACACATAAATACAACTGACCTTTTTTGGCAGAGAAGAGATTTTTGTAAATACATTTGATTTCCCCAGTTATATGGCACACAAAAGGTGCCAATTTTGAACACTGCGTACAAAACAAATGCTTTCCAGGCCTGAATTAGGAGTTCTATCCTATTTGGACAAAGCCCTTTTGGAAAAAAAAAAAAAAAACCCATAACAAAACAAGAAAACCCAACACCTCATCGTTATTCTGCTCAGACACCAAAAATGACTTACCTTCTCTCCGCTTTTCCTTATGACTTCATCTTGTTTCCCCTCTCTCCAGATCTTTCCTCCACCCTTCTCACTCCAAACTCCTGTCCACCTCTCAGATAACCTAAGGCCAGAATTCCCAAATACAGCCACCTGCGGAAAGGTCCCACACAGACCTCTGTCTGCTGCACCAGACGGCAGTGCTGATTTGAGCCCCCAAAGGCAGAAGCACCAGCTAGCATAAGTTCACTACCTCCATGACACTGTAAGAGGATTTACCACCAGAACAGAAAAATGCTGATTTCCAGCAGCTGAGCCCATCTTCTTCTGACAGCAGGGGCCGGCACTGCAAATCAGAGGATTGCATATTAAATAATATCAGACTACTCAGCATTGTTAGGTGCATGAGCAAACTATATGCACAAGGCAAATTTCTTTGTTCTACACAGTAGTTGCCATTATTTTATGGGTGCGTTTCAGCCTCTGTACTCAGCACTGGTGAGGCCCCACCTCAAATACTGTGTTCAGTTTTGGGCCCCTCACTACAAGACATTGAGGTGCTGGAGCGTGTCCAGAGAAGGGCACCAAAGCTGGTGAGGGGTCTGGAGCACAAGTCTTATGCGGAGCAGCTGAGGAAACTGGGGTGGTTTAGCCTGTAGAAAAGGAGGCTGAGGGGAGACCTTATTGGTCTCTACAACTGCCTGAAAGGAGGTTGTAACCAGGTGGGAATCGGTCTCTACTCACTAGTAGCAAGCAAGAGGACAAGAGGAAATGACCTCAAGTTATGCCAGGGTAGGTTTAGGATGGATATTAGGAAAGAGTTCTTGACAGAAAGGGTTGTCAAGCATCGGAGCAGGCTGCCCAGGGAAGTGGTGGAGTCGCCATCCCCGGAGGTATTTAAAAGATGGGTAGACGTGGTGCTGAGGGACATGGTTTGGTGATGGGTTTGGCAGTGTTCGGTTGCTATTTGGACTTGATTATCTTGGAGGTCCCTTCCAGCCAAGACAAATCTATGATTCTATAACTGAGCATTATTAACACCACTCAAGTGTTTCAACAGAAAGGCAATTCCTGTCCTAATTTATTTGTGAAAGATACAAGAGCTGTGAAGAATGCCTTTATATTTGTAGTTCTAATAACGAAAAAACATTTAAAATCTTGCCACAATCGTTTATGCTTTTGGGCAGCAAGCCAACTATACTAATTTACACCAGCCATTTTTGACACCCTCACACTTCCATAGCATCCCCCAGACTCACCCCATCATGCAGCCAGATGCAGGCCCTCCACAAGATCCCTCGCAAGTGGCAGAAGAGGGATGTACACATGCCCTTACTGAGCAACCAAGTTCTTTGACAGAGCAGGGGAAGGAGAGGTCCCCACAAGGCACAGCAGTAGTTCTCTTCACCTGCATCTGACCGGTGCATTAGAGCAGAGAGCAAGGGAAGGTCTCTGGGCCTTTCCCAGACAGTTCAATAGCTAACCAGGGCCATTAGCCGGTACCTTAAAACCAGCGAGGCTCATCTAATGTGCAGCCAGTACCAAACTGTGCTCTTGAGCCCTAGGATAAGGAAAGCAGAACATGGCTTTTTGCCCCCAGCCTTTGTCTCAGCTTTGCTAACGGTTCTTTGATGGGACAAACCGACATAACCTCAACCCACCTCTGACAAGAACAAGTCATGGGATCTTCACTCACCTCTTAAAGAGGCAGCAAAACTCCACAATGCATTCCTTCCAGTACTGCCTGCTCAGGAAGAAGTCAGCGCACTCTCTGGACCAGGATATGTTTTCCATTCAGTGTTATGTGTTGCTCAATTTGTGCATAGTTTCCTGCAATATCTGTATTTATCTCCCATTTGAAAACTTGCTGCACATTAAGCTAAATTCCTTCCATTCTTGCTATTTCTACACTATAATTACATTACAGATTTCATAAGCTAAAGCTGTGAAAAGCAACAATCCGCTCTATTTGAATGGGAGCAGATTACACTTGCTCAAAATTCTATAGAATTTGTTTATGTTTGCATGATTTGCAAACCGTTGTGGGGAAAGAGGATTACTGTAACCACCATGTTTGTTTGGTTTTTAAAGTGCTTGTTTTTCCATCATGTAGCAGATAACATCTGTAGTCATCATGCCTTAGTACACTGAGCCTCTAAGATAATTATAGCAGAGACAGACAAGATAAGGCTTGTTGGAATATCTCATCTGATGCATTCCTCTTGCAAGCACAAGAGTCTCCAGGGCTACTGTTTATTGGTACCATGCTCAACTTCGTTTAAGTCCCAGAAAGACAACCTCCCACCATTTTCCTTTGAGAGCTTTTAAGTTTTCAGAAAATTCCTCTCCCTGCCCCACCCACTCCCCCCAAAAAAACCCAAAAAACAAACAACCCCAAGACATTTCAATGACACCTTCCTTCTTTTATGCCTTTATGAGAAGGAAGCATCCCTATTCTGGGAGACGACAGCAGAGTCCCAGGTCAGGCAGGGACTGAGCTGTGCACGCTCACGAGTCAGAATTCCACTTTCTTGCTTGCTGAGGACTTCACAGTCCTCAGCCCTTCTCCATCACCTGGGGCACACTGATCTTTACGTGACTCTCTTACTTCTAAACTAAAGCTTCAGAAACCCTGCTAGGCATTCTCCCTTCATGGCGCCATACCCTGCCGCAGAGCTGGCAAGGCTGCTGCTTGAAAGTTCCCTCTGAAAAGGAAATTACGTGCATGTACTTAGGATGGGAAAAACATCTCAATTCCCAGTAGCATAACCCCTTGCAAAGCACCTGCAATCATATTACCCAAACAAGAGATTTAAATGACCAGCAACAAAAAAGCCCACCGAGAACAAATTCCAGGATACTGGACCATTTCCAGACACGTGGTTTCTTCTATGAAAAAGTCAGACTCATTCTGTCATTCTTGTCCTTCAAAAGGATTAGTACTGCACACACAAAGAAACTAAGCAACTTTGACAAGCAGAGTTACCAGAAGAAAGCCTCGTTGGTGCTGCAAAATATGCAGAGCTAAGTTACACATAGCGGCATGTCACAGCCTGATGTGACAGCAACCAAACTTAGACTGCAGAAGATGCCACCACACTAAAGCAGACATTAATCCAGGATATCCATTAACCACAGAAGGGCGAGTGGGAAAAAGTCACTCAAAAAGATGTATAAAGCCTCTCTGCTCAAAAGGTTTAATAAAGCCATTATTGAAGTATGAATTAAACCCACCTAGTATTAAGACGGCAAGTCACTTTTAACTGAACACAAGCAATTTTGAAAAGCTCTGCAAAGCAGGAGCTGTGTGCAAGCAGCTTATTATTGTATCTCGATAGGTCTCTAAACATGACACCCAGCTAAACAATAGAACAAGGGACTCCTGGTAGAAGTAGAAACACGTGTTTCATCCCTCTCCAAAAAATCAGAGAAAAACTGTAAAAGTGAACAGCTCTGTTGCTGTTCAGACCTGTTTGCAACAGTACTGCAAACAGGACTGTCAAGAGGCAGCCTGACATAAGGCATTTTGCTGCAGATCTGTATTTCAAGAGACCTGAAAGGACCCCAAACCACAGCACTGTGATGGTACGCTGTCACACAGACAGCAGCAATTTCAACATTACCCCCTGGAACACCCGTGGGTCCGTGACTGCAGCAAATTCACGCTAACAACAGTATCTTTTCAGTCAGGTATGAGGCTCCTGTCATCTATGCTTTTAAACACCTTTGTTCTTACTTGTACTCCTTAGAAATTAGAAACAATGATTTGCACCCTCCTGGACGTAAGTGACAGCATAAAATGTAATAAAAATACAATAAAATCTAAAACTTCCACCTAGCATTAATGGAAGCAACCCAGGAAAAAGCCCCATTACTTCGCATGGTAACCTGCTACAGCTCATACCTCTTATTCTATGCATGTCTTATTATGACAATTTGGATTTTGCAGTCTTTTCTCCAAGGAAATTCTTAATATGAAGGGTAGAAAGCTAGTGAAAATAAAGATTAATGTATAACTCACACAGAAAATGTACCTTCTAAGTAATATCTCCAAGGACTACATTTTCACTTAGACACCTCATTCTTTCCTGTAGAGAACCTGAAAACTTTGCCTAAATATATCCAACCTCACTGGATATATTTGGGCTTGGAAATACCATTTCAGTAATCATAAAATCATTAATATGTGAGAAGAACTGGTATTACTACAGTAATACCATGCTGCCAGAAGTAATTGCACATTAGTTAGCATATAGCCCTTGTAAGAAATGTCCACATTATTATACAAATTGCCTTTTAAAAAGAAAAATTAAGCTTTTATTCCTCCTGATAATACCAACAGTACAGGTCCTTGGTACATTTAAAATGGTTTAAAAATCAACTTAAATTTTCCAGAGTTTTAAATTACTTCAAGCTTGACCCAGCAGCCGGGCAAGAAAGCAGAACTTTAGCAGCTACACTTAAAAGCCAACTTTGTTAAAACATATGCGTGTGCCTGGAAAAATCTAGTATCTATTTTAAGAAACATCAGCTTTGAGGAGTCAGTCCAGCTACCCCCAACACCCAGCAGTGGTCAAAGAGGCCAGAATCAAGAGCAATTTATTGTGCCAAAGTGTCTCCTAAAAAAGTAATCCCAAAATCATTCTGCGTATAAAAATAGCAGCACTGAAAAAAATAATTACCCATGAATGTATAGAGGATGAAAATTAGCTTGTTTTCTAAAAAGAAATTGAAGAACGTAGATGACCATTGGGATTGAAGGTAGGATGAAAGTATAACAACTATAACCACCTCTGAATATTACTAAAGGCAGCATATTTTCAATTCATAGCTAACATATAAACTGTTTTGTGGGCAAAAGCAAACGATAAAAACCATATCTAGAACACATTTACTCCCAGATTCAGGTCTGCTACCTTCAAGACAGCTGTTGCTGGACAGAAGTCAACTATGAAAGTAAACATGTTAATTTTTATCACTTCTACACACTCAACTCACTTCAAAACCACTTTTCCAAACTACCTTAATGTCAATCAGCACAGAAATGAACAAGTCCTTCCATCTGACTGACAGATAGCCAGTTCTGCCGTAAAAATCAAAACTTTTTCTTCTTTCTGTAGCAGTCACTATTTTCAATCAGAATCACCAGACACTGGTCCCACGTGGTCATAACCTTTTGTGCACACATAGCTCCATTCTTTATCTTTCTCATTTCTGCATCTCAGATTCTCCTCCTTCAAGGATGTTAAGCTCTTCCAAGCAGAACACAGTTTAGCTCTTTTAAAGCAGAGTATTTCATACCTATGTACCTGAACAGATTCCTTAATAATCCTGTACAGATAAAAGAAAGGCAAAATGCCAGAACATATTCAGCATTTGCGATGAAAATTCTCATGCTACATTCAGCCTAACTCATATTGGGGTACAGGACAGCACGTAACTGGCTTTAATGTTTTTAGTTATAAATCAAAGACTACAGCTATTGCAATGATCTTCTACCAAGTTTTCAGGGCTTCCTTGCTCAGACTGCAACAGTTGCAAAGGAATAGATGAAGTAAAGCAATAAATGCTTTTAATCCAGCTGCACAAACACCAAACCCCACAGTCCCCATGGACTCCTTCAGATCTAGCATTTCACATAAAAATAGAAATTTAAATATAGAACAAGACCTTTCAACATTACAAAGGTGAGAAAAGTCATTCTTCAAGGAGCAAAAAAATCAGTTTCTAAAAG
>NW_009648350.1:403444-418254 GCF_000708025.1 Charadrius vociferus
GGAAAGAAATTTATTTTATACCTTATAGTGTAAGAATAGCCGCACACTCCCTTGTGAGCGGGCCCCAAGTTTGCTCTGGCCATGCTCCAAGCTAGCTGGAAAGCATGTAAAAGTATTAGCCTAGCGCTGAGCACAATCTAATTGTTCTTGTCTTCGAGCGAGAATTATCAGCTAAGTATCAATGCGAGCTAATTTGGTAAGACAGTTTCCAACTCAAGAGTTCATCCACCTTTGGTTGGCCTAATCTTATCTGTCCCTAGACAGAGCTCTGATCAAGATGACCGATAGGAATTCCTGGACAGAATCTTTTGACAGGAGCCAAACTTGCTGCCAACTTAGATATTTGTGACGGACAAGAACCATCTCAGCAGCTGCACATGCCCTGTGCCTACTCCTTGGATGCTCCCAGCATCTAGAAATATAGGACAAGTGTATTGTAACAGGGGATACTCCTGCATGGCAAATCTCTCCTCAAACATCTCCAGTAAAACTATGCCTGAAACATGCAGCCAGAGTAGAAGGCATTAGGAACTGGCCACAGGTCTAATTCTGTGCTCACTCCTGTTAAAAATCTGAACCTTCTCTCTCAACTTATGCAACAAGATAAAATTGTGAGGTGCAGGAAGGCACAGTTCCAGACTATTGGCTGCAGTGCCAGGGAAAGGTCATTCTGTGCTTCAGAGAAACGGCCTTTTAATTGTCTCCTGCATCCTGCGGGGTGGATAGAAACAAAGGCTGCTCTCTTTTAACAGGTTTGGGTTTTTTTTTTCCACTCTATTAGGACACCTTCTTGGCACCTTTTTCTTTTCACAAACAGTTTTCTTTTCAGGAAGAAACAGGTACCTGGAAGACCCACAAAGGCTGCTAAGTTTAAGATACCATTCTTTTGTATCCATGTTGCTACTGAGTGGTTTCCTGTACCATAACCTTCTCACCATCAGTAAAGCAGTTATCCCCATAGATGTCAGTGCAAGGGAAGGCCAGCTGGTCTCCAAAGCCCTGATAAAATGCAATGCACTCCCAGTTCACAGAATTTTCAGAGTTGGAAGGGACCTCTAGAGATCATCTAGTCCAACTCCCCTGCTAAAGCAGGATTGCCTAGAGCACAAATAGTGTAGTTTAAAAGGCAGGCTGCTACATTTTGATTAAAAATCCTGGATATTCAACCGATAAATTTAGAAAAAGAATATAGGATGGAACAACCCAAAAGGTTGAACTCTTCTTCTTGCGAGGGGTGGTGTAGGACTTCCATGCAGCAGCTGAGGATGGGGAAATACTACCTCTACAGATAGCAGCAACCAAAGTTATTTACATAATACAGGGGAAGGGGGGGTGGAGGAAAAGAAGAAAAAAGTTGTGCACTGCAGAGGACTTCAAGAGAACAACATAGCAATGGAGATCCCACCACCTCAGATTCCAAGGTATGCCAAAGTGCCCTGGAGAAAAGCTGGCAGTTCCTAAAAGACCCCAACAGGAAACCTGCTGGGAGGATGTACACTTATCTCCTTCCACGATGCAGATTTTGCAGCCCTAAGGAAAGGACAGTATGGTTTGCAAACTTACTCCATTCAAATAACTGACAGTAGTAATTTTTGGCATAACATCATTACTCAAAAGACTGAAAGCACAAGCTTGCTGGATGTATTTATTTCCTGAGCTATACAGAAACACCAATTAAATCTTATTTCTCTTAACTGCAGTGAGCTGTTATCTATGCTCAGTTATTTGTTTGCTCCCTGGAATAAAAGCCCTGTTTCTCAACCCCAGTTTCTAACAGTTACACTCACTGTAAGCAATGGTTCCTATCATCTTAACATCAGGATCAAGACGGAGACAGTCCTAGTCCGCACACACAAATGCAGGCAGACTATAAAGAAGCCACACTTACCACTAGCACGTGGTACAGTGTGGAAATAATAAATGACACATCAAAGAGTTTCCCAGCTGTAAAAGATTCTCCTTTTTAATTCATCAGCTCATTCAACTGCCACATTACTTCGTTACAGTTCATATTCAATACAAAGTAATCACAAGTGTTTTACTGGACTAAATATGGAATAATTTGTAGCAATTTGATCCAGAAGACAATAATAAAGGCCTAATATCGCCTTTTCTGTTATTAGAAAGCACTTTAATGATAAAAAAACAAAGTTTCTTGACTTTCAGTAATTCACCATTTGGTCCTAATGTACTTAAATGGAAAAAATCCTTAGAGGTTTCAAAAAGCCTAAAATAGAGAAACATCTGCTAAAATTTAGGTGCAGCTGTTTAGTGAAGAGGTCCAATGCTAGAAAAGCCAGTATTTAAAGCTCCCTCTGCAATCAATAAAAATTCCATTAAAAATGTCATTGAATAGGGTGAAGCATTTGCCCAGGTTCCATGTGATTTTTTTGTTTTGTTTTAAAAGCACTGACATCTTTTGGTCATCAAAACTTGGAGGGATTTTTTAATTTAGTGTCACACAGGTGTTTCAGCCCAAGTCCAGCCAGGCCAAATTCTAACCAGGCCATAGCTTGCTGCTTTTCCAAAGCAGTCCAAGTTGTTTCAGTTACGAGAATAAAAATCCCCAAAGCAGTTTCAGTTTTGGTACAAGATGCCTTCTGCATTTCTTGCTTAGTAACTGCACCTCAGTGGTGAACAAAATGACTCTGTTAAGCCTATTACCAGCTTTAGGCTCTTTTTAACAACTCTATACAGGTTTGTGTGCAAAGTGTCTTACATGGCATCACTACATTTTTTCCCTACTGGGGGAAAACCTGAATGATATTTACGTAAAAGACTAACCCATATGACATTAGAATAATTTTGGGCCAGGGGACTGAATGTAGACAATTATAATCCTTAGCCATGGTGAGGAGGGTGGTATCCCTTTGAGTTGTTCATTTAATTTTTTAGTTGAAATTGAAATGAAAGAACAGACCAATTCCAGTGTTTCAGCAATAGCATTAATCACTAACCCTATACCAGGCAGGTAACATTCCTGTTGAAGAGACAGAGACTGTTAAAATGAGAGTTCTATTTGTTACTGTACCCCAGAGCAATTTGAGCATACCAAAAAACCAAACACAACAGTGAAAACTAAAAATGAGAGACTCAAACATCAAGCTTACACCTGTCTGCCTAATGCTATCTAGTGCCTGTGAATACAACGCATATGATAAACTACCTTATATAAATTGGAGAAGAGAGTTAAAGGATTGGTTTAACAAGGAAAAGGAAGAATAAGAGATATTACACCCTTTCCAGTTACCCAAACTGACATGACTTCAGCAAACTTTGACTGTCACATTTCAGAGTCTTTATAAAAAAAATAAAAATCAATATTTCCTGTAGAGTTTGTACAGCTCCAAACACTTCATCAATATAACCTAAATAATGAGAATAATGCATTAGTATTATTGTTTAAGAACGTGACAAAACTTGAGTTGTCCTTTATGTTTCTGCTGGAATAGGAACAGCAAGTTTTAGAAATGTCATTCGCAACCATAATGTTGGTACATGGAAGCACAAACTGCCCGAAAGATTTAGGCGGTTCTTTGACTCATAACTCTTGGGTTTAATATCCTGATTGATTGTATTACATCAAAAAAACCCAAAAAACATGCTTTCATCCTTCTTAGTTAGGAAACTGTATTTGTGCACAAGACTACTAAGAGTCTATAGCAGTAAACAAAATAATGCATAGCAAAGCAAACTGCAAACTAGCTGTAAAGAATCCGTTTCTGAGTTGACAGAGACTTCATATTTTCTGATCAATCCCTGTGCATTCCCTGACAGAGCCTCTGTCTTCCATCTTCTTTGGATATGGGTTAGAAGCAGTTTGTAATATTAAGAAACATTTAAGTTGCCTTCCTGTATTTGAGGAAAATGTTGACCTACAGCATTAAGTGCATTTTGGGAACAGACATACTTTTTATTGACCCTTCGTAAAATGTTTGTGCTTCCTATCAGATCTCAAAGAAGCTGTTCAAGCATTAAAGTGAAAGAGCTAACTAAACTTTGAAACATATTCCCTCCCACAAAAGGGACCCAAAACCAAGAATAAATCCCACACTCTTCAGGTTTTATGGAATTTACTAGTGTCTTCATCAGAGCACAAGCAGTTCCTTTGATCAAAATAGAATTTTCCAAAAGATAAATGTTTGTCAGACATGTATAGATGTCAATACCTTTTGCTTTACATACTCACTTGAAATATAGGCCTTCCTGGTTCATGCTGGGTGTGAGGAAGAACACAAGTTTTCTCATCTCAAGAGCTACATTTTCAGGCCAGACATGTTATAAAACTGAACTCCAGACAGCTCTCCTCCAAAACACCCATGTTCCTTTTACCACAAAAGCTTCATGAGCAGGTAGTTTAGATAGATAAACAGAACAACTTATGTATAAGGAACAACTTAAGTACATGAGGACTTCTCTGGTGGGAAAGGAGACAGCGGGGGAAGATGGGAGATTTGAAGTCACATGAGGCATAAAGGGAAGGGTCAGCTCCTGTGAATTCCACAGCATAAGAACTAGAAAGCATCAAGTGAAACTTCAGGGGAAGCACTAACCACAACATAGAAGTGGTAATTAACTACACACATGTAATTGACCTCTAGAACTTCTTGCTGCAAAGCCTTGTGGGTGCTCATAGCTTACATAAGTTCAAAAACCAAGCAGATCAATTAGCGTGGCTCAGGAAGGCTCCGAGCCACAGACAGCTGACAGTGACATTCTTCAGAATCGTCTCTATGTGCTTGCCCTGTTCCTATGCTCACCCAGGTATCCCTCACTGGCCTGCACTGGAAGCAGCACGCAAGCTCAAGGGACCTTTCCTCTCTTCTAGTCCCATGCTGATGGTTCTCCTTCAGGGAAAACCAGTGGAAAATGCACAGAGCTGAAGATATTCAGGATAAAATATGTATTTCTTTGCTGACTTTTCAGATTAAACAGCAATGGACTGAGGTAAAAATTTTTATTTTCTTTTTAATTAGTTGGGTCAAAGGAAGTGGCCTGTCACAGTTAACCTTACTGCTGCACAATGCATGTCTGTGAGCACAAACACTACCCAGAATATCCAAGCGACTTTTAAAAGACTTATGGATATTCCACTCTCAAAGGATGCTGGACGAGATCAATGGACGCCAACCGAGATCATTATGTATGACTTACCTTGCCCATTTCCTTCCCTTTCTGCCTTTGAGGCTCTTTTAGCGCACTGAATGTCTTTCTGGGGAATTTCATTTAATATCTTGGCAGCATACTCAATTCCTCCTGTCAGATCCTTGAGGCAGTCCTATAAATAAAGGGCAGAATGCTTTATTACTAGAGTCAGCAAAAGAATTGTGCACAATGATGTCCTTACTCATACCACAACGTTATTAAAATGTGCATACTGTTTCTGTGTTTCAGAGGCAAAGGGAGTCAAGCAATTGTAACTTAATGGCTTCAGTTCCCTCTTCTCCTAGATATATGTGTAACACTTTGTATTTTGAATTCTGCTCCACATGAGCTGCCATCTCTGCCGCCCCTACTTCTGTTCACTCACACAGGCCCACATCTCACTGCTCTTGCGTGAACACATACTTCTTTTGTGTTTAATACTGATGTGTAATTAGCATCAGCTGCAAACTGTGCACTTCAAGTTTTAGCAAACAGCAGTCTGCTAGGATGGGCAGTGCTATGTTGAAGGTTAAAGCTCAGGACTCCTAATCGACCTTTGGATTTTCAGCTGCCCCTAGCATGCAAGAGACCTAGAAGAAGTCACATAGGGTCCCCATTCCGCATCCACTGAAACTTCTACAGCCTGTTGCTGCAGAACAGAGGCCTCAAAACTTTGATCCAAAGTAAAACAGGAAGCAGGTCATTGCTAAATGTACTAATTTAAAAGTAGTCTACTTCAAAAAGACTTCAAAGCACTTGCTAGTGTTACAGAACTATCCATTCAGGGATGCTTTACAAACACACATTGCAGCCAGACTCATGATTTTACCACGATGCTTGTCCTATTTGTGTGCACTATACTCATGGGCTTACCTGACAAGGAAGAGTTTTAGTATTTACTTTTTGAAAAAAAAAAAAATAATATATATTTCTAACATGAGGAAAGCACTAAAATAAGACTAAAACCTACCATTTCACCAGTTGAGAACTGTAATCCTACAAACAGTAACATCATAAACTTAACCAGTTTTGAAGTGGGCAAAGTTGCGTAACGTATTTGCAGCATGATTCTCCCCAAGCATTAGCAGTACTTTCATTTCCTTATTTTAAGCGATTAAATAGTATTTATTAAAAACTTAATACTCGATGTTGTCTGGTAACAGATCTTCAAGAAAACAGAGTCCAAAAAGCATCAGCAGCATCTTTTTCAGGTGCAAACACATTTACCCTATGCGCAGCTCATCACCTTTCCAAGTAGACAGCACATATTCATCTACCTAGGGGAAAAAAGTAGCTAGAAGCAAGAGTATCCTCAATACTCTGAGGAGGGAGATTACATTCAGAAACGAATTTCAAAATAGTTTATATTTATTTAAGGCTTATAAAACTTCAGCAAAACATTATGTCTTGACAGCAATACCACACCACAAGTGCTGCAGATCAATGATTAGCAGCCTCTTCTGGAAGAGAGAGAGAAAGGAGACTTGGTCCACTCAAATGAGATTTTGTGAAGTTAATCCTTGCTATAGGGCAATGCAGCAATTGTCAAATTTTGTTCAGTTTATGACCTGCATTTCACCCAAAAGGCAGTCTTCTAGAATGAACAGAAATTCCACTAGGCCACCTCCTTCTGATGGAAAATACCCACAAAGGAATGAACTATGACTATATACGTGAAGACAGCCTGCATGCACCTCTGCCTTTCTCTCCCATGCCAGGTTGAGTTGCAGGTAAGCTGCACACGCCAAGAGAGTTCCTCTTACCCTTACTCCCATCCTCTTGGCCTCACCTCCTCACCAAGATTGTTAAACTGACGCGCTGCAACACTGTTTTGTGGGAGATAAGCAAGATTCAACTGGCAATATTCACACATCACTAACTAGAATATCTGTATTTCTGAATGTGGACTTGGGGAAGACCCATCTAATTAACTGCTGGGCTCATTTCTCGGCATGTGAGGAGGGCTGGATATCAGTGCTTGGATCTGGTATTCTGCAGCCACTGCCTGTTCGCTGCTGCTGCTCACAGTAACTCTTAACTATGGAGCAGTGGGGAGATGTAATAAATTACGTTATTGCTATAATGCCTGGTGGCGGGGGAGGGGGATTAAAACAAAATTTAAAAAAAAAAAAAGGTGTTGCAAAAAATGGAACTTCCAGAAGTCCTACAAAACATCTTTTTTTAGAGCTACCCTGCATTACTGTAGCAGCATTTCTACTTGAAAGGAAAACGAATGATCTCTCCTTCATTTACACCCAGTGTCTGCCTGGATTTTAGTACAGCTGCTCCTCTTCGGCTGAGATGACTCAGTGCCACACACCTTGCACACAATGAGGCCATGAAAGACAGAATATTAGTATGACTTTCACTTTGGTCTATGTCCGGCAATACAGTTACCAGTCAGCTCTTACTACAAATCTAACAAATAAAACTTATTTCTCAAATCTGATATTAAAGTAGACTTCCTATATTATTCAAACGCTCACGTAAGGAAGAACAAAGGTGTCAAATAGCAAAAATACTGCTGCTCTAGGGTCTTAGCTGGTGCGTATCGGTATGACTCCACTAGGCCTTATTCACTGTTCACTCAATAAAACACACTCTGTTCACATCAGTCATTGACTTTCTCAGTACATACCACAACATTCAAATCCTGAATTTTTAAGAGCACATTTCCATGAGGACTTCAGTTCTAACAGAACTTCGTTAAAGTGTAGTAATACAGTTCAAGTTGGCTTCACTTACACAGAGGCAGTTTTTGTCACACAGAGCCACGGTAAACACTAATAGTAGTAAGCACTATGACCAGGAATATGATTTCATCCATACTAACGCCAGAATCAAAAGAATTCGTGATTATTTTAGTAATACAAATAGCAGCTGCCATCCATTAACACAAATCAAAATGTGGGAAAATAAAAGCACCGTTACACATGGTTTCTAATTAATACAAGCCACACAGTAAACCTGCATAAAGTGACATCATTATTTGAACCACATCCAGATTAGTTTCATGTCTCTTATGTAGCTCTGTGGCAAAAAAAGGAATTAACTGTGTACTTCAGAGCAAAAAGAAAGATCTTTTGACTGGCCATCTGTTGATGGCACATGGAAGCTCTGATTTCCATTTATCATTGCAACAGCTCCAGAAAGAACGTCTAAGGTCTCAAGAAAAAAAAAGTTTGTAAAAGCACTTCTTTAGATTTGCTTGAAAAGCCGGAATACAGATGCATCAAAATAAATCATGCATCAAAAACAATTCAAAGATTCATTTAGCAACTGACAAATGCAGATATTAAACACGAAAAAGTAGGATGTTCACACAGTTCTAGTATGTATTTTTTTTTACATACACACACAATTCATATATAGAGAGATAGCTTCATAGTCAAGAATTAAACCATAAGTGTGGGGTGGGCTGCCTTTCAGACATATTAAGTAAAAAAGAAAGCCTTTTAAAATCATACGCATGTATTTTTAAACACAAGCATGCAAAATATTCCTCCCTGCCTTTGGAACAGGTATCAATGTCAAACTCGGGGCGGGAATGTCATCACTGCTGGCAGGGCACTACTGCGAGGACACTCATGTATGCAGTGGTCCCACTGACACCATCAGGTGTTGTTTATGCATGATCCAAGTCTAGATGTCAAGGCAAAACAGAAGGAGCCAGCAGGGAATATACCACAGAAGAAAGCGGTAAGAAGAGAAGGATTAGCTACATAGATACCAATAAAAATGAAAACATTTTTTCCCTTCTCTTTCAAAGGGGAAGTGATACAGAAAACTAGATTCTACTGTAAATGGGAATGATCCCAATACGAAAGAGTTGACATTTAGGCCTTAAACACACTTAAGAGACATGTAAAATTAGACACACTTTCCTACAATATTCATATTTAGAATATAAAAAAAAATCTTACCTCCTGTGTTTAAATCAAGTTTCGCTATATTCTGCTAAAACATGGGCTCTTTTTGCAAGAGAAAGCCAACAAAAATATACATTTAAATAATTCCCATTTTTTTAAAGTGAGCTTATCTGCATGTTTTACTTTCAAAATCTGTATCCACTTTTTATTTGAACCACAGAACAGCTTTAAGGAGAAAAGTAACTCATTAAAAAAGCCTCAATATCTCTGAAACCATTCTCAGAAAGCATTTGAGTACTTTCCCAGAGGGTTATTCTTTCACTGCACAAAGCAGCTAAACCCACGGTGCCGAAACACGCTCTGTTTTTTGGACTAGATGCATCAGTGTGTAAAGTAGTTCTGCTACTGGGGAATCAGACCACATTTCAGGAGATCTGGATTCCAACTTCCTATTATCCCTAGACCTGCTCTCCCCAGTGAGCGACAGTAAATTACCTGATTTCTCCTGGACTTAGCTTCCCATGCTCAGATAACAAATGTATTTCTTTGCTTCACTGCTGTACCTGGTGATTTGGATTTCAAGGTGTGCAGATTTTAAGACATTCGTGCAGCACTCTAGGATCTTGATCCTGTTTGATTCCCATTCCTATGTGCTAATAGCAAAGTGTATAAAAAGCCCTACCAGTTAACAGAAAACTGTGTTAGACACGCATCTGGGTTTACGCCTGCAACAGAACCAGCACTGTTTAGATCCAGATGTAAAAACCAGAGAGCTTGGGATGGCATACTGTAGTTAAAACAACAGATCATACTGCAGGCACAGCTTTCCTTCTCCTCCCAACCTGTAGGATGTAGAACAAGGAAGCAGAGTGCTAGACCTCTACGAAAAGGTCACAAAATTGTTTAATCATAAAAGTTACTCTACTAGATTACCCCAAAGAATAAATATATATTCACTGGCCTAGTGGAGTACACCACATCAAATTCCCATGAAGATTCAAGTCACAAGATTGCTGCAGACATCCTTCAATCTTAGGTAAAACACTGCAATACATTTAACTTGACTAATTTCTGCTTACCAATACCACATTAACCTTCCATAATTATGAGATATACATTGACAAACATAAGAGACAAAACTAGGCTCAGTGCAGGACATGCATTCATTGGAATCAAACCAGATAAGTACTATCAGCCACTGAATCTGGCCAGAGAACAACCGGTTGAATTATTTGTGCAAAACCAGTGCCATCTTGGGATGCTTTCAGCTCCCCCTTTGTTAAAATTCACAAGAGTCCTCATTAAAGAGATGAAGGTGCATTAAATGAAAGCAGAAATTAGAGCTAATTTTAAATATGCACTGGTTTAACAGAACCTTGTAATCTGCTCAGGTGCATTACACTTGTGATTTCCTTAATGTTTCTTTAATGATTTTGGAAGGTAATTCTCTGTTGCATTGCAAACCAGTTTTGTTCAGACACATTCAAGTTTTCCCACAGTGGAGTAAGCAAGTTATCAAGAGAACTAATTAGCTTGACCTTCTGTTTGCCCAGTAATGAGAAATGCATCAAACAGGTTTCTCTTTTCATGTCTAAGTCTGTCAATTAAAGCTCAGGCTTTCTATTCATTGCATTGTCCTTAGGAATATTTACCACAAGCACAGGCAATATAGGCAATGCCCTATCCACTCACCTCTTCACACTACCAGGTAACAGCTTTGAATTTTCTTCAGTGGAGGAAAACAACAGCCATAAAGGAAACTTCTTTTGCAAAAGCCAGAATAAAATCCTTCTGAGTTCAGGGTTCCTCAGGCAAATCAAAAGCTACAGACTCAGACACTAATGGACCCTATAAGCAAGAACCACTCAAAAGACTAACTATATCCTGATTTTTGGGGGAATTCAGGAATTGATACATTTGAATAAACTATAGATCCTGATTTCTCTAGCACTCTAATAGCACATTTTTGCACATATAAGCCCGTGGCTCATACATCCAACCTCCTTTTACAAATAAAGCAAATCAGGAGATAAACCATCAAAATCAAAGGCAAAGATCTGAGGACTAACAGGAGCAGGGACTCTGATGTAAATTAGCCCTCGTGTAACTCAGACAAGCTCCTAATAGTCAAGGTGACAGGGGAATAACAGAGAATGAATTGAGGAAGGTTATTTTGGAGAGGAAATAAGGTGGTGTCTGCCTTTTTTCTACTTTAAGATACCCCAAAAGTCAGGTATGTGAAATTCCAGCAATTTGTGCAAGACCCCTATTATGATCACAGAAAACAGATTTTAAAACCTATTATAAGGCCTTAGCTTTCCATTCCATAGCCTCAGATCTATAAGTTCATGACATCTTCCAGACATACTTTTACAAACAAACTCAAAAAGCTTTGTAACTTAACAGACCTTAGCAGTTCCTCTGCTTAAGGAAACTTATAGGTCTTCTGGATTCAAAATTCTCTTCCCATTTCATACTGGGTATGCAAAACATTCCAGTTTTGCAGCCCTGATTATTCTCTTCGTAAGTGTGCAACTGAACTGCAGAGAAGCCAAGAACCAGCTCTCTGAAGAGACTTGTTTCTTGCAACGAAGAGCACCACAGATGCCTAACCCATTTTCAGCAGTGCCACCCATCACTGTGAATGAGACTCAAGCTCACCAAGTGCTCCATGGAGAAAGTCAGCACATCCCGGCGGTGTTCACAGCAACCCCCACGCTGAGCTAAATGCCATCTAAAATGCCTTTTTCAGAAGGAGGTGTATCTTGCTTCTCCTGCAGGGCTCCATCTTCCTTTCTTCCTTCCTTTCTCTTAGAGTTCACACACGTGATGACACCTTTGCGAGCTGTCCACTTGAAGATCTTTCTACTGAAAACCAGTCGGCTATCATTCCTCCCTCTGAAACGTGGCTGACATGGGATGTGGTGACATTCCTCTTTACCCAATGCCCTACTGATCAGAGCATGTTGCCAAGATGTAGAAAGTCCAATTTCGGTTTCCTCCTGTTTGAGGAAGGTTCAAACTTGCATCTTTCACTGCCCTGTCACAGCCAGGACACCTCAGAGCCTGGGAACTCAGTCAGTCAGTTCAGCACAAGATGCAGGTTTAAGCTGGAGGAAATTAATTTTGAGTTTTCCATATGCGGGAGACTGCCCTAAATGCTAAGCCACACGTAAGAGTATCACCATCTTTTTACCCCTCATTTTTCTACAGTTTTAAACTGACTTTTGACCGATCTTGTAGTATGCATTAATATGTTTAAAACATACCCTACAAGATGTCCCTTGGAAATAGAAAAGCTGCAAGCAGCTTAGTGGAGGACTCAGGAGGCAGAGAAGAAAGGCACTGTGCTATTCTCAAGGCAGTCCAGAGCACATGCCGAAGTGGGGCCTCGTGGAACCTCCCTGATGGAAACTGATGCCTGCAGGCTAACAGAGGGGATATTAAGGACTGTGCTTCCATGCTTAGATACCTGAATTCTGCCTACATCCCGGTGTCAGCACCATAAAGCTTTTGGGGACTGCTTCTCAAGCAACTCCTAACAGATCTAAGAGACCAAAACCCAACGCCCCGAGTCCCAACCTCAGTCCTAGTCTACTTGACAAAACTAGTCCACTTCTAGAAATTTGCACGACCATTGCTTCCTGAAAGAAACAGGGTTGATCACAAATCACTTCAGCTTCCAGCAGCTTTTGGCAGCAGTCTTAGCTGATCAGACATTGTTTGCTATGCAGTAAGAATACACCAAACTTTGAACAACAGTATCAGGCATCAGAATTCAACCGGTGTTCAGCCGGCTGAATTAGGAGCAACGCCTCATGGGTTAAGCACTGCCTGCAAACTGAGTCTCTCCTAATTCTGCCCTAGAACATGCTTTTAAACCTCAGGGAGGGCACCAGCTCCTCTTTATCTAACCATTTCACCAGCTGATAAATGGAGATAAATACAATCCCTGTTATACAGCATGCTTTGAGAACTACAAAATAGTAAGGTTATGTTAGTACTAAGGGGTAATCAGCACCTCAAAGTAGATGACACTCCTTCAAAGCATTGGCAAAGAACCACTGCACTTCAATTTTAAAACAAAATAAAGACAGGTAATTAGCAATGAGAGTAGCTGCCAGCCAGCATCTTGTTTTCTCAGTCAGTTTTACATAACCATCATGAAATCTGTTGGTCCAAGTTCCCTGTTCTCTTAATTTTCAAAATAAGAGCAAACTCTATCGTTTGCTCTCTTGGGCGTTGTGCCACCCAAGAGCTGATGCTGACTGCTCAGGGTCCACATCAGAACATACAAAAGTCAGAAGCAACCCTGAGCCCTTAAACTTTTTTTTTTTTGGCTCACGTCAAAATATGAAAACCAGAATTCCTTTGCCTTACAAAAGAAAAGTCACTAGACAGGGAAAACAAAACACAGAAGAATGTTCTAGTTTTATAATTAGAAGGTAATATCTTAGAGAAACATGTTACAAGGGCAACTGTCAACATGAAGCAGCCTTCTCCCTCATGGACATTATCCACATCATCTAATGAGACCAGACAACCAAGACGGCTAGGTCAGCGTGCTGGGAGCTGATGTGTTGGACAGGCAACTGCATTCACGTGGCACTGTGCAAGTTAACGTGAGAAAGACCAAAGGGAAGTGTTCCTTTCACAGTACTCACCCATTTTAAACTAGAAACTGCTTTGCAGTATTTATATGATGTGGGAAGGAAACAAAATAGAAACTGGAAACAACTTTAAGATTATAGTACACATAACGTTAGCTGCATAATCGAATGGCAAAACTAACTCATTTATTACATCAGTATTTCTTTCTTGGTGCCATAAATTAAGTATATTTTTTGGCAGTTCTCCCTTGCCAGGAACAATTCTTTTATTCATGAACCCACTCATTTTAAGGGCTGAGTCTTTAGAGCCCATTAGAAAAACATCATCAACACATTTGGTTTTTTTAATGCAAGGAAAGAAACGTTAAGCAAGCTGCCGTTCCCATTTTTCAAAATAAATCTGTTCTTCTCTCCCACAGTTATATACCAGTACATAAAACATTGATTTCAGCAGAGTTGCTTCTGATTTACATGGCTGTGGAAGCAGAGTCACAAACCCATAGCATACGTAAAGATATTTCTGTAGTGTCTCCTTATGTTGCTGAGTCGGCGTGCATCTAACCTAGGACAGCAGAGGAATTTAAAGTGCTATTATGCTGCAAAAGGAAAACGTGCCTTGCTTCCTAGGCTAAGAATTATTATTCATATTGCCACAGTGCCCTGAGAGCAAGACCCTATGTGCTAGTTGCTGTACATATCTCAAGACAGAGCATCTTCTGAATATTTACAACCTAAACAGATAACAGCAAAATCAGAGCTAAGAAGCTGAGACAGAAACCTCCACCGGGGCTTCCTCAAGGTCTCCCAGAGCGCCTGTGACAGGCATAAGTGCAGCTCAGGGCTACAGCACCATATTTCTTCTCCATTTGGACTTCCTCTGAACAGGACAGTGCTTTCTGCTACAACTTGGTGTCATCCTTCTGAACTACAACACAGATACAACCTTAGTTTTTTAGCATGGTACGTTAAAACATCTCATTTTAATCTTTCCACATATTTGACAGGAAATGGCCTTAGTGAAAAAAATAAATCTTTACCTTTGGAAGTACATACATATGAGTACTTGCTAGTATTTTAGCTCTCTCCTTCTAGTGACAAACAGAGGAGGAGGGTGGAAATCAAAGACATTCATGCTATCATTTGAAGGTCTGGATTAAAAAAAAAAAAGCTGGGGGGGGGGGGGGGG
>NW_009648350.1:418264-418841 GCF_000708025.1 Charadrius vociferus
GTGATTTCACAATCTTTGTGTATGTAAGTGGCTTTCCTGTAGACAGGAATCATTCCTCTGCAAGTCCTTGGGTCAAACGGATTCAATGAGGCATTACAATTTATCAGGTACTTTTAAAAAGCAATTTTTAGGTATTCATGGAATTCCTGCCTAAAAACACACACACTCCAGTTGGTTAGGTGCATTATTAAAACATCTAGCTCCAGTGCTTCAGTCAGTTATTGACTTTACGCAACCAAAATTTATTATCACTATTTGTTCATGACTTACGTGTCTTTACCAAAAAAATACACGTATAAATAATTCAGTTCTCATTTCACACTAACAGTACATTAATTTATTCATCAATTAGTCACAGCTGAAAAGCAGAAGAAAAATATTCCTTAGCACTCCCAGTGCCAAATTTCAACCTGAACTGAAACAGTTCTCAGTCATCTGAGAGGCTACGTATTTTAACAGATATCATCATCTTCGCCAGCAGCCTTAGCATCAAAGATGGCACCTGCATTCATACTATCCAGCACAACCCAAACTCTGTATTTCCACTTCCAATAATACAATAAAGAGATATCCTCTC
>NW_009648350.1:418888-446086 GCF_000708025.1 Charadrius vociferus
AAGCTAGTAGCAAAATGTCTGTGGAAATGCCAGCTGGCTTAGTACTTGCACCAGGAACACAGGATGCTTGAAAACAGCCCTTCCCTTCAAGTCTAGCAAATACATAACATCGGGGCACTGGCAACCTATCTTCTGTTGCCCTCTTTTTGTATGACAGTTTTTTCATGGGTCAATGGCTGTATTAAACACAAATATTTCAATGCACTCCAGTCCCTGAGATGTTGGACTTGGGGGATCTGTGTCCAGCTGGACATCTGACCAGCTACAGGCTCCAGTCCTTCGCTTGTCTTGAACATTGGACTGCAGTTCTTTAGTGGCCATATATCTCTGTGTATATTCTGCACAGTGCTCAGGGCAATGAACATCCAAGTTCCACTGGAATCTCTAAGTACCAGCGTCACACAAATAAACTACAGTTTAAGCTGGGAGCAGTCTATTAAACGATGAATTTCATGTAGCAGTTTGTACTGCCTTTCCCAATATAATTAGGTGACGCATAAACCACTTCAGCTTTGTGTTCCACAACTTTTATTCTTTTTTTTTTTTAAAAAAAAAAAAGGTCAAACATGAAGAGTTTGCAGTTGATCCACTGATATTCCCCCCCCCAAAGGAGGGATGTCACATGAACTCAATTAAACCAGACTGACACATAGTTCTCAAAGCTGGATGACTGTAACCTCTCCGTCCACAGGTGCAGTGGTGACGTAGCTAGCATCTGCCACTGCATTTTTCACTCTAACAGGGGAAGGGAAACCAAAAAGGTATTTCTGCTAGAACTGATCCTTATAAGCACTAGCTGAACGCACACGAGAGAGAGGAGTCTAATTCACACCTCTGTTTACCTCACAATTCAGGTCACAGGAGGCAGGTCTGACTTTCTCCATGTCTGATGCAAGAAGCTCAACAGACAACCATGCTGTAGCTCCCAAGGACGAGACATCCAGCAAACTTAGTGCAGAAGTTCAGCAAAGTCATTGCTGTGTAGTTCTCTTTCCTGTTTTGCTGCCCGACCTGGGCAAAGAATATTTTTTTCATTATCTCCTGCCTGATTTATGTTTACATATATGTACAACAGAAACCCATGTTACCCTTTTGTAATTAGACACTGTGCAGCCACCTGCCAGACTGTCTGTGCTCCAACAACTCAGCATGTGCTTGTATAACCGAGGTACAGAAATCACTGGAATGCTGCACGGGGTGACAAACTGCAGTAAATATCTTACAGGGAAGCAGTCTGTTTACTTACATCTAGGATATAAAACTCTACATGCGCCTCAAAAAACAATACCTAGTGGCAGAGAAGGGGAGATGAACAGACTGGCAACGTTGTTCTCCTTTCTTGGTATTTTCTAGGCTTGTTTTCTACCTTATTTTACCTAGAATATAACTGCTTAAAAATGTATATTTCAGTCTGTGGGCACTGTGAATGTATCATCACTCTGTGTGGGTGTTTACATCCATATTTTATAAATAAACAGTGAATCCAAATACAATTTTCTAAACCAATCCTTAATATGGAAGTGCTCATCTTGAGGAGTATTAGAGAGGTCCCCCCTAGGGAACAGGTCGGGGGGGGGAAATCAGGCCCTCTCATAAGCATGTTCAAAAAGCCCAGAAATCACTAACTGTCCAGAAAGTGGGCTCGCATATTACATCCACCAAGGCATTACTGACACCTTACTTTTTGCCAAGAAAGGTTGGACCAAATAATGCTCGAGGTCCCTTACAACCTGGTATTCTATGAAACATCAGTGAGACCACTCGTGTGCTTAACTAGGTGTTTTCTGATCTGGAGCAAAAGCTAGAACAGCCGAAACCACCTCATTCCTACTGAAATCAATGAATCCTGAAGAAATCAAGAGGATTTGAGCACCCAAACAATATTAAAGCTTTGGCCTAAATTCCACAATTTTGCACATAGCTAAGGTGGCAGCCTGTGCAAGTGTTGCATAATCAGATGACCCTTATAAACTTTAAAAAAAAAAAACATATTGAGTATTTTCATCATATATAGAAGCACATATCCTTTTTCTATTTGGGGACAGCAAACAGAGAGCAAGCACAAGCTGAACTCACAGATTCCCATTCCCCAACACAACATTTACATTTTCCCAGTATGTTGCATATTTGTTCCCACTAGCTCCCTAGCCCAAAAGCACAGCAATTTCATTGGAAACTGGATCAGATCCTTAATACCAGAAGTGGCCTTCACTCAAAGGTGCAGATCACTACTGGCTGGCAACATCTGGTCCTAAACAGCACCATTTACGAAGAGTTAGAGAGATTCATTCTGAAAAAAAGGACATTTGATTTCACTCTGCATCAGGGCAAAAGCTAAAAACACAAGAAAAAGCAGAAAAGAAGCCTCTCTCTAAATCCTCCTGAATAAGACACTGACCCAGAACATGGGAAATACAAGTTCACCTGCTGCTTTCACCCACCTGAAGTAGGGTCTTGAACAAGCTTTCCTCAGGGTTTGAGCAAAAGCAGTGGCCTAGCAGCTATTGCTCTAGGTTGGATGCTCTTGTTTCAACAGGGGAAAAAAAACACCAAACAAAAACAAACCAAAAACCCAAAACAAAAAAAACAAATCCACACCACTCAAGCTTAAACCAAGTGCCCACCTAAATCTCTTATCAGACTAGTGACCATTTAGCTTTAAAATTACCACCACGTTCAAGTAACAGGCCCCATATGCAAACACATATTTACTACATCCCTCCAACTACTGCACTCCCACATGAGGAATCTTATCAGCCCTGCAGCAAAAAATGCATTGTCCTTTGTCACATCCATTTTCATCACTCATCTATTGATCCAGTCAAAGACTGAGTTCCTTCTATAGATGAAAATAGCCTCTTTTTCCTGGCTAAAGAGTAGATAGCCTAAGACACTAACAGAAAAATTTCAACTCATCTATCACATGCAAGCAGTTTGTCTTCACAAAACAGTCCTAGTACAATGGATGGCCTCAACATTCATTTTCTCTATCCTGCTTCTAACTGGTCAAGTCAGAGGGCGTGAAGCACATCTGAATGTGGCAAGCAACAACAAGGAAAGCCCAGAGAGGAGAGGAGGCTGACAGATTGCACACTTACAAGAAAAATAAAGAAGAAACAGCTATTTACAATAGTTCCTGTACAATAATTGCAACTACAGTACATTTGACAAAAAAAAAAGGCAACCTGCAACAACTGCCAGTCACATACATATTCCCATGAGTAACTGCTATTTCCCAATGCAGCTTCAACAGCTTTCAGTACTGGCTTGGAAGCTCCTAGCATCTCTTTCCCCAGCTACGGCAAACCCCAACCCAAATAGCACTTCAGCTCTTCCATGTGGATCCAATGGTTTCCGCTCATCGTCAGTATTTCCATATTCTTTAAGCACAAAAAATATGGATAAGTATTGAATTGGAAAAGAAAGGTTTGTTAAAGAAAAGAGATAGGCCTATCTATAACCTCACCCACAAGTGCTTGGATCATACATTATTTGTAAACGACGTGCTACTCCAAGACAGTCTTTGTAACAAAATTATGCATGACAAAAGCAAAAGCTCTCTCCTGTGAGAAGGTTCATGAAGGCTCTCACCCTCTCCTTCGAGTAAAAAAAAAAAAAAAAAAAAAAAAATTCAAACAACTAAACAGGCATGGAAGAAGGTGATCAGTACCTCATCCAGCACATGTGAAGACTCCGTTTCAGTTTGCTTACATAAACTCTGAAGGACTGCGAGTACTTGCAGTGTCACCGCAGTCAATGGAAAGTTCACAGGGTTTTAAATGACAACCATGCAGGCAGGACATCAGTTACAGGATATTGTTAAAACTTGAGTGATAAGCTCCAGGAAGATGACAAGCTCAAAGGTATTAAGATGACACAGCCATTATTCAAATAGCTTTCTGCCACTGAGGGAAATTTATTAGAACTTTCAGTGTGATTGTAGCAATATGTAAATTGGACTGCTCGAATGAGGATATATAGTGTTGATGTGTGTATGAGTCACCAACTAAGAATTGGAAGTAGGGATGAAAAAGTGATGCGATTACTGTGGTCAGGCGATCTGAAGGCCTCGGTTTAACAGATTAACCAAGATGTACTACATCAAAAAACCCTCTAGAATATAGTTGATCAATAATAATAATAAAGTGTCTGTCTTAAGTACCGAACTGTGGAATACAGTATATCAAAAACAGGTTATTATAGAGACAGAGACACAAAAAAGATAGGAAAAATAGGTAAGTCTTATGGTCAACAACACACAGATTTTGCAAGCAGTAAAGTTTGGCGAGGAAAATTTATGAAATTATCAGATTCATGTTATGGTTTCAACAGTATTGCTGTTCAGATGTGAAGAACCATTTAAAAAGAGCAAGTAATCATACATTTGAAAAAAAAAAAAAAAAAACCAACCAGGCAGGCGCTGTTAGCCAGCACTACACTACCAGACAGATCATTGGGCTCCTCTTTTAAAACACCTTTTTTTAAAAAAAACATTCCATGAGGAAAAAGAGCAGAGGTCTCTTACAAAGCGAGTTCACTTTCATATTATTAAAAGTTAAGGTCTACAGCATGAGAAAACATGTTTAATGCCCTTCAAACTTTAATGGCAATGAAATACATGGAGTCATACCCATCTAGGGACTACCAGATCCTCTCCTGTTATTAGTCAGACACTGTAACAAACCTCTATTTTCATAAAGTGCCAAGTATTCTTGCTTTCAGAACAGCCTCAGAAATCACCTCTGAGATCTCATCCCTGAACTTACACACAAGATGAGGGCTGACCACCACTGTTGTACCTGTATATGAACAGGGATCACATTGAACACAAGCTGCCACGAAGCTACATGCTGAACGGGCCAGACTTAAAGACACCCAACAGCCAGGCTACGGTAACTACAAGGAAAATTCATTGCCAAAATTCAGTGGGAGGTGCAAAACAGATATCGTACAGATTACAAAACACAGTTCATATCTTGCAGAAACTGTCACTTTACAGGGAAGAACAAATCTTAAAACAGTGGAAGAGGCATGCTGGAGTATTATCAAGTCACCTCAATCAAGAAAAGAACCACCAGATATTAAGTTACAGTGAGAAAATACAGACACATCTCACCAGTTATTCCATAACTATAGCCATTTCTTCTGGATGCTTCCCTCATCATCTAGGTCACATTTCAGCTGGCGGCTTTCAACCCATATATGTGTGTCAACAGCACATGGATCCAGCAAATTAAACCACGTGGAGTTTTGCAGCATTAAATACAGTGCTGTTCAGATCACTCAATAGCCTTGAACAACAGGGATGCCAACAGAGGTTTCTATCCTACCACAGGAGAGTTAACCCGCAAGGCAGATGAGCAACCATGTAGAAACTTTCAAGTTCTCAAAGAAGGAATAACAGATACACTTGAGGGCATCTAACCTATCCTTGCCATGACCCAACAGACAAATCACTTTCCTGTCACTGGCACTGAGATCAAGGCCGCAGGCTGAGAATCAGCATTGACACTTGGTCTGTGTCCACAGCACACAAGGCCATATGCAGCACAAGCCTCTCTGGCAAGCTTCACATCCACCTGGATGCACTACAGGCAGGGAGGAGCTTGAATAATCTACCTGCAGTGGCTCACTGAACAGATATTCATGATAACCAGCAGTGACAGTGGCCATTGTGCAGTAAATAATGGGTGTCCTTCCTTGAGATGAGAGGGACTAGATATCTTCTGGAGTGAAGCTGGCACTGCATTTTTAAATGCTAAACATACAAAGCTATTGAGACTTTTGAATGACTGTGCGATAAAAAAAAATCCTGTGTAATGGGGAAGTATTCATTTCAGTCTAACATTTTAAGCTGGAAAATAGGGGATATAGTTTTAGCATCTGCGTATTCTTTGAACTGCTAATAGCAAATACCAAAATCTGGTATCCAGTCATCTGCTATCTAGTTCCACCTTCTAGTAAGAGCAGAGAGTTTATTCTGGATATGTACCAGATTCAGTCCTCAATGGCTTTACACTCACAGAAGCATGAAAGAGCAGTAATAATATAGAGAGGCTCCCAAGAAAGATCAAGCAGGATCTCATATGGTCCAGAAATAGAGAAACTGCTGTCTTGGAAGAGAAAAAAATGTCAACCAGAGTATCTGTTTGTAGCCCTACAAAAAGAGGAAGGCTTCAAGATGTAAAAAAACCCACATTTTTGCAAGTGGCTTGCAACTCTGTTTTCCTGCTTTAAAAAGAAAGGGTGCTTTTAAGCCTAAATTACACTCAAGTCCCTGTACTTTGTATTTTCTAAAAGTGGACCAAGGTTTAATAACATATTTCAGTCCCATGAGTTGTTTTTTTTCAGTGGTTGCTCCATCAGCAGCTCTGTCACCACTGACAAAACACAAGGAACTTAAGTGATTTTAATCCATCTCTTAATGAAGTTACATGATGGGATGTCTGGGATCATCTTCTAAACACAATGTGCAATGGCTACTACTGCACTACTGCCTGCCTGCCTTTCTGCAACAAATGCCTTTTTGTTTTCTCTGAATCCCTGTCATCAAAAAGAAAGATGCATAAATGCATATTCCCTTTAGAACACAATTAAGCAGAGCCTGTACCCTGTCGATGCGGAGATCGCAGCAGTGAATCTCCAGAAATATCACAGTAGAGGCTTATCTGTTGCATCCTAGGGCTGAAGGGGGGGGAAATAATAATAATAAGCAGCACCTTCAGCTTCAATCAGCAGCATGTTCCAAGATGGCAAATTGCTACTGCGTATGAAGAAGGATGTGAAATGCAAATGATCAAGAGGCCATTAGAGACATTAAAGATTTAGCAGATCTCTGTTCATCCTGTTTTTATTGGGGGGAGAGGGGGGAAATAGAGGCATTAATTCCAAAGAAATAGATAATGAAATAGTTACCATATTCAGATTTTCACAGAATAGTTATCTGTGTCATTAGAAGCACTCTTACTCTCCAATCTTTTATGTTTCATATGGGGAAAAAATATTAAAAATAAATATTCACCATTCAACTAACTGTAATGACTCTTATTTAAATCAATAACTTTGCTTATAGGATGGAAAGCTACCCGAGATTTGTCTCACTACAGACTAACCTTCAAATGACCTTCCATTCAACTTGGACTGGCTATACAGTCTGCTCAGAAAGAAAAAGCCTCTGAGATTCCTTTACTGCATACACTAACACAGCATCACGACTGAACAGGTGATCGTGCAATATGGATCTTGCAATTTAAATTCTCCAAAGCAAAAAGAGGATCTAACCCTATTCCTCTTCAAAGGAAAAAAATTCCTGACATTTACTGCTGCAAAGACATAAAAATAATCCTCATTCATAAAGCCATCCAACAAATACCTATTCATGTGTGTGAACAACTGGAAGAATTTTCTTGGGATTCCTTTAATTTCCGTATCTAGTCATCTTTATGATCTGTGTCATAAAGGTTAAAAACCCTACTTTTCAACTAAAATTGGACCTAGAAGCTTCTATTTTCAGTCTGCGGGCTTTGGAACTGTATTATTGTCACAGTCACATCATGTTATTTCCACCAAAACAGCTGGAGGTTTCCAGTGTAGGAAGCAATTATTATGAAAAGTGTCAATGTGTCATTCTCCCCAAGTCAAATGTTTAACTTCACGTTATAGCATTTGACAAGTATCCAGCTCTTAGTCTCCACCAAGAAAAACGAAAAAGGAGAGAGAGCACACGCACGAGTCACAAGAGAAAAGAACAGTTTACCCACTGCTACGCAAGCAGATTTTGACATTGGTGACTGATGCCACAGTTGTGGTGCATTTCTGGAATTTAATTGCTTTTGTGGAAGGCAGGCTTAGGTCTGTATGCATGAATGAACACACTTTGCCTTGACCCAACAATGCGTGTACAAAAGGTGTCAGTCTAAAACAACATGCTAAATAATTACATGATCAGTAAGTGGTGCAAGTATTTTAGGAGGCGATAGTCACAATTGGGGAGGGGGTAGGAGCAGACAGGACACATACAAGAGAAAACATCCTGCCTGTCAAATGCACAATAAAGAAACAGAGTTATTCTGTGGTACCTTTCAGGCTCAACTTAACCACACTGCTAGGTACAAAGGACCACACACGTGCCTGAAGCTTCCTGGCACAGTGTCTTCCCAGGATATGCCCACAGAGAGACAAAGGTGTGGCTGTAACCTCAAGCAGGTATACCTGTTAGCATACGGTGTAGCTACTACCTTAACCCACCTAGTCTTAACAGTTGCATTAGTAAACAATAAAGCACAAGCCAAAATTGGTAATAACAAGCCAGCAACCTGGCTACACATTCCCAAGAGCAAGCAGTAGTGCCCTCCTCCCTACATTTGCTGGCTAGTAGGTACATTCAGCTCACTCCAACGTGCCAGAGTATGCTACAGTCTGACCCTCCTTCAAAGGCACAGGCATAACCGTGGTGCTTTTTCCTGCAGAGAGAGCGGGCCAGCCAGCACCGTGTGACCAGGGAAGCCTCGGCTCATGCCAAAGTCAGTACATCCCAACAAACAGTCCTCTGGTTCATGATCTCAAACTATTGACTCACACCACCCACACAGGTCCTGGCCCGCAATGCAAAGCTCTGAGGATGCCCTTCCTTTCAGAAACATGGACAAGTCAGACTGTATACCAAAGAATGAAGCCCATAGGTAGCAAAAACCACTCCAACAGCTTGAAGTGCCATGTTCTCTTTCTCCCGTTACACTTTGGCACCACAAGGACAATGCTATTAATTTTGAAGCTAACAATTTGTGAAAGTATTTAGAGGGGAAGCAAAAAAAAAAAGGGGGGGGGGATGAGGAAGAACTTTACTAAAAAGCACTTCAATACTTTGAAACTGTAGTCAAGACAAGGAAGTGATACAAAACATATGAGGTCCCAAATCCCAATTCTGTTTAGAGTGGGAATCTCCTGTTAGTACAGTATATTCTCCAGCTACGCATGGTCTATTAAATTAATGGAAACTCTGAGCTTTAGCATATGTTTAATAGCTACAGTCTGCTTTTTGAGCAATGATACCACTTACTGTATACAAAAAAATACATAGGGATGCATTTATGTATGTCAAAAATACCCATGCAGGCTTTGATATTACTTTAACAACACATATTGTCCATGGTCAAGCAGTGCTTTAGGCTGTATTAAGCAACACAGGAATAAGCTGGTAAAAGAAGGGTCCCAGTTCCTCAGAACCTAGCAAACTCTTAAAGAAATTAACAAAAAAAAATATATTAAAAAAAAAAAGCAACCAACCATCAGTCAGGAGAAAGATGTTCTTCCATAATCAGCCAGAGTCCAATAAGCCTTTGCTCCTCCTACAGCAAGGTAAAAACATCATCTTGTAACCCAGACCCCTCACGCCTACGCACAGCTGTAAAGGGCTGTAGGATGCAGCAGGACAAGGGGCCATTTTTCAGCTGTGTTTCAGTCTACAAACTGTCACTAACTAGCCTCAGCATGTTTGGCTAACCCTTGGTGACAAGGCCCAAGGCAAGAAACCCAAGGTCCAATCCTCAATACGTGCCACCTAGAAGGATGAGAGCAACATCATTTGCACGTTTGGAATGTGCTACATATTGAAATACAGCAAGAATCAAGTGTTGTTGCAAGTGCACCAAAATAACCGTGGAAATATAATTGCTTACTCAGAAAATTAATCAGACAGATACAGGGAAATCACAGATGCTTTCCAAGTCACGGCATGCTGTTGCACAGACACTGCGTGGATCTCTCTGAAACAGCTATCTCCATAAACTGTGCTAAATTTGTCTTCCCAAAAGCTGATAACGTTGGACAGTCACGTGTTGCACGCTCAGCCATCCTCTCTTCCTCTCATGATACACGCAGCTGAAGCAAAACACTGTACCAGAACACAAGACAACCACACCACGGTAGTGTCACAGCAGCGTGCAAAGGAACAAGCAGTTCTCCAGACAGAATGGGGGATTCCTCCACACAAAGCTTTCTCCCACGAGCAAAGAGTGACATCTGCCGGGACTCAGACTGCTGCACATGGGGCTTTCTTCACCTGAAGGAATGAGATGAGCCCAGCCCGAGACCCCCCACTGCACTGACTGCCAACACACCCAGGGCTTCGATACGGACAGCCCTTTGTGCAAACACACACGAGTACCAACACTGCAGAGGGATGCTCACACACTCAAGAGGCTCCCAGACAAACTGTTGGCACACCATATCAAAACTGTCCAGCAGAAAAGCAGCAATTATGCTTGTGTCAGAAAGAAAGGATAACTGTGTCCGCGGTGAGGAGACAAAAAGCAGGGATGTGAAAGGGCAAAAGCACTCACTTTTCCCTTTCATTCATCCTTTCCAGCTCTGTCCCACAAGACTTACAGGGACAGTGATACCACCCTAGGAGTGGAACAGAGAATTTGGCCACAAGGAAAAAAAACAAAACAAAACCCCTTCAAACTTAATACCTTCAAACATTGCTATCTTAGCAATACAGACAAAGAAAGATGCCTCATATCTGGGCTTGAGACCCAATATTGGATTGCAGCCTGGAAGGAAAACAATGAGCAATGTTGTTGCAGTCAGATGTATGCCACCTACCTGCCCAAATTTGCCAAGAGGATATGAAATTGTCCCAAGATAAGGGCTTGTACCACAGTTTCTAATGGCTGTGAAGAAGTTTCATCACTCTTGTACTTCTTTCCCCTTCTGTGTATAATATGCAGATATTTTTAAAGTAATCCCAGATCTACTCACAAGAGGACTGAAAATACTATCTTTGAATGAATGAAAGCCTATTCTCTGTGAAATTATAATTTGGAACAGGTATTTTACAGTATTGACAAATTCAGGAAGGGAGCCATACTGGAAATAATTAATGAGTCATTAGCAGGAAAGGCCAGCAGAAGGCATCAGGGCAGGAGAGCAACTCCACAATGACACAGAGCTGGCATTCACCCACCGAGACTAAACTTCTGCGTGTCAGCTGAAAACAATGGTGTTTACAGCCAGCACAGTGCCCCTCCTGAGCAAAGCCTACAAGAGGTCAACATCCACATCTGTTCTGAAGAAGATATCTAGAGAGCTTCGCAAACTAAAACACCCATTTTGTTCAGTAAGTAACAGAGAAATAGATCTGTGCCATAGCACGACCGAGTGTTCCTTGCCCTTAGATCTCAGTCTGTGCTACCACTACAGCGTCACTCCTGTGCAGCTCTGTGGGCCCTGTCAGTAGCACAGGTTTCACAGCAACAGGAGGGTTGGTAAGCACATTTTTAGCTAATCCTAGGAACTCGCTCCCAGCCATTTTCCTGCAGCTTCAACCTCAAATGGATTCAGTTCTGTGCATTTTTGAGGAAGGAGGCTCAGGACTGAGACTCCGTTCACACACATTTCCCACACACTCAAATAGGATGAATGAGTGGGGGGCTAAGGGAGAATCTCCAAGGAAATAAAAATCTCAGCTTTACATTCTGCAGCTCTAACTTCATGTCTGTTCAACTGCAGGAGGGTGAATGCAAACTAGTAGAGCATTACTGCCACCTTGTGCTACACGAGATCTCTACAATCAAGGGTTTTCTTTTTGCCTTCCTATTTTTTTTAAACCACTCTAGACTTGTATTAGCCTGTTCAGAACAGAGGGTGAGCAAAACTCTCCCATCCCACCCCGCAAAGGGCCTGCCATTGCCTTTCAGCCGAGTACCCGGGCCAGAAAGTGCAGGTGGCTCTTCCCTCCCCCCCAGGGCCCGGGGCACAGCCCCCACCAGAGCAGAGGGGCCCAGTGCTCCCAGCGGCCTCTTCAGCCAAGCAGGGCCACAGGCACAGCATCTCGAGGTGCCAGCTCTCCCCACTCCCCTTTAACCAAAGGCACCAATGATTTGGCAGGTTTATCGCTATTCGGTGGTGTAAATCGCCCATGCCTTTTATTTATGAAATTAAGCTCATCACAAATACTTAAAACATGGCAGGGAGGCAAAGAGCCTACATAATCATTTTTCATTGACAGTAATCAGAGGTTTTGGTTCCGACTGAAACCAAACCAGCCCACTAAACACCAGAGCTTACTTTACAAGGACTGCTGGTCTGGCAAGGTTTGTGTTTGTTTCCATGCTCAAGCACAGTTTGAATAAAGCCATGTTCTTATTGAGGGATTTTTGCGACATTGATTTCTCAGAAAGGTGTTTAAAGGGGACTGCATGATACTCCAGCTCTTTGGCAGTCACACACAGATCCTTTATGGAGCAGACCCGTACAATTTATTACAGATGAAATTGAATAGTTTCTTCATAGATGACATACAAAAGCCTATAAAATGATAATAGAAAGTGATAGATATTCTACAGCATGTTTGAAAAATCTGTGAAAGCTTAAGAGAGGAAGATTAGAAAATTCTGAAAGAGAACAGTTTTTCCACAAGAACACCACCCTGAAGAAAGGATATCTGAACGCAACGTTAATACATTTTAACCAAACCATTTGTCTCACTGATATTTTTGACAGGTTTGTGGGTTGGTTTTTTTTTTAATTTTGCTGGTCATCTACTTTTATCCCTTGTTTCTGAGGCCAATCTCAACAAAAAGCATTTAAAAAATATATAATTGTGATTGTTCTCCCACAGCAGCTTAGCATTAACAAAAAAACTACACCTCCATCCAAAAAAATGCCAAAGTGTTTTCACGTATTTTAAATCTTAAATAAATGCTATCACAGAGCTAGAAAGGCAACTGGTGAAATTAAAGGAGACTTTCTCAGAGAGAAGAGCCTTCATTTCTCACCACTCTAGAGGCCTGCCACAGGAGGGTCTCCAGATTTTCTTGACTCCCAGCAGGTATTGGAAAGCACGTCCAACAGCTAGCTTTACAGCTGTCCTCTATGGTTCTCACATCAGAAAAATCTTCCACTATCAGAAAAGAAACCCTGAAGGCTCCTCTGCCTGTTGCCACAGGAAGTTTCACAGAATTGGAAGTCTCCTCATAAAATTCTCTGTCTTATCTGACCAAAGGATTGGCTCTAGCCAGATTTGTTCCTTATCCAAACCAGATCCTGGGATGCTCTGCTACCTCTTCTTTCATAATAGTATGAAAAAAACTGGAAACCGTTACAGAATGAAGTGTTTGATGTTTTCCTTCCGTCCGTTCCCATTCCTTGTTCTGTGCTAGATACTGACATTAAGCAAGATCACATGTATGTAACAAAGATCTGTACAAAACAGTAGTTTTACTTCAATTTTGTTACTTCTAACATTTTACCTAGTAATTAATATTTTTTCTATTGCTATTCTCTCCCCCCACTCCCCCAGCACCGTCTTTGCTCTTTTCCTCCCCCATATGCCGATTCTATACTTCAGCATTTAGGCATGTGAGGTTGGGCAAAATGAATTGGAGTGTACTGACCAAGGAGATTCTCATTGTAGTCCCTGTTCAGCCTTATTTGAAGTGATGCAGGATGAGAAAAACTCCACTCAATCAGTGACAACAGAAACCAAACATGGAGCATTCCACACCCGAGTCAGTCATGCTGTGGTTAGAACTACAACCAAAGGGGGACACTTGTGCATGCCTCTCCCCAGTACACATCCATTTTCACAAAATCTTTTCCAAATCAGCACGAATAACGCAAAGCTTCATTCTGCTCCAGCATGACTTTGCCTCAAACACCCAAGGTAACCAAAAGCTGTTAAAATTTTTCCAGTCATAGAAAACCTTTAATACTTTGTTAACAAATATAATTCTTTTTTTCGTTCCTAATTGGCACTAGCAATAGGATAAGGTCAGAGTTCAGGCAAAAGAGTTGTGCAAGGTAAGTGCATAGCTGTTGTGCCTTTCTTTTCTCTGTACAATGCCGCAGCACTGCTGTAGAGACAGGCAGCCATTTTGCATTCACTTCAATTAAAGGCAGTCACCAGCGTGACTCTTCCACAGCATGCTCACTGACAAAGATCCCGCGGTTGTTTCCAATCCAGAAGAAGTAATTCTGACAGAGCCCACAGACGGCCTTTGTGTATGGAGAAAAACACAGCATTACTGTTCATGTCCATCCTCTAGTGAACACGCAAAGCATATGCGTTGTGACAGCCACCCACGACAGGAGCTTGGCTCTTTTGCTGAAGCTGTCGGCGCTCATTGTTTTAGCTCTGGAGTCCTCCAGTTCAGTCCTGGAGCATGAGCCAAAACTGTGGCTGCAACAGACATTGTGGGAATACCAGCAGACAGTCAATGGTCTGAAAAACTAATGCCTACCTCAGACATATCCAGGGAAGACGCAGTGGTTGAAACTCTCCAACATATACCACAATGCAACTTTTAAAGAAAGAAATTACAATTTTATCCTTGCCGGCTGCAGAGGAGCAAGTCTCCAACAAAGCAGTGACACCTCTGACACAGCTGTCTCCTATCTGACACATAATTTTGTTTTATTACAAGCTCCAGCTAATCCTTCTCATTATGGACTTCAATTTTATAATGTAACTACATGGGTCCTATTCAGAAAGGTCATTCTCAGCTTAAATAAAACATTTGTCTCCTAAAACAGGATAGGAGTAATGAATATTATTTTAGTTATGGATTAAGTGTGTTAATAGAATACTTCACCCTAATCCTGTTTTCTGAGCAGCATGGCTACTTACAGTCTCAAAATGAACTGTGTAATGAGAGCAATTTCATACAGCGTCAGGCTCCTACAGGTTTTACACAAACATCACAGATGTTGCGGTTAACATCCACAACTGATGATCTGATTAAGCCTGCACTGGGTGGTATTGGAACATACTATGAATTAATTACCATCAGAAGGGTGAAGGGTTGAAGGTGGTTAGAATTTAAATTTGTCATGTTTATGCCAATAAATCAGAGATAAATACATCAACACTTTAGTGTTTAAAAATCTTTTTTTTTCTGTAGGAAAAAAAATCAAATTCTGAATGCAAAGCAGTAAGCTCTAACATACATGATGCAGATTTTCATTGCAAGACAGACAACTTCCACTTTTCAGTTTCAGTTATTGGCAGAAATTCATGAACAACTACTTGAACACAACTCTTAACTCCTGCTCAGTGGTATTATGGGATACAGGAACACACACTGTACCAGTTAGTGTTACTGTATACAACTGGGAAAAGGTGCTCAAGTCTGCAGAGCCTTTGTGTGTATGAATTAGCCCCAAATGGCATGGGTCATACTGTGATCCTTGTAACTGTAATGTACCACTCCATTTCTGCCACAGAGAAATGGGGAAAAATTGTCCATCCCAAAGCATGCAAAGAAAGAGATGAATAAACTGCGACCACATGAGTGACCCCAGTTGACATAGAGATTTCAGGGTAGTCACACTTACTTCTGTGAAGCTGGATTCCCTTGAGTTTCAGCCAGCAACATGGAGTCAAAACCACCCTCATGCAGTGGAGGCAGTTCAGTGTGAGGATGGGTCTTGTCCCTAGGCTCTGGAAATCCTCCTATCAGGAGTGAAGAACCAAGTCCAGATTTTCCAACAGGAGCACGTTGAACTAAGAGGCCACTGTGCTTTGCTAGCAAATCTACTTCCTCCCATCATCAAACTTGGAACTGAAAGAACCATGAAGTAACCATGGCTTTCTCAGCCATGATCTTGCATATTGTATTTTGGGGAGAGGATCCACCAAAATGCTAGTAACTTAAACCTGCCAGGCTGCCACTCTCTACACAAAACACATGAATGAAGCTGGTCAGCGCACCTGAGGTGCCTACACTTCCAACATTATTTCATCAGCTGCTATAAGATTCAATGGTTTTCCAGTATGCTCCATCTTCTGCAGAGAAGAGAACTGTCAAACTCCGGGATATAGAACCCCAAAGGCATATTCAAATGTAAACTGTTTTTAAAGCTCTGATTCCTGGCAGTCTGGGACTGGCTTAGCTCAGCTTTGTTGTTTAAGTGTGTTGAGGTTCGCTTACACTATGCACTGCAATGCTGCCTGGAAACCCTAGAGCTAGAAGAGGTACTCGGGTGAGGGCAGTCCGGCTCAGATACCAGCTCTGCTAAAGCAATGCGATGCAGCACAAACATTGATGGGCTTGGCGCTCTGCCCTGGGACCAGTGCGGATACAACCAAGGAACAGCTCTGTGCTAGCTAGGCATAATGTGGTTGCTGAGAATAATGCAATCATGCAAGAGATTTTTAGGCAAAGTTGTTTGGGTTTTTTTTGGTTTTTTTTGTGCTTTTTTTTTTTTTTTAAGGCATTGCTTAACCCAGACTTCCATCATCTGCGCTCTACTCCATTGCAAGTCCCCTGCTATTTAACTCGGGGTAAAGAGAACCAGCTGCAGATAGATAACAACAAGGAGTGATTTACTGTTCCCATTTTATATCTGGCCCAAATTACACAAACACAGCAGGATCATGCACTCAGGTGCCATTCTTCCATGGGCAACCTCTTCATTTCATAACTGGATTAATGTCCCACTGACCTCATCTAAACACACAGAAACAGCCAGCAAGACAGCTACAGTTTCAATGAAGTATCCTAGCCCTACGCTAAGGCTATCAAACAATCTGCTAGAAGAGGACAAACCCTGCAGAAAAATAAATTACATTCCAAACAGAGAAAAACAAACACAACACACTCTGGAGCTGCTCCTTGCAGCACCAGTACGTATTTGCTTCAACTAGAGCTTAAAAGCCTCACCTCAAAAGCTATTTTCATCTTTCAGAAAACATATTTTAAAAAACCTCCATTAATAAGGCCTATGTAGCACTGTCCAGCCCTTCATTGCACAACCCCACAACTCTATATATAGGCTTAAACCCCAGCTCCCAATCCCACACACCATCCCCCAGCCTGTTTTCCTTTAAACCCCACACACATCATACTTGCCAGGCAGCTTTCTGTCATCGCTTCCACCGGGGTGATAATCCCAGCAATGGCCAAGCTTGCTAAAGCTGTCCTGAGCATAAGCTGTAAGCCACTATTGAAGTACCAGAACACTAAGGGGGGGGTCTGCCTGTCCCCATATAAGTTCCTCCCAGTTTTGACTCCTGTGCAACAAGCACAGCTGCTCCACATGAAGACCCCCATCCCTGCCCCAACCTGCATCACTGTGGTCACACAGGTGGCATCCACAAACAAAAGCTTGAAAACTTCCATTTCTGACCTACCCTGAAGTCAGACACATACAACAACAGAATTCCGCTTAAGCTTTTCCTCCAGCTGCAGCTATCTGAGGAGTAAAGAGAGCATTAATCTAGCAAGTCCAGACCTGCTTCCAAACACATTTTCCTTCACACTTCAGTCCTTACAGCCTTGGCTAATAACACTCCTACACCAGTAATTTTCATCCTGTGGTTCACACTCCTCTGGGGGGCAGGGAGAGGGACCACAAACTATTCAGGAGAGATCCACAAAAGGCATCTAAGAAAACTGGGCTTGTGCACACCATAGGGCAACCTGCATATGGACCCATAAAAATTTCATGCAAGTCCCTTGAAATTTGGAGGGGAGGTGCCAAGAGCTGAGATTGAAAACTATTGTACACCATGGTATTCCAGTGTCATTAGAGAAATCACTGATTTAAGACACAAAAAATCCAAGTTATTTTACCAGCTCTGTCCCTCCAGCATAGTGATAGACAAGACTTGTAACTGTTCTGTGCCTCAGTTTCTCCACCTGTAAAATACTGCATCTTTTATTTTTATATTTAAGACCCACCTGAGAATAGTTGTTATTTAAAAGGTATTTGTTGCTACTGTTCTGCCTCTTAGGTTCACCTCCATAAACCTCTGCTCAGTCTGTCAGGCAGTCACCTTGAATTCCTGAGTCTCCTGTAATCAGACTCTGGGATTCAGCACTGGATGCCACGGACCTATAAACCAGCCTGTTTAACTGCATATATAAATAATGGTTGTTGAGTTGCTTTGGCATTTACATACTGGGGGACACACAGACACCACAATATACTGTAAATAGTAATGTAGCTGGTGACAGTTACACCATTCTGAGTCATATGTTTGCAAACAATTGACACACAAACCCCAGCAAACGGGATAGCATCAAGACAGAGCAGGGACAGAATGCAAAAAGCATTGGTCAAAGAAGCAGGATAAGCCATGCTCCCATTATAACACCATCAAGACAAAACTCTCCTAGCAGAACTACCTAGTCAACACAGGGGCAGAAAGAGCAGATTTCATATAACCTGCATGCTAACAGAAGTATTTCTGTTGCTTCCAGCTGTTAGGCGGAGCTTGGTAATGATCTAAACCCTGCACATCTTCAAGGATGCCCTGTTAGCTCAAACCTTGAAGGATGTTGTTTCTTCAAGTTAATTTTCTAATTTGTTATTAATCATGCATAAGGTCTTGTATAAGGATCAACAAGCCTTTGTGCTAGCTACTGTCCAAACACAAATTTGTTAATATTACCCCTGTTCCAGCAAGCATACAATCACTGGTTTAATAATTACATGTGTATTTGAGATCTCATACACAATTATCCCATGTTACATGACCTGACCTTCACATGGCTTTGTTTTAAAAGCTTCATCTGTATTCCTACTGCTTCCTGGAGGAATCCCATGGAAGAGCTTTTGTATATCCTTATCACTTTAAGAAATGCATGACTTCATCAGAAGCAGTCTCAGTTCTGCTCTGTAGAAGCATAACCAAAAACCAGTTAAAAAAAATCAGTGGGAGCTTCCCTTTAGGTAGCCTGGGCCTTGAGAAGCACTTTTACCCCCCTGATGACTCATCCAACCTTCTTTATGTTATGCACTAATTTGTAGAGCAAATGAATCCTCCTGCCACTCTCCATCCTTTACATTACTTTTCTTCAATTTCTGCCTTCCTGGAAGCTTCTGCTGCTTTTAAAATATAAATGTAGAAGTCTGTTTTGACCTCATTCTCCCTTACTAACATCACAGAAATGAAGGAAACTGGATAGGCTATCAGCACCAATCAGGACTATGTCCTCCTTCTACCCATGGCCTCAGCTGCTACTTCCCACAGTGAAGCAGGTCATTCCCAGGCTTGCTCAAACACGCATGGTTTCAATGTAGAAAGTTCTAGTTGAGCCTCTCAGAGGAAACAGGACACAGGTCACAGGTTGCCTCAGCTATGAAGAGCCCAACTCATAGATATCACTCACCGTCTGCCCAAGTTTGCTGGGTGTATCTCTGCACAGAGACAAACCCAGCAGGATTCTTTCAGACAGAAATATGCATCCTTAGCAAAACAATGAACAATAGAGGAGAAAGAGGAAGCGTGCCAGGAAAAAACTTTCAAAACAGTGAGACTACAACTCTCATCATAGACATTTAGGTTAACTTTGGCATGCTAAGCTGCTGAGTAAGATCTACAGTGGTAATGTCCAAGCTTTAGAAATAATACAACACAGCTGTGCCACACCTCCCACAGCTGTGAACAGGGCTACAAAGGTGCTTAGGCTCTTCTAACTAATCTCTTAAGGGAAACAATTAGGAGAAGTTTTACAATTTGAAAAACAGCAGGCCTGTTATACTGTTCCCAGGGAATGTTTGCACTTAAGTCTCACATTTCTGTTCATCCTGCAGCAGAACAAGTACTTAAAGTTTCAAGCACTTCATTTAGTACAGAAATTAGAAGCCAATTTCTTTCAAATGCACAATAGTCTGAAGGCCTTCACCTGGCTGCAGCACTGCAAAGCCTTAACACGTTACACAGAATCCACTCTAGCTTTAGGCAAAGGGCTTAGTGCCTGGGCAGCCTGCTGTCACCTCTGAACGTCATTTCCCCCCGAAATGAGGTACCTAGGTTCTCAGGGTCAGCATATTTGAAACATAAAGCATTAACATCACCCTAGGAAAACACCATTCTGATCATGGTGTCCCCTCTGCCTAACCTGGACCCTTGGAAAGCTACACTGATTAAAGTCAGGAGTTGACCTGCAAGCATATCGCCCTTCTCCTCAGGCTACCACCTTCCTAAGAATTCTGTACGTATACATGACCAGCAAACACAAACACCAAGCTAAGCTATGGCTCAGTCAACCAGACAGGTCTTCCTGCCATTACTGAGAATTGCTTTCACATGCAAATACCATAAAGATGAAATCCTAATGGTAACTTGTGGGTGAAGTAACTACTATAGACTGCTTAGAACCATATATAAACCTTCGATTTAAAAAATAAATTACTGAAGTGCACAATCTTATCTTTTTGCCTCCGGACAAAGGAAAGAGAAGCAAGAAAAAAGAACGCAAGATTGCTCCATACTTACATTTTTTTCATTTTAATCGTTTGCACTTCATGGTAAATCAATTTGTGCTGCTGCCATGAGGGTTTAGGAGTTCACATTTTCTTTCATCTAGGGACCAAATTCTTTTCTAGGTGTCCAGTACTGCCATCTCTCTCTGAAGTACTGTTCCATGGAGATGGCTTCAGGATTCTCAGGCTGTAACACCTCTAGCTCAAGAGGTTTGGTTTGGGTTTGATTTTTTTTTCCAAATGCCTCGTTGAAGGATTAAAACAGAATGTTTCACACAAAAAAACCAATATGAATTCTATCTTTAAAAGAACCCCAATGAGTTAAACTTGGGCAGCCAAACATTCTTATTCAGCAGGCTTTCACCATGGGTTGGTAGGAGGCCAGAAACAGGGAATGGATATCTGTGTTAGTAGCAAAACGACAACTGAGCTCGCTAAATCAACATGAGTTCTCCACAGCAATTAGCAGGATCAGCAACACCATGCTACTAGTAATGTTTACAGGACTGCCAACAGAAAACCTGAGAAGGATTAAAAAAAAAAAAAAAGATTACAAAAACTGAAAAATGCTTTTAAACATCACATTGTTCCAAATTATTACCAAAAAACACAAGAAAGTGATACTGCTTTGGTTTTGAATTACAGCACAAAGGTCAAAAAACAAATACTACGGCAACCTAAGGCTAGTGAGGTACTGCCCATACGTAGTGCTCCTGCCACACTGATGGTCTTACAAAATATGCCTCAATTCCACACATTTGCTGATTTTGCTAGTGGAAGAGGCACTTCTTAGAGGTTTCTCTTTTGCTCCCCATTCACTTGCTGTACAGCGTATGCTATTCCATTTATAGATACAAGAACATACTGCTTCATTAATGCAGAAAAGTCCTTGATCAGGGAAAAGATTTTTAAAGAAAAAAAAAAATCAATTTCAACCAGGAAAGCCTAATAAAGCACTAGAAATCTGTCAGATAGGCACAGAAATAAAGGTGAGCTAGGCCTTAAAAGGAACATAACATGCTGCAAAATTCAGCACTACTAACTCATGCTGTGTAGCAAAGAAATAGCTGTATTTGGGGTTGGTTTTTTTTATTTTTTTTAAGTACCACTCTCCTGCCAAAGGTGATATTTTTTTCCACACATATTTTCAACATCCACGCTCATTTACCTCAGGCTGAAACCTTTCTTACCTTGACTGGCACACCAGGTCGTAGGGAAGCCTCTTAAAACACAGCGAGGAGTCAGTAAAGAGGGTCCCGCGGAGGGACCCCCGAACCAGCCCCTCCGCCGGGGCGGCGGGCCACCCCCTCAGGTAAAAGAGGCGGCACGGCGCGCCCGCCCCGCCCCACAGACCGCCTGAGGAGAACACCACGGCTGGGGTGCTTCTGACGGAGCTGAAAGTACACCAGGCTGCCCAAAAGGTTTTCTGATTTAAGAAACAGCAACAAATATAACAAAACGGAGCTAAAAGTGCTGAAACCCCAACCCCACAACACCCTGAATGCTGGTCTTCCTCACCAGCTATATCAGCAACGGCACCGAGCACAGCCCTCCCCACGGGAATGACCTGTGACTCACAGCACCTGGGCCTTCATGAGGTAATTTAACCAGAATTCACTGCAAAGACATCTTACCTGTGTCACATTGAGCATCTCGGGGAGGGCAGGTGGGTGCTACAAGTCATTCCCGCTGGCACCACCAGGTGGGGCAGAGCGGTGGGTGAGGAGGGAAAACAAAATGGTGGCCCCGGGCATTGGGGTGGGGGCATCAGCCTCTTGGGCTGAGGGGAAAGGGAGGGGGCAGAGGAACAGCCTGAGATGAGGGACCCGCCTCTTCCTCTCCCGGCTAATTTAAAGCGCCAAATCCTTAAAATGAGCTTTTCTGTCACTTTCAGAAAGTTCTTGAAAGAAGTGGGTTGTGTTGTGTTCTTCTGTCCTGTCAGGAGGGGCGTAGCAACAGCTGCTGGAACGACTGGCATGCTTCAGCAGGTGAATCAGCTTCTGGTACCAACAAGGAAATAAGAATTCCTAGCTAGAAAAATCATTGATGATGCTAGCTACATAGATAAATGTGTTGGAGGTATGAGTTTTGTTTGGGGTTTTTTTGTTTGTTTTTTTTTTTAAATGCTGTTGGTGGCTTTGTGTTAATAAACTTTTAAGTAACCCTGTCTTAATAACCCCAATAAAATAAAATGTCTGTCAGGGGAGAGGAAAAGTATAAGGCTGTGGTTGTTAGGCAGGAGTTTGCAAACATTCGGAGATTAAAGCCTTGCCCCAGTAAGAAGCCTAAGGCAAACGCGTTGCCTCTGGCTCGCAGGATAGCTGAGCTCACTGCTTGTGAGCAGAAGTGTTCTGTCCACGAATCAAAGGGTTCATCGACAAGGCTAATTTGTGATAGTTTCAGGCCAAATTCATCTAGCCCAAGGGACTTTTAATTTTCTTCTAATAATCTTATTCAAGGAAATAACACAGGCATTTTCTAAAATAAACAGCTCGGTTGCTTGTTGCTGTTCAGATGCAAATAAGGAAGAAATGAACTGGGGATGATGCTATTACTGTTCTTTTCGTCTCTAATTTTGTTACTTGAAATCCAATTGTGTATAAAATTCTGAGATTGGAGATTTTTAGAAAAAAATATCCAGTATTATAGGCAGCGTATGAAACCAATCAGCGCTGTTGTTCCTAGTGAAACAAGTATTTTTCCACGTGACTGCGGCTAGCCCTGATACAGCTTATAAGCTGTACAGTGAGCACTGGTCTGAGGCCTAGAGCTTGCAGAGGAATCCTGCAGCACCAATTAGACTGGTTTTCCTGAGGCTAGAAGCTGAAGGTCAGCTGTTCCTTTCACAATGGCCAGCAGTGATTCTGTTGTGCACAGAGGATCTGCTCTAAATAGTGATGGTATTTTCCTGGCGTTTTTCCATGGTAAGTACGAGGGAGAAGCCAAACTGAGCATGGCACCCAGAATTACTCCAAATCTCCGATGTGTTTTCTTTATGTGTATTTTTTTAATTTTCCTGTGCTAATCACCTGATCTAATTCTATAGGGAAAACATACCTATCAATTTCTATAATTCTTATTGCCATTTGTGCAGCCCTGGAAGGGATTTTCTTCATTGCCCCTTAGCTGTTGTCATATCACCAGTCATTAAACTTATTTTTCTGCTACAAAATTAAAGTTAAAATAAATGGTCGGTTTACACTAGTAGACACCACCAAAATAATGGTTTGTCTAGTATTTCAGTTATTTTAGGAAGACTTACGTAATAGGGAAGGAGGTGCTGTGAAAATTACATATTTCTCCAGTTGAGAATTCTGCTCCTACGTAATTTCTCTAATGTGGTGATTTTTTCCATGCCTACCATGACTCCTACAGTCTCTAGGCAGAAAATGCTGAACTGTGAATGACTTTCCGCCCCTTTAGGGATTCTGGCAAGTCTGAGTAATGATCACTTCCATTCTGAAAACAGCTGCAGCAAGGAATGTATTGGATTGCTAAAGATTTTCCTGACTAATAATCCCTCTGCCTTTCTTCTATGTATGGCAGAGTGATGTTATCATTTGTATAGTATAAAATGTTCTAGAGCTTGATAGCTCAGCAAAGATATAAAGCAGGGTAGACTCTTACTGTCTGCACGCGAAACACCTGTATTTAACTTACAGAATTTAAAAGGTAGTCCTGGGATTTCATATCAGCTATTAAAATAAAAGCTTTCACTGGGGAAGCAATGTAAATCAATGCTGCTTGCATTGGTTGGCAACTTGCTAATTTGTTCTAAACCAAGCACTAATATTTCACTGTGCTTGTGAAGCTCCGTGAAAATGTCTTTTTAAAGCTGGGAGAAGACCCTGTATCAGGAATAGGCCCATCCGCAGTGTACTTGTCTCTGTAATTAGGTGTCTGTAAAGCAGTTAAACTCTGCAGCAGTTTTATAAGGGTGTTGGGAAAGGCTCATGCATATTTGCTCCACCTAGGACCAGGATGTTTAACTCCATTTTCAGGCATGGTTTAGAAAGAAGTTTCATCGTACTTATTAATATGACACACACTTCGACACACACTTCAACACACAGAATGAGAACAATTCTCCTATTAGGAAAAATGGTAAAAATTCTTTAGTTTAGATTTAAACCTAGAAAAATGTAATACATAAAGAAATCTAGAATGTATACAGCTTTTAATGGTAAAGCTTCCTCATCTGTTGTTCTTCTATATCAATAGAGAAAATTGTTCATCTTTTCCAAAAAATTCTGCCAAATAAAATTGTCAGCATCATTCACCTACTTGAGAATAATTCACCTTTCTCCCATGGATATAGTATGAATTACTGAGGTGACCATTTATGAGCTATGTCTCTGATGCTACCTAGGTAATCTTCACGTGTCTAAGAGCAGCTATCATGTTACACTGAAGCTCCCATCCCTAAAGCCAGACAATTGAATGTAATGAAATTTTTTGCTGGCCCAGTACAAAATGTTGGTCACTTTAGCATAATACACCTTTTAAAATATTTCTAAATGCCTCCTTGATGTTATTTCCAGGAAACATTAACTCATTTCACTGATTTGACCTTGCTTTTTTTCTTCATCTGTTAGCAAGGCATTCTAGGTCCTTGCCTCCATCAACATAGCAGTGCCCATCAAGAAGCTTTAAACTTGCTCTCCTTTAGGAAAAGGATTTTGCATTGTATTATTTTGTTTTCAGAGTGCAAGTGATACTTGTATAAAGTTGCCATGAGTCATGTTTTGTCATCCTTAGACAGGCTAGGGTGATACTCTTCTCCAGGAATAGTCCTGGTGGCATCAATAACATAAGTGAAATGCTGATTATCTTCATTATCAGTAGAGGAATCTGACCTTTTGTTTGAATTCAGTGATCTTCTCTTCGTCCCTGTTGAGTAGTAAAACTCTAGCCCTCCTTTCCATGCATTTTGTAGCCACTGAAAATTAGGAGTAGCATATATCAAGCCTAGGAAAGAGCTTGCAGGGTCATCTGATCTGTCATCATCTTCCAGAGAAGAATCATTGCAATTCTAATCACAAAACATGGAACACGATCCAGGCTCAGCAAATATCTTCTACAGTCTGAAGATGGGTATCTATCAGAGACAACTCTTTGAGATGGTTGTGGTATTTCTAGTTATGAATTCTCTGTTTGTTTTACCCCAGTTTACTGTGCTTTGTGTTTCTTAAGCTAGAAGTATCTCTGCTATTCTGAGGTAAAGCTGTGAATCCTCCAGCAAGTAGTTACCCACTGACGCAGTGAACTGAAAGTAAGCAGACTGCTTACCAGTATGAGTAGAGGGTTTGCAGTCTGGACATTTTACAAGTTGCACTGTTTGACCTTCAGTTTGGGTGGTCTGACCAATCTGCCTGACTCCTGTTTGTGTGTGGGATTTGTGCTGTGCAGGATTATGCATATGTTTATCCCTGAAACCAAGGGAGTACATTAGTGAAACTGCGTGCACAGCATTGGCTAATAATGCCACTTCTGCTGGTGATGGAGTCAATGACTCGAAAGGGATTATGTTTGTTGACAGAGAGCACATCTGGCTGCCATACAGCCGTGGTCTCAAGAGGTCTAATTCTGTCCTGATCTACTCCCTATCAAGTTCATGGCTATAATTCTTCCAGATGTGCCACATGTTGATAAACATAATTCTTTTATCAGTGACTAAATCAGGACAGAACTTGGTCTTCTGTTTGTGCCTGTAGATTTTAATTTAACTTTAGTGATACATTTGGATTTAGGAGGCTGAATATAAGCACTTGCTCTATGCTTAGACCTATCATGTCAGTGCTTCTTGACCAGAATAAATAAAGACTGGAATAAGGGTCTCCAAGTCCCTTGCTTTATTTAAAGGTTTCTTTAAAAAGTTTAATTTCTAGGGTGGGACAGTTGCAGTGAAAAAGAAATATGTATGTCTATATAAAGAATGATAATAGTGATAACCTTTTGGCCACCCAAAAAATTCATGCTTTTCCCCAGTGTCGAATGTCAGGATTGTTCAGTGTTGCAGCAGGAACAGAACTGGAGTCTAAAACTTTCTCTTTTGTAGATGGGGCTTCCTGGAAGACTTTCCAGTATCAGTACTTTTTTTTAGGAGTGATGCTACCCATTTGAGTTGCTTATGCGTATGATAGAGGGCAGCAGCATAAAGTGTACTTCAAAAAAAAAAAAAAGTAAGTCACAAAGTGATAGCTCTCATAAAGGTGTATAAAATCCCTTTTCCACCCTCAGATGGCTCCGATAAGTATGGGCAGTTCTAATTCTAAATTGCTAATTAAATTAATCTGTGTCATCATTCATTCTATTTTTGTTTTTTATGATTACTTAAATTGTTTCTTCTTTTTATGGGTGCTTGTCCAAGATAAAGAAGGAAGTGTATCTAGCACATATTAAAGGAGCTACAATTAAAGTTGCATATCTACTTTTTACCATACTATGACTAATTTCTCTGTGCTTACTTATTCACTTTAGCATACTTATTCTCAAGAAAGCTTTTGTTAAATCTTTTTTTTCCATATATGAATTTACAGCTTCCATCCCACCACTGTTAGGCCAGGAAGTCAGGTGAAAATCTGATGGGCTTCTTCCAGGACAGTGAGAGTGCTTTCAGCTAGATGCAGAAAATCTGGTGGCTCATGAATTTGGGAAAAATATTTTGGTAAATATTATATGTATGTGTTTTCTATGGCAATGCTACTTTTGCACCATTTTTGGCCCTCTGATGAAGTAGAGAAGTGTAACTATCATTTTTACACATGGGGAAGATATTTTTGACAGACTGATTAATTTAGTCAATTGAGTTTCAGGCTTCCCTGCTCATTGATGTACTTTTAATCTTTCATATTGTATTTTGATAGGATTCCTATTTACTTTACTTTAGTAACCACAGCATGCTTAGTGTACTAACTGTGTACCCAGAGTTAGGTAGCTTGCATGCTCGCTGCCCTTCTGTTTAATGGAACTGATCTAATAAGC
>NW_009648350.1:446451-479789 GCF_000708025.1 Charadrius vociferus
GTGTAGGGAGGAAAATGATAGTGACATATACCAACTCTGAGCAACCAAGGAGCACGCAAACCAAGTTCTGTTGCGGAAGATGCAAGGACATTCACTGGCAGTACTTTAGATCACCCACTTTTTGCTCATCTACACACAGGCAAACTCTCTGTTTAAAGAAAGCATAGCATGAAGATCTTGATTCAAATGAGACCCTAATGCCTTCAGATATTTCTCATCAGTTCAGTAAGTTGTAAAGGTACGAGCTATAGATGAGTGATCAGATGTCTGTTCAAAATTATGAAGACAGTGGGTCTAAATTTCCGTCCCGCTACTCGGAGTTCAGTTGTTTTAACTCCCCTGACCTTACTGGAGCTAACTGTGTGTGACGTACCGTAATGCAGTAGAGAATCCTGTCGACTCAAATTCTGCAGAAGTCTAAATTATGCTTAATTAAATGATAGCTGTGGGCTTCCCCAATAAGTGTATCAGATATAGGGTAATACTACTCATTTTAACTTGGATAATTGGAAATCTAACCAACCTTGTTTATTTGCAGAGTCATAATTCTGGTCATAATCATCAGAAACTTTTTCCATACATACTGTGCTGAGCTTTTTTCAGCTGCCACCATTTCAAGTTCTCCCTTAGCTTCTCCACATACTTAACCTATACTTTATTCCCTGTCTGATTCTTAGACATGCATTTCACTTAATTTTTTAACAATCTGTCTCCTGACATAAGCCATGATGCATTTTACAAGAGTATACTCAGGGTTACCAGACAGGATGGATCCTCTTCGAGCTTTCAGATTAGTAAGTATCTCCTTAAGGAATAGGACTGTTTCCTACAGCTACCTGTTGCGATAGGCCACAGCTGTATCTCTTCAAGGACAGAAGAGATTAAGAGGTTCCTTTCCTGTTCTGCTCTGACCTGCTTGTTTCCTGCTAGTGGTTAATAGTTTCTTAGATCTGAGAACCCCTTTGGAAAAATCAAAGGGAATCAGGCAAATACTTTAAATACTTGATTTCAAACATCTTTGTTTATCTTAATCAAAAGTGCAGCCCAACCCAATATTTACTTGCTAATACAAATTGTATGTTTTTTTGCAAAATAGCAGTTAAATATGCTTATGACTGTCTCTCTGTGTTATTTATTGTATCCTCCTGAAATAATATAGACAAAAATACCAATAAAATATGGTTTGTAAAGAATTTTGTTGGTCACACTCATACCATTCAAAGAAATGATCATTTGGGATTCTTTGTGTTTACAATGAGGATGAGCTGGCTTTCTGTCAGGGATGCTGTTTTGATCTGATCATTTTACTCTTTGTCGGCAGCAGTGAGCTGTGCTACTTTACTTTGTGCTGGTCAAACTCAGAGCCAAATTCTGGTTGCTGGATACTTTCTTTCATTTTTAATAGACAAAAGACCATTCTACTTAGAGTAAGTGTATGCTCCCTGTAATGCATCTTTTGCCAGGGAATAGTATGTTTTCAAGTGTCTTGTGTAATGAAAGTGACAGGTTGCTTTCAAGTAGGGCAGTTGGTAGGGGCTCATCAGCTCAGGGCAGTGCAGAAGGCGGTGTATTTTCTGCACAGATAACTGGAAAGGAAAATTGGCTGGGTGCACTGCAGTATGGATCTTTGCTTCCCTGCATAGAGCAAAGATAAGTGTCCTGGCCTCTGCTGTGCCCAAATAAGCTGACAAACGTGATGAATGGAAAAGCCTCGTATCTCAGAGTCACGAAAAGCACAGAGGTGAATTCAGCAAATGATCTGTTCTGAATGCACTTGAATTATCAGCTGTAGCCTAACAGCAGCTGAACAAATGGCTCACCCTTCAGAATACAGCCTTCTGAATCAAAGCCAATGATGTAGACGTGGATCTGTCAGTCGGATGGGTTTTCTTGCCTTAGAAAAGGGATGTCAGTGGAAGGATGTATTTGTGATACTTTGGGTCTGCGTCTGTTTTTTTTAAGGAGGAATGCAGCAAATATCTGGCTCTAGCCCTGTTCGCATGTAAAGAATTAAACAACAGTGATTCTCCTCAGAGTAACCATACCTCCAGAAAAGCAACCTTGCTGAATGTTGGTTTTTCTGCCAGCATTCACATTCTCGGGTGCACCTCTGGTTACTGCTCATTCAGAAGCAGTAGTTTGGTGAGAAGATATTAATGGGAGAAGAACTTGGAGCTGCAAATGCATCCCCCCGCTTGCTCCACAGGGTACACCACAAGGAGGAGTAGTGAGGAGTCAGAGTTACAGAGCTGAACATCAGAGATACACCTAAGGCCTTGAGGTTAAATATTTGTGTGTGTGCAGTATTACAGGTCATCTGTGGCTCTTTTCCAGAAAGAGTAGGGGAAGGAAATATAAGTGATTCCTGGGCTTTGCTGTATGTTTAAGGTTGTTACCTGGAGTAACTCTGGAATTTTTTAAACCTGAAAGCTAAAGAGGATGGAGGGGGTTGGTTGATTTAATGCTACCGTTAAGAATAAGACATTAATAGCTGAGCTAAAGACCTTCCTAAATTTTATCTCAGGGTCTCTGTATGGTAAAGTAGCCCAAAGCCTTTAAAGGGACCTGAAAGAAGGAACCTTATGTAAGTTTTGCAAAGACTGCAGAAGAGAAGAAAGATGACAGACTGTGCTCCAAGGCTCACAGCTCTGTTACTTCAGAATAATTGTATCCATGAAACCAGGGTATTGCATTTCTTATCCAGGTGATAAGTACCCTGCATAGAATCTCTTGCCTGCCTGTTTCTGTCCGTAAGTCTTATCTTCTGAATACATGTGAGTTATCCTTAAAAATATTTGGAATCATGTTATTGTTCCCCTGTGAACTTCTCATCTCTTTTCCTATCTTGAGTTTGGTGTATCCCACTTAAACTTCCCTGTTCACATCTTGCTGAAGTGCATGCTGTACTGTCCCTTGTTTCCCTTACTTTGCACAGCCTTCTGCCTGTTGCCCCTGCATTAATCCTTGTTATCCCTTGCAGTGATGATAATGTGAGGTATTACTTCAAGTGTGGAAGCAGGAGGATAAAACTGGGAGCTAGACTTCTGCTTTGTGTTTCTAGCTATGCTGCTAGCTGATAGGCAGACTTCGATGTAATCATTTAACTCGTAAGAATACTGAAGCAGAGGGGTAACCTCTTAAGTGGCTTCACCTCTCTCTGCTTCAACATTGCAGTCTTTTTAAGGGAGGTGATTATTTTGTAGTTGCTTCAGCCTTGTTCAAACAAACTGGAGAAGACTGGAGGTCAGTTCATTTGTACTGATTAAAACTTACAGGTGGGAGAGGTCAAGCTGTTCTCTGAAAGGGAGAGAGATGCTTTTTTGACCTTGATTTCAGCTGCATTTGGCAGGAGAAGCTGGCTGATAACACAGGTGCCCAAGAGCATGCCTCTCTCGAAACAAGGATCTTCCTCTTAGTGAGACTGTCTTCATTTAGTAAATTAAAACCTACCATCGGCAACCCAGGGCATGGGAGGAGATGGTCTCTTCTGTTAATGATTTTCTTGATTACAAGAACTTGTATTTAATTGCAATGTGCATGACTGGTATGTTCCAGGCAAACAGTGTGTCATCAGAGAAATCGGGGAAAGTGAGTTGTTTGTTCTGCCAATAGGTCAGGCATTTTTTCTTCATTCCTCCCTGTGATCTGTATTGCGTGTTCTATATGCATGCACATTAATCAATGTAGGCAGCCTTTAATTATAGGCAAATGGTACTTACTGCTTCCCAAATCAATGTGTCTTCTAAAGTAGGTGCCTGCATACAAGAAAAATTCTGTGAGTAAAATTGAAAAGCTCTGCTTTGCACTAGAAGTCATCTTCACTACCTGGCAAAGTCTCACCTGATCTTTCAAGCAAGTAGCCTTTTAAGGAAAGAAAAAACATTTTCCTAATTCTGTAAAACAAAGAACTGATTTACAGCCAAACCTTTTTTGTTTTGGGTTTTTTTTTTTTTAGAGGAGGCAAGGACCAAATGTATCAGTGAAGTATCTTTCCGAGGAGAGTTTTCAATACATGTGTTCAGTGAATTCAATTAACTATATTGCACATTCGCCAAATTCCTTTAACACTGAATGTATGTCTGTGCAGAGGATCTGTAAGTGGAGGCTTGCAAAATGGGGGTTCATGACTCTTAGTTCCACTGCTGTGCTTCTGGCTGCCCTGCAGCAGCTGACTGTGGTCATCTAAAATAGTGTCAGTCTGCTGGAGTTCTCCCAGCTTGAGACAAAGCTTGGTGTATTGGAGGGTATAGGATGTTAAAGTTGTATGTGCATGCATCCTATATTTTTTAAATGGAAAATTACACCCTAATCACCTTGAAGGAATTGTTTGGGCTGTAACAATGTCAGAAAGCAAGGTATAGATAATGTGTGTTAATTAATATACAGTCAGCTATTTATAAATATGAAGGGGTGTGGGAGTTTTTTGAGTGGTGTTACTTATGATGTTATCCTTTCTAAGTTCTTATTCCATAGAAATCCTTTCCTAGGAGCTGATAACTATTTTAAAATTCAGTGATGGCTTTCAGTGGTTGAGATGTTTACTTTAGGTGAATGTTTCCTCTGTAAATTGAAGGAACATGAGCTTTAACAAATGAAATGCTCATTCTGAAAGCACAAATGCTTTCCAGTATAGGTTTCCCACAGTGCTGTGTATAGGATGCTCTGAAACATGAAGATAAACACAATGATAGTTTTGAACATGTATCACAATGTGTCTAAGCTTGCCTGATGTTTTTCACTTAAAAACTGGCATGGTTCAATATGGAAGTTTTTTGCAAAGAAGTGGAAGGAAAAATGTCTTATCTGTGTGTCTGATTTTAAAATTTCTGAAATATTAAAAAGAAATTAAAACCAGCTTATTTATTCCTTATTTCAAATATTAGATGATTTTTAAAACGTAACATCTGAATCAAAACCAGCTAGGATTCAAAACAAAAAAGGGGGGGGGGTGGGGGTAATGAGGAGGAAGAGGTTGCCAGGAAATAAAATCGCTATCTGTTCTAGCTTTTAATTTGTTATTCTGCTTTCAACAATATCCAGATATCACCGAATTGGAACCTAGTTGGTGTCCCATGTTTAGGCACTGTGCAGCATATGGATGGTTTGTACATAAAATCAGTAGCACAGTTTTCTGTTCCTTTGCACTTTGAGCACGAATGTATACCTGAAGAAATAATAAGTAGGATCTTGCCTTGCCAGCTCAATATTGTTAGATCCCTTTATTGTGTTTCCCCTTGCACTGAGGAACTGAATCTAGACAAAGATAAAGGATTTTGTTTGTCTCCTGGTGATACCCAATATGGCTGTATTCTCTTAATTGTGTATGATTCTACAGTGTTTTCTTGTCCTATACCAGCTTCTCCAAAATAATTCTAATTTCAAAGTATAATGTGATATTGCCTAGATTAATGAGGGGCACAGTGTGTGGACATAAATGTATAACCTCTTTTCAACACGTAATTTCTCTCTGTGCATTTTTCCTGACCAGCACTAGTTAGAGCATAGAGTGGCATTTGCGTGTGTGGCTTTTTCTCCTGTAAGATACCCAGGGCAGCTGCAAATAGTTAACTTACATGATAAAATACATATTTAATAGTGTGTGTGTGTATGTGTGCACATACATAAACAAAATGAAGGCATGGGGAAAAAAAAAAAAAGAAGGGAGAGAGTGCTGAGGTTTTTTGACCAAGACATGAGGAAGGTATTAACTGTTCTCCATTGTCCTCGGTGGCTGTAACATCCTCCCACTCTGCACTGCGCTTATATTACACGTGGTCAAGGGGTATCAGATATAGCTCTACACCTTCTTCCCTATGCATCGTGTCAGAATCTAGTCCTGAGTTCTCTTCCTTCAGAGGAAGTTCTGTTCTTTTGGCGTTAAAGCTACTAAAATGGTTTGCCTGGCAAAACATATAGCTATAGTGCTGCCATCAAAATTATGATAAGTAAGCAGTTAAGGTAACTTGCAGTGATGTTTTGCTACACTGACAGCTGATATAGCAATCTGATGCATTATAAATGCACACCTTAGAAGTGTACTTAATCCTAGCGTAAAAGTATGTAGGAGCGGCTCAGCTCAAACATTGCAAATGAGTGCATGTTGTGGATTGTCACAGTGATGTGTTTTTAGGCTAGTGGTATGATTTTAAGGTGAGTAGTAAGAAGCCTTGTAGACTTAATGTATGCGAGGAATTTGGCAGGCAGGCAAAAGGTAGAGAGGTGATTAAGTTGTCCTTCCTGTAAGAAACACTAGCTGACCCCAGATGCAGATTGACACAGCTGGCTGTAAACATTAGAGATTTCAGGAAAATCTTTGTCAGGTATAAATGAAAGTTGAGCATTTCTCCAAGTCAGTTGTTAAATCATTTGGTGCAAGACCCAGGGGAGTTTGAGTCATACCTTTGAAAACATGCAACACTGTTTTGGGCTGACCTACCAGGTTTTAGGCACCAAAACTGCAAGACTTGTTACTGAATAGACCTTTGTCTATGTGCCAAACTTTTTGCTGCTCTAGAATACTGCAGAGGGATTGGGATCTCTAGTCAAGCAGTTGTTTACAACCATTTGTTCCTGCTACATTGTGTTTTAGTTCACTAGCAGGAGTTCATGATTCATATTAATGTGAAATACATGCCTGCTAATGTAAGTCATCTAACTTGTACCAAACCCGGGGTCAATACCATGACCATTATCACTAATGCTATGAGGGGAAATGCTGCTAATGTGAATAATCTTATAATGAATAGTCTTTTCAACAGCCTCTGGTTCTGTAGCTCATCCAAAAGGCAAGCACACGTTCTGATAAATTAAAGGACTACTTAGCTCTTGTGAAGGTCATATCACAGAAGCTTGTAAATTGCATATCCAATGTTAACCAGGCTTCCTTAAAAATTCTATGTTAGTAACATTTGCTTTTGCATCTTTTGGCCCTTGTCTGCACAGGGCATCCTTTCCTACTGCACCACTCATCTGTGATGCAGTGGTCATGATCTTTGTCACTGAAAGATCTGTAGAATTAAGAGCAAGAACCTTTGTAGTTTAAAATGAAATAACATGTTCTCTTGCTGGAAGCTAACATGCATTCACATCATCGGTGAATCAAGCGCAGAGAGAAGAAGCAGTGCATACTGAATAGTGGGTTTACATCACTGCCCTCTCTTTAAAGCATTGACAAAGCAGAAATTTAGGTTAAAGAAAGCATCTTGTGCATTATTGCAAATTTTCTAGATAATGCTGTGTTTGTATTTGATGAATTTGCTTATTAGCTTGCTCAGAAAACTATACATTGATTATTCTGAGAAAGTCCCTCCAGATATACTGAGAAATAATCTGCTACAGATAACACTTAGGCCATTGCTGTCTTATGGTAATTTGCACCTAAAATGTACTTTAAAAGTATTTAACAAGTCTCATAACAATAAAAATAATGGTAATAATAATAATAAGTAATCACTTATTAGTAATAAGCAGTCACTTTCTGAATTTTGCTCCTGGCTGGGGAACAGAAGTGAATTTCAGGTTTAAGGCTGGAATTTAGCTGTTCTTTGGCATTTGCCTGGCTTGGCATGACCTCCTCATAAGAAGGTTATAGGGAAGAGGGGAAAAAAAATGTTGATCGAGGAAGGGACTCATGAGCGAGACTGGCAATTTAAATAGAACAGCTTCGGGTCTATTTGTCTACCTTTGTGAACCAACATTTTGCTTCATTAGTATCACTGGACTTCATTCTCCCCCCTCTACAGAGAGAGTCTGCTAGGTTTGGTTCTGGAATTCATGACAAATATCAGTGCATCATCCTCAGGCAGAGAGAAGGTCTTCTCCAGGCTCCAGGAAGAAATGAACAAAAACTTTACAAAATAAATTATTTACAGGAATTGTTCCTCAACAGGAAATGGGGCAAGTCCTACTCAGAATTTAAGTCTAACTTAAAAAACCTTACAGCAAGCAGCCAGAATGTTGTGGACAGAAAAACACTTACATGGCTTACTGAGAAAAACTTATTGAGAAACACTAATCAAGAGTTATTCAATATGAGGAATCATTGTTAGTTTAGGAAGTTCTCTCAGCTGCAGGTCCCTGGAGGCTGGAAGAATACTGGGGATGAACACTTAGGTTGCCCCTCTTCCTATGTTTCCCAGGCTGCAGTCTGTGTCAGGGTACCAGGCTAGTCATATAGATCTTTCAGAAGAGGCATGATAGGTAGATGTAAAACCTCTACTAAAAATATTGTCTGACCTATATTGCCTAGCTTTTCCTCAGCCTATACAAACTTGTATCTTTCCCTTGTTGATGTTTTATGAGTTGGGTAGCTTCTTGTCTGGGTAGATATTTTTTCTCAGTTCTTTCAGAATCTGTAAGAGAGAGCCAAAGGAAACTTCAGATCTTGCTGTCTGCCCCAGTAGGTCTATTGTTATGTTATTTAGAAATGAGACTAATTGAAATCTATGTCAGTTTAGTTCTTAATGAGATGCCCTGTGTGACTGATTATTTTTAATAGTTGCTTTATGATCCTCTGGGACAATTTAATATCTTAACTACATTTATAGGAAAAGGTTTTCATATGAGCACCGAGAATTTGTAGGATTTGAGTCTTAGATCTGAAGATTAATTTTTTTAAGCTAAAGTAAGTTTATTATGATGGTGATCTCATAGTTAATTTTAGTGGTGGTTTTCTGAACCGTCAACAGTGTTTTTCTAAGATTCTGAGGTGGGTCTTGCTAAACACTAGCCTCTTTCCTTTTTGTTAGTGCCAAACAAAACCTAGCTCTAAGCTGTAGAGACTCCCAGAATCACCAGTGCCTGAGAGAGAGAGGCAAAGGGTTTTTATCTTCCTCTTTCAGTATTTCTTAATGTCTGTAAAAGCTTTGGCAAGCTAATTTGCCATGAGAGTTTTTGTCTGAATCTACCTGAAGATCTAATTGAAGTAAAACCGAAGTAGTGGGAACCAAGTTAATATCCAAGGGAGAAGTGCTAACAAATACACAGCACCTCAATTCAGCAAACTGCCCAAGTCAACCAATGCTACTAGAAAACAATTTTCCCCTCAGATGTGAGATTATGCACGTATCCCATATCAAAATGGTTTCAGAGGCTGCCATGGCAATCTTAATATAAAATCAGAGTGAATGTAGAATAATATCCAACTTTTTTCCACTCAGTTAAGAAGGATTATGGACTAGGTTTGGATATTTTCCAGATCCCTTGAACTCCACCTTACTTTGTCAAGAGTCTCACTGACTTGAAGGCAAAGAGATTATTCCACATAATCCCTATGAAATGTGTTCTTTCACCCAAACAGCACATTTCTAAAGAAAGTTCAAGGGGGTCCTTTTCAGGCTAGTTTGCATGACACACAGGAAATATATAAAATTTGCCTAGTTGTGTTTAATGAATCGTGATATTTTTCATGTCAGCAGTAAAATAATGGGTAATACACATAATCTTTGCACATCATCAGAATCTCAGTGTCAGGACTCTAGGTTGCCAATCCAGGATTTCTTCCTGCCTGTCATGGTAGTATGGCAGTAATGTATACATTCCTGTGTAACTGATGTAGAAGCACAGGAAACTCACCTTTGTCCATCTCTTCCACCCAGCCTTGTAGCTTTAGATAGTGTGAAACCGTCCCTGACATGTGGATGTGGTGTGAGTGCATGCTGTCTGTTACACTAGGGGCAGTGGCTGTATGCTTTGTAGGGCTCCTCTCTGCACATGCTATTTTGTAAGATCTGTCCTCAATTCCAAGGCTTAAGACAGGCTTTAGTGCTTAGAAGAGACATACAAGAAAATACTTGCTTGCTTGGCAAATGTGCAAGGATTGGGATCAACTTCCAATGGAAACTTTGTTATATGGAGAAAACCTATGCCTACCTCTTTTTTTTCATGCAAATTAGTGAAAAGTATTTGCATCTACAGCAAATGTCTGTGCTCTCAAGACACATGGCTAAGGTAGATTTTTTTTTTCCACTGTTATCATGCATGTGGGTAGATCCTGATCTAGATTCCAATTTACCTCATTAACAGAGAATTAATTTTCTCAATAAAAAAGTGTATCTATATGAAACTGTTCTTTGCACACTCCTTTCTGCAGATACAGCTTTTTTTGTCGTTGATTTTCCTATTTAATCATCTCTGAGGTTTTTAAATATAAAAAAAAAGCTAAATTTGGTGCAAAACTTGAGTGGTCAGCTGTTCAGTAACTGGCCTGTATTAGTAAGTTGTGCTCTCATAGCATCTATTGATCCATTGTGCTTGGATGCGTGATGTTTATGTTCCTAATTAAATTAAGAACATGAATGACTGAAGGATAACTTCAGCTCTTCCATAAGGAAAAAGCCTGATTTTGAGTTTATATTTTTTAGTGCACTGGTATCCCATAAAACACATACTTTGTGTGATAGATTTCAGGGGGGGAAAAAACGGTCGAAAAGAAAATAGGGTTTGGAGATATTTTTTTTTCACTGCAATCCATTGCTGTCCAGGACCATGAGATCCATGTGAAGTTTTGTACATCATGTTTCTTGGAAGTTTATTTCCCTTTCAAAGTTAGAGCTTAAACGCAGTTGACTTTCTGTGCGTGTTGTTTTCTGAGATTTCAAGTGGTCAAAGGTTGAATGGGGTCGATGTTGCATGAGCAGATTGTGTTTTTTCAATAATGACCACTGTAGCAGCCTTTGTCTCTAAGTGATGTTTGAGTTCTTTTTTGACAAGTGTGTTATAAAAATTGCAGGAAGGAAAGCACCATCTCAGGGTTGAATATTGTTCAAAGCATTTCTGTAGCCTGTCCTTCTCATTAAGTGAAAAGGTATTGAAGGACTGTATTGCCCTTTTTTAGAGTGTGCATTAATGAAATTTCCTGTATATGTGTATTCTGGCAGGAGAACAATTTAAATGTGAAGGTTTAGGCAAGTGCAACTCAACTGATTCTTGATTTGTTGGCCTCATACAAGCAGGTGGGGAACTGGACCTTGGCTTTGAGTTGCAGTTTATACACATCTGTGCTGCTTTTTGCTTTCTGATGCAGCACCAGCAGCAGCTTCCCTATCATCCTGTTGCTGTCTGTAAGCACCTGATAAGGAGGAGGAAGCACTAGCAGATAAGAAGATGGAAGCTGCCACAGTTTTCAGCCTTGAGCATTTGAAGGGGCAGCTGAATCTTATGCTGAAAATTGAGTGTTATTTTCTTGTAATACCCTTTTGGAGAGGGGAAGCCTGGAGAACATGATGCTTCTCTCTTTACTCTTTAGTACAAAATAATAAAGTTAAAATCTTGAGCCTTATTATATGTGATGCTTAGGCCTCTTATGACCCAGTTTATGCACTGAACACAATAGAGTCTCATATAATTTACAAAGAGATGAGGTTGTCTGAGTATTTAGTGTGTTCAAATTATTTTTAAGAATAAGATAGTACTTGGCCAAGTGGAGAGCAAATGGGCAGTTTCCCAATAAAGTTTTGCTGTATATAGTCAGGAACAGCAGATTTGGGCTATGAAGCCCCAGCGTCTGCTTTGTTTTTAGCATTTCCTGACCACCAGAAGGAGGGTGTCAGGACAATCCCTGGTTAAACAAGGTACAGTGCAATGAGACACACACGCATACTGTTCTCCTGTGTTTTGAAAGACAAAGAGCAAAGGAAAGTCAATAAGCAATCTGTCCTCTCACTTACTGTTTGGCAAATTACAGGATAAATTAATTGTTTGTTTTCCTTTTACATTCAGTCTATTAAGAGATACCTGATTAAACTCAGTGGAGACTCTAAGGCCCAAGTTCAGTGTAACAAAATATTGAAATACCAGTGAGGCCTATGAACCTTTTCAGAAATGTCTGCTGATGTTGTTACTTGTAAGCTTCAAAAAAATTTTTAGGTCAGCAGACATTGGTTATATAGCCTGTTCTTTGTACTGCTGGCACTTACTATCAGTCTATCAATATGGATATTATCTGCTCACAGAGGCATGAGAACGTGTACTAGCTCAGGGGTAATTGTTGTCCATATGCCTGAGACAGACAACCACACAGCTTGTTATACTACATAGCACAAACACAAGGATACTGAACATTCTTAGTTCTTCTGTCTCCTCTGTATTGTCTCCAAACCTCCAGTGGAGGAAGTAGAAGTGTAGGACTTTCTCAGCCCAGACCAAGCGCTGCCAGTGTAAGAGAAGCATTGCAGATCGCAAAAATAGTCTCAGGCTTCTGGAACTATGCCTGAGCTCTGATAGGTGTGGACAGGTGGTGATGTGTCTGGCTGATACTTCTGGGATAGTCCCTGAGCTGAATAAACTTTCATCGATGCACTGATTTCTTTACTCATGTTGTGAAGAGAACATTTATCTGAGGTTCTGCTGCAGTTTTCTTAAACCAGAGCAAGTGCCCATTTACTTTTTTTTTTTTTTTTAAATGAAACACATTAAAACAAGTTTGGGGCCATCAGAGGATATGGTGATGCTATTTGTGTCTAGAAGATGAGATGGTAGTGTTCCATCACTTTAATACATTCAGGTGGGAGAGTGGGACTGCTTCTTAAATTTGGATAGTGTAGTGGTTTCAGCTGGGATAGAGTTGACTTTCTTACTAGCAGCTGGTATAGTGCTATGTTTTGGATTTGGGTTGGGAATACTGTTGATAGCACATTGATGTTTATGGTTGTTGCTGAGCAGTCAAGGTCTTTTCTGTTCGTCACACTGCCCTGCCAGCAAGTAGGCTGGGAGTGCGTGAAAGGTTGGGAGGGGGCACAGCCGGGACAGCTCACCTCAACTGACCAAAGGGACATTCCATACCATATGATGTCATGCTTAGCATATAAAGCTGGGGGAAGAAGGAAAGGAGGATGTTTGGAGTTATGGCATTTGTCTTCCCAAGTAACTGTTATGCACGATGGAGTCCTGCTTTTCTGGACATGCTTTTCTTAACCCATGAGTTTTCTCACTTATTCTTTTCTGATTCTCTCCCCCATTCCACTGGGGGAGAGTGAGTGAGTGGCTGCATGGTCCGAGTTGCTGGCTGGGGTTAAACCGTGACAGAGAGGAAACACATTTTTTGCCTCTTTAAAAATATGTTAATCAATTTATTGGAGAATATGTTAATCAAAACAGCATCTAAAGTAGTTAAATGCCACAAAGGAGATTTCATCACCTATTTTGAAACTTTGATAAGTGTTTCTATCGCGTGTTGGGGGAAAAAATCAAAGACAAAAAGTATACATGAGTACCAGTTAAGAGGTGCCATGAATCATCTTAGCATAGCTATAAGAATGCTATAATCATGTTATTTTTAAAAGTAAGCCTCTTATTTTGCTTCATGGCCCTGCTCTATTAGTGCCTTATGCTTTCTGAGTGTACTTGGGGAAGAAAGTGCAACACTAATGTCACAGACAAATAGTTATATCTATCGCATGGTATAAAAAGCAATAAAGGAAAGATGTAATCACTGTTTTGTCCCCAAAGCCAAGAGTAGTTTGGCAAATTCACAGTCAGGCAGGAGTGCTGGCTAGAAGATGAGTGAGTTGGTTGGTTGAAAAGAGGATGTTTGCTGCAGTGCCCATGGTCAGACCATGTGGGTGGAGTCATCTGTCTTTTGGAGACCTCCTGAACAACCATAGTGAAGCCAAGGTCACTGAAAACTGCTTGGATAATAGATGCTTTCTCCATAGTAAAGGGCAGGGAATTGCTGAATAAGATAATTAATGGCACTATTTGGGAGCGGGAAGGTGAGAGGGAAGGGTCAGGTGAGCTTTTCTCAACAGAAAGTTTAGCTGTGTCCTTTCACAGCACCTTTCAGCAATGCCCAACAGTACAATGCTCAAAAGGGGGGGAAAAAAGTCTTTCAAACTAAACCAGCTGCATCAGACTAGGTGCAAATCTTCTGTTACATTGGCCATGTGTGCCTTATTAACATGCTACATTTTCTCAGCTAGCCAGACTTGGAAACCACAAGTTCCATTGAAGCTGACATATGCTAGATGTGTCTGATAAATTTTGAAAATCAAGCCAACACCTCCAAAACCAATACTACTACTAACTTAGCTTCTGTACAACAGGAAACAAACAATGAGTGTATTTTTGTGCATACTTGTAATTACTACTATCTTTAACTTTTAATTTATTCCACTTTTTTAAATGTGTTATCTTGAACATCTGCTATAAAGAAATTTGGGGTTTCCATATAACAGAAACCAGTGAGATCACAGGATGAAAAATATTAAAAAAAGAATATTCACTACTGCATAATCATACAAAGTCTAATTTCCAAGAATTACTAATACGGTCAAATGAAACCGAGAATCCCAAATTTTCTGAGCATTGTGGAAAATGCTATACCTGTTTTGCTGAAGACTGATTCTTCAGTCCCAATATACACCTGAAGCTTCATGTAATGAAATCCTTGGAAGACAAGGAGTGCAAAATACATCCTTGCTTTTCCCTAACATAGATTTTTGTGGCCATTTCACAACTGTTCCCTTGAAAAAGGAAGTTACAGAAATGGGCATACTTTTATGCCGGGGAAAATTCTTTGTGGCTTAGCTGCTGCAGAATTAACTATTCTAGCATAGCTATCCCTTTTTCACTCTTTAATCTAAAATTAAAGTGACTTTTATTTTGCAGGAGTATGTCAGGAGCTGCTCTGAATAACTAAACAACACTGAAAGGAGTGTTGTGAAATAGTTATTCTGTAGTAACTGTGTAGTAACATAGAAACTCAGTTTCCCCTAGGTATAGAAAGACCTTAGTGCCTTCAGCACCCGAGCAGCTCTTTAAATAAATCAACATACTTCATTCTTGAAATTCTGCACAACTGAATTTGAACATCCAGCTGGGTTATGTATGTAAGAAATATTTTCCATCTTTAAGGAACTTTAATCTTTTTTAACATGTCTTTTTGTAATTTAAGTAGGGGAAATTATAAGCAAACTTTAAACAAAAATAAAAAGCTAAAACTGTGATGAAGCATGCAATCTAGAAATATTTTATATTAGATACCAGAACATATTCTTTAAGTTCTGCAGATCCCTTTGCCATCTTTCCTTCCCAGCATATACACACTGATTTCTAATGAAATATGATCCCAGTAAATCCTGGGTTTATGGTATGTTGACAGTGACCCCAAGCATCCCATTTTTGAGGGTTTTATGTTAAGCCTTCTGGAAGATACTTGTTGTGTTTCATTGCTGCCTTCAGAAATAACTTTTCAATCTATTGAGACTGCAGTTCATTTGACTGCTTTTAAGCACATGCTTCAGTTCACGTGTTCAACAGAGCCTTCAAGCACGTGCCAAGTCTCTTAAATATCAGGAAGACTTTAAGAAGGGGTTAATGGCAAGCATATGCTTAAGCACTCTGGTAGAGGAGTGCAGATGACTCTTACTGTCACAGTTTTGGACATCACCTCTCTTAGTTGTGCGTACCACTTCTTGGCCAGAAGCTTCTGCTAATCCATTGGAATGCCAGGAGAACCACTTGTGTGCCAAGTCCTGAGCCACAGCTAGGAACTAAGCAGTTTGTAACACCAGTTCAAGCTAAGACGCTGAGTGGTGATGTGCAACTGCTCTGGAGCCAGCACAGGGGTAGTACCCCTGGCGAAGCTCCAGGGAGGACAGCAGGGTCAGTGACATCTTCCCTGGCCTTGGGCTGAGGAGCAGTCCCCACCTTCCAAAGCTCTTTGCACTTCTTGGCTTGTGCCTCTGCTGTCTCCTTTCTATTGCCTGCAAGAGAGCATGTGATTAAGTTTGATGCCTGGGTTGTTGGTTTTGCTAGTTTTGGGGAAGCTCGTCCAACATGGAAAAAACCCTATTTGTTTAAAAGGGCCTGTAATGGAAGATGACTGCAATAATTGCAGGCTGTTAAATTTGCACATTTGAAGGTTAATTCATGTACTGCACTCAGACACAGCCAAATATCCAGGACAGATGATTCTGTTTTTAAAAATAGACTGGTTATTACAAAACAAACAAGCGAATAGAGATGAAACAGCAGAAGTCCACCTGATTCCAGTACTAGAAAAATGTCAATGACATACAGTAGGGAACCTCATGCCAATTTAACTATTGCTCTTCCTGTAGAAAGTGACAGAAACAAGTGTGTGCAGCACATTGCTTAGGCACTAACAGCATACCCACACTAAAACAGGGGTCCAAATTAGCTCCCTGCTGCTGAGGGGCTTTTGTTCCTGGATGTGAAATTCACATGTGAAAGCTTGATAAAGTAGAAAATGGGCAAGTCAAACAATTATATCCATGTCCAGGATGGTTGTTCTAGTAGTAATTCCTCAAGGCTTGCAATTAGAAAACGGAGGGCTGTGTGTACAGAACAACATGTAGCACACCAGGGAGAGTTTCTTGCAACTGTATACACACGTGTCTATATGCAGAATGTATCTGTGAAATGCTGACCTTTTCATTCCCCCTCCAAAGTACTGGCAGTACTAGCTTCTTCATTTCCTTTTTTGCTGTTGGCTGTGTGAGCTGCAGCAGTGTGGCCTGGCTGCTACTTTGTAGTTTGTGCTCTGAGAGCCAAATATTGGTCCCAGTGAAATTAAGTGAGTTCTGCCCTGCAAGGGAGGGGTAACCTCTCTGAGGGAGATTACAACTTGGCCTTGATAGTACCCGCTAGATTTAGCCAGCAACGTAAATATGGTGCCAGAGCTCTGTATTTCCTTCTTAACATGGCTCTCATGAGGATTAGTTGGTGGGACATGCATTTTTTTTTTTTTTTTACATTTCTTAGATTTATATAATCTTGACAGAGTTGTTTTTTTTTTTAAACCAGATGCTGCATTTACACAGATCTTGAGTATATCACTCATAAAGATAATATTACCCTTAGCAGACAGCTGAAGTTGAATGTGGAGATAGGGATGTGACCTGGCTGGCTGCTCAGTGAGCAGAGTATTTCGCTGTGAACATTGGCTGTGGTTGACACTGGTTTTCTTTTGATAGGAGTATGTGTGGAGGTATATGCTTTCTGCAGCAAGGAAAAGGAAGGGTATTTGGTCTTCAGCTTTCCAATTAACTGTGTTTCTTTGTGTATGATTTTTAGAGTGTATGTGTTACCCCCATGGTGTTTTCAACAGTAGAATTCACTCACTTTGTCTTGATCTAGATTATTGCTCTTCAGTATTTGACGAAAGGAGCCTCAGGCCCTAGGCAAATGAGAGGAGAGGCAAGATTGGAAGTAATGGGATGAGTGATTAGTAAATAGTCTTGGATTTATTGGGTCCAATCCTGCCTTATCTTTCTGTGGACTGCTTGCAAGTATACAGCAGCTCCTGCTGGGCTTGGAGAAACTGCAGTGACCCTCTGCAGACAAATGCTGTCATCCATCTTGGAATGGAGGTGTTTATGCATGACTTCTAATACTAGAAAGACACCTAACCTGCGGTTCATGGTCTTAACCAGCAGTCCTCCAATATTGCTAACATCTATTAGAACAAGGCTGAGTGTTTGTCTTGCACGGCATCTCTGCTGACCCTTCTATGTCTCTACTCACATATTTTTAAAATGGATCCACTTCAGGAAGTGGTACGTTTGGACCCACAATAGTGATTTGCGTTAGCATTAGTAGAAAAAAACCTGCATGGTTATGCAGGAAAACACCTGGTTTTAATTTTTAATAGTACCTTGTACTGTTAGTTTGTTCCAGAAATCATCACAAAGTTGGTGGGGTTTTTTGTTTGTTGTTGGGTTTTGCCCAATAATTTGGGGGGGGGGGGGGGCGGCGGGAGAAATCTGACCTGCTCCAATTTGAGTGGTGTTAGAAACATTAACTTTTTTTACAGTGGTTGGAGAAACTAAATAACTGATTTTCCATTGTTGCTTTATATAAATTATATTGTCTTCAAGGCCTGACACTAAGAAATGCTAAACTTCTACATTCAATATGAGTAGGCATGTGACATTTTCTTAATAGTGTATTCCTAATGTGTTTTCTAGAACAAAACATTAACAGATGATGGAAGCAAATGTATTCCTTCTGTTGTCTGTGGCCTTAGGTGTCTAATCTGTCCATTTCATGCACTCAGGCATGCCTTCTTTTCTTCCCTTATCTTTTTAATGAACAGTAACACAGCAGAATATAATATGTAGGCCCTTGTCTGTTCTGAGGTATAGAGCTGTAAAGAATCTTGTTTGCCAGGTATGCTAGCTGTGGAAGAGAGGACAAAGATGTCTCTTCAGAGATGAATGAAGGTTATAAACACAAGGGTTAAAAGGTATCCTTGATGATACTTTTTGACTTTATTATATTGGTGAAATTTTTAAATATGTTCAACTCATTGTCATCTGACTGTAAAAACTTCTGTTCAACAGTGAACTGCAGAAGTCACCCTTTGGAACCTATGTTAATGTTCATCTAGCAAAATTTTGGAATTTCATAATCATATAATTGTTACCAACGTGTTTTTCTTTCCCTTTACTTGTCTATTAATGGAATCTGTTTTCTGCAAAGATTTTTTCAGTATTAATTGCTGCTGTATAATAAGAAATTGTAAAAGTCAGCAAGCCTTTATTGAGAGATAGAGTTTAAGCCATGTAGAGAGTCTTCTATCCACCTGCTTGGAGAAGGAACGTATGAGTATAGGAGTGAGTAATAAATTCTACATTTGGGTGCTGGTTGCAGCATTGTTTCTTGTGGACTTGAAATTTTCAGGGGTGGGGAGGGAAGAAACTAAAATGCAGTGCTGACACTTGGAGGTTGCAATTAGGTCTGGCTTATTCTCTTGTAAAAAAATTTTACAATTTTCCAAGTCATTGGCATAAGCATGGAAAATAGAGAGTATAATGTATTGTAAAATCAGCTTTAGTGGAAACTTCTCATCATGAAAATGTAATTGAAGCTATCGTTTTCATGGCAGCTTAGTGTTATAATGGCAGCATACTCCACTGATGAGTGGAATCTCAAGATTGAGAACATGCTCCCTGCTCACATCCTTGGGAACAGAACATAACTTCAGATACAGCCATGCTCTAAGAGAATGAATTTAACTCACTCAGCATATATCATCAATACAGATGCAGAACAAGATAATGTGGAATGGGTAAAGCCACTTAATGCACTCTTCTTGTCTTCCTTGTTGAAGAGCGTGCAAAAGGATATTGGAGTGACAAGTGAAAATAAAGCAACCTACTTTGTTCTGGCCTGATTCGTCAAGGGCACAGTGATTGCATTGTTCTGTTGTCATTTCGAGAGGAACACTTTCTGTGCTTCCTTTGAGGTTACCACAGTGAGTCATGAAGGAGAAGTACCCAGGTGGCTTTGAGCACATACCTGTCTCTAGCACTCTTCAGCACACTTGCACAGTAATTCCAGGCTCATAGATAGTAAAAGGATGTTCCTTCTTGAGAGGTTATTGGAAGGAATTAATCACAAATTTCTTATTGAAATGTCTGTGTTGTAAAATGATAATTCATTAAAATCAAATGTTTTTTTCAGAAGAGGGCTTGTTCTGAGACTATTCTATCACATTTTGTCTTTTAAAATCATTTTTATGGGAAAGGTTTTGACATTGTTGAAACATCTGCTTTGAACAATTTCTTTTATAAACTGTACTGTTTGAAACACATAAATGGAAGTTTAAATTGAAAATGATAATACAAAATGAATAGTTTCAATGGAAAAAAATGAAGTTGAATTTTTCATTCTAATTTAAATGAGGAAAATATTTTTAAAATATCACATTCATATTGGCTGGAAGAGTGTTTCTCATTCTGTTCTAAAAAAATTAAGGGATGGGAAAAGATCTAGTTGGAAATAAGCGAACCGAGCAAAAAAACCAGTCAATTTCTGCTCTTTGTAGAAGGACTTTAACTCCTGGTATCCTAATGTTACTGTATGAGGTTATAGTTTACCATTCCTGGAGTATTCTGAGGACTACAAGAGTCCCTACTAGCCTTTGCCCTTCACTGTATTTCTGTTTGTGTATGACCTTTAGAAGTGAATTCTGCATACCTCAATCAAAACCCCATAGGAATTCCAACTTCATAAAGATTGCAAGTTCAGTATTAAGGATTGCTTGCTGCTACTCTACAGTAAATCTATATTTCTCATCCAATTTCAGATGCAGCTGTTGCATAAAGTGATAGGTTAGCATAGCAGGAACTAGCCCTTAGATTAGTTATGATACCATGAGTGCAAACTGGGTTAATAAGCAAGGCATCTGTAAATCAGCAAAACACGGTACAGAAAGCATGGAATAACTACAGAAAGACATCAGTCTTTTCCTTAAATCTCTCATAATTGTTTCCACACATCATACTGGTAGTTAGAGAATAAGCCGGAAAATTAGAGCTGGTATAAACTAGTGCTATCCCAGGAAAGTCTAGTGAAGTTGTACTATTTCGTACTAGCTTCCAAAGAGGAACTTACACAAAAATAACCATAATATGGAAGTGACAACAATATTATCCCTACTGCCTAAATTTTTTTCACCTGCTGTTGGAGCAGATAAAACTGGATGTAATATATGGACTATGGTATGTCTGGGGGGCAGCCACTTCAACACTTTAGTAATACCATTCTCTCCAGTAATCATTTCTTATAACTTACAGCAAAGGTACTTGAACAGAAGTTCCTTTTTTCTTTTTAGAGTGACAAGGAAAAAGAAGAAAAAAAAAAAAAACAACCACAACTACTACATCCCAAAACACTGTAACTTTGCAGTAGTGGTCCAAACATGGTATTTTTCCTCATTATCGAGCCACGTTCAGAGAATTTGAGCCTGGCAAGCCTGCATTACTAGCAAGGTACCTTTCTGATAATGAATCTTTGCCTCTGTTGAACAATGGTGTAACTGTAATATTCTTCTTGCCTATCAGGTGAAGCTTTCTGTGATGAGCTGTTTGATGCACATCTTCTAATTTTTCATGGATATTTCTATGTTTTCAAGGAAATGTTTAGACTGAAAGTTGGGAAGAAACAGACTTAAAAGGCTGTAAATAAGTATCAATGATTCTAAATACAGAGATGACAAGTGTGCCAAAATCTGATTTTGAAGTGTGACTAAATAAAGCCTTGCAAGATTATATTATGGATCTTCCCCCTACCATTAGTCAAAAAGCTATAGCCAAGCCATAACTTCCTACAAAGCTTGTACGTATTTAGACTGGATTATCTAAGCAAATGGGACACACATTTTCAGGAAAATCTTGTGAGGCAAAAGAAAAAAAAATGAAAGAAATCAGTGAAAGGCATCAATTAGATATTCAACATCTGCATTTTAGGAACATAATGTTTTTATGGTATCTGGGGTGACAGATTTGTTATTCTTTATCTAGATGTACCTTTTTACATCCACCATAGTACTAAAGGTGGGTCTGTACAGATTGCTAATTGAATCATGGCTGCCTTGTCAGTCAGATGCAGTCATGTGGATGCTGGAAGTCAATATGCTAAAAGGAGCTGTGACATGGGGGCAATCTTTGTATTACTTACAGTTTTGGTCACAGCATATTTCTACTGACCCATGCTTTGGCAAATAGCCCCTCCCGCTCACCAAGTGGCTCTTGAATTTTCTTGGCCTTTCCTAGCCCTTGAGTTTTACAACTCAAAACCTGGTGGGCAAACACAGCCTGGGACCAAAGTGTGTCTGCTAACCTTTCTTTTGATAGTTGCTTGGGAAGGCTTGATGGCACAGCAGCATGCTTTAACTCTTCTTGACCCTCTGCATATGGCTAATGCATGGGTCGTTATTGCTTTCTCCCTGGGAAGTTCCTCTGGAGTGGTTTACAGATCAGCAAACCCTAAAGTGCAAAGCATTATCACTTGTTGCCACAAGAATGGTTGCGAACATCAAATGAAGAACATAAAAATGTCAGTCACGTAATACTGATTCATGGGTAAAGCTTATTTTGGACCAACAAAGGAATTTAAGATGAGATAATGCCATGGTTTTTGAAACAGCTGTGGTGCAGCTTTTAATCCTAATTGCAGACTTGTGTCAAGGTGGTTGTGGGCTCACAGCTTGTTTGTGAACTGGTCTTCACCATTGCTTGGAACCTCAATTAATTTATGTTCGACTGTGTTCCAGCAAGCAGTATCTGCAAGACTGTCTTCATCCTGTTTTCATGGCTTGAAGGTTCCAAAAAAACCCAACCAAAATAATTTTTAAATCGCACATTTTATTGCTAGGCATATAAATATTTCCAGAAGGTAATTCTTTTGTTTGTTTTTGTCTAAGTTTGATAGTGACTTGAAGCTAGTTGATGATGCTGCCTTGGAAACACAAAATCAGGAGGAGGCACAGTTCTCTTTGGACTCAGGACAACTACAGTGAAACATGCATCACCTGCCTTAAGCAGAGAGCACAGAGCAGCACACCAAGCTTCTCAACCCTGAGCGCATGCAGCCATCGGCATGGACAAATGCACACCCAGGTTGAGCTAACTAAGAATTTGTCAAGCAGCTGAGCTATTTTAAAAGGCCTTGACATGTATGGAGCTGAGGTTTTTGGGAAGGGGGTTAAACAATGCAGTTGCTCTTGATAGCACAGAATGAGATTCAAGAACCAGAAAGAGCCTTTCTGTTTTCCATCTGGGCTAAAAAAAAAAACAAAACCCACCAACCAAAACAAACAAACAAAACCACCCCCAAAATCCCCCAAAAACAACTTTCTGCAGTTAGATTCTTTCAAACAAAATGTCACTGCAGCCACACCATTTAAACAGAGGATCTAGCATTTTTAGGCAGAATTTTAGGGCTTTTAAACATCCTCAGGCTGAAGGGTAGAGTGCAAGGCAGGATTTCTTTCATTTTAAGTCTTATGCTTAATCTTTCTAAATGTAGCACTATCACACAGAGTTACAAGGTTTTGCTCTTGTTTGTTTAGTTTTCTCCAGCCAAAATAATTATCAAGTCCCTAGTGTGAGTGCAGTGAAATCATTTATGTTAAAACTAGGGAGTGGGAACAGAGTGCTGTTCCATGAAAAGTTTAATGCTTTTGTCTTTTTGTTTGTTCTCTTCTTGAAAAAGAAAACCAAAGGGCCTAAGCCTATCTTTTGAAGAAAGACACTGGGGCAGGGACCAGCCCCCTTCCCATGTGATAGTAGCTCAGTGGGAAAGGCCAGGTTCAAACACCTCTTCTAAATCTCGTCTTTACACTAAAGAGGTTGCCCTTTCTGGTTTGTCTTTGTATGTCTGTCTGCTCGTCTGTCTGACCCTGCAGTATATGGACAGTGCAGAAGAACCCCAGAAGCAATGCTGTATCTGCCTGGTCTTGCCAAGCAACTACACTGTGAGCATAAAAACCTCATTCCAGCTAATATTTCATTGAAGCTGATGTTTTTCCACAGAAAGCTTTGGTTTCAACAAATCAGCACTTTCCAACAGAGAAGTCTTTAGCCAAAGAAATTCCCCAAATATTTAGTTGTGGTTGTGGTAGCTCCTCAGTAGGGGGAGTTCTGGTATGCTTAGTTATATGTTCATGTCCAAGAATTTGGAGAACAACATTAAGTGCTTCCATGAGTGTGGTTGGTAGATGAGGAAGGACTAAAAGCCTCTAGGACTTCTGTTCTTCCTTAGGCTTCATTATCTCCTGCTTTCTTTTTTTGTGTGTGTGCGGGTTTTTTTTTTACGTTCCTCAGTTAAACATACTGTATACTATTTTATTCCATTATCATTTTCTCTTGAGACAAATTATTCCAGTGCGCACACCTTTCTGTCATTCAACCTACTGGAGCAAAAGCAGTGAAATATTCTGGTGAATATGTTGGCTTACCTTCAACTCATCTATTTGTTCTGCATACATATGGGCCCATTTAGTGTTATCTGTGCCTGAGAAGTTTGTCTCATTTCTAGTTCTGCCCAAGAAGCGGATCACACAATCACTCCCTACTCACTCCCCTTAGAGAAAGAAGAGCAGAAATGACTTTAAGTTACATGGGAAGAGAGGTAAGGAAGACTCTAGTTAAAGCCAAGAACTGAGAAGGCTTAGTTTTCAGGTAACAAGCAGATTAGGAAGCAGGTAACTATCTGGAGTCTCTCTTCTTGGTGTAACTCCATTTTTTTCCCCTTTTCTGCTTTTTGCTAGTCACGAACAGCAATGCAAAAAAAAAACTAGGAGCATTTGCTGCAGGGTTCTTTGTCTAGGACTACATTTTGCCCCTTGTGAAAACAGGCCACTGCAAAAAAAATCAGCTGCCAGTTCAGAAAATGGCTTTCACTGTCCATCCACCTGATTGCTAGATCTTGCTCTGCCCTCTCAGCCAGAGCAGTCCTCCCACTTTTTTTGTCAGGCCTTATGTATAGTAAGAAGCATTGGTTTTCTGCGTGTGGTGTTTATTGCATCTCCACTTCTCCCCACCCATCCCCCTCTGCATTCTCTACCCTCCCTCCTTGTTAGACATGATTACATGTTGTTTGGCCTCATTCCATTTAGGTTACTTTGCTGTATCATCCTGAATTTGTGTGTAGCATAACAGCTCCAAAGATCTCCTAGTTTGAACCAAATGATAGAGTAGGCAGAGTTCATTAAAATAAATAACAGCATAGTGTGAAACACAGCCCTCAAGTAATCAAAACTGAAATTTGAAAAAGTGACTCTGAGTGTAAAGAAGTCTGTTACATGCTGTCTGATACAGGCAGAAATGGGGTCTTGAAAACAGCCAGTTTTATATGCTCTATTTAAACCTGTCAGCTCTCCAGACAAAGACATGGGTGGTTATAGCAGGGCAGAGAAGGCAGCTGGAAGGGGCATATATGTGACCATATTATAGAACGTGTTGCCTGAATTCCTCCCTTGATCCCCAAAGCTGGAACATTCTTCATGTTGTTGTTGCTGTTGTTTTTTATTGGGGCCAGTGGCAGAGGAAAGCCATGATTTAAGCCTAGGAGTGGAAATGTTTTATATAAAGCAAACTTTCTGTGCGGTTAAATGCAGTTGGCTCTGCCTCTTTCCACTTGCTCCCCTGTGTGACTTGCTGTCCCATTTCTTTAGTCTGCTTGTTTTCAGTGTTTGTAATGTTCCATTTTAAAATATCTCAGTGCCTTTTCCCCTGCTGTCTTAAAGACTCTTTGTTCCTCAATTCAGCTTTAGTTCCTCCAGGCACTCAGATTATTACTACTAAAATTTTGCTCTTAAAATAAAGGCTCAAGGTGTACAGAGTGGCTTAGAAGAATGTGAGGTTTTGTACCTGTTAGACACTAGACAGGGTGCAGCAGAAGAGGCTACAAAAATGTCTTATTCTTACATTCTGCCATCAGCATTTGCTGCTGTCAGAAACAGGATTCAAGGCAAGATGGTCCAGTTCTGCAGCTCGTTATGTTCATTGCTGAATCTATTTCAGCAACTCCTCCCTTGCAGCATCTATGAATCTACAAATATTGGTGTATAAGACAAGTAAAAAGTATTCCCTGGTCACCATGGTGGAACACACAAATCTGAAGATGTGAAAACACATTTTTAGTTCTCTGCAGAGGTATTCTGTTGATAGATATGACATTTCCATGATTTTTGCACTTGCAAATTGGAGCCTGAAGCAATTATACATGACTCCCAAGTGTTGTAGAGGCAGGCCTTGTGTAGGCAAATGCGTGTACATTTCCTAATTGTGCAGTTACTTTTATGTCTCTTTACTACATCTTTTATTTTGGTTTTCCTCTGTCTCTAGTATTAAACTCTGTGGAGTGCATAAGAGCAGTTGTACATGCTGCTGTATCCTGTTTTCAAGGGATAACAATGGGTTAAAAATCTTATCCTGGTATGATACGCAGGAGGAGGAGAACATTTTCAAGTATTTGCTGGAATGTGCTGCCTGGAATCAAAAGGGTTGTGATACTTGAAGGAAGACCCCATGTTAGAGACTATGGGAACAACTGGGCTTTATCTTCTAAATCACTCCAGGAGGGCTCATTTGTATCAAAGTAATCATGTAAAAAAAGACCCTTCTGAAGAAGACAAACAGGAGGGAATGGATGCTGACAATGTGCTGGAGGAAACGGAGTCTGTTAGCAAGACCAGGCTGCTTCCTTGTTGGAGCTCCTGCCAAGAGAGACCTGGACATGCCGGCTCAGGCCCTCCACCTCTTATAGACAAATGACCAACAGGCCGTGCTTTGTCTAAGCAAAGCTGCCTTGCCTAACTGGGATTCCTGCCAGCTTGCCTCAGCTTCTCTTAAAGGGAGCAGGCGTTAGAGTGGATTTAAAATATTCACTGTTTCTTCTTCTTTGCTGAATTTCTGTCACAGGAGCTCGCTGTCAGTCCTGTAGCCAGACAAATGCTTTGACTAGCACAGCAAATGTGTAGGAATTAGTCCCTTAGGGCAGGCTGCAACTTCTAAAGCCAGCTTCAACAGCAGTAAATTCATTGCCACAGCCAAAAACTCCCTAGTGAGGAAAGAGCATGGTGTTCACAGGCCCACGAAGTCAAAAAAGCCCCAGGACTTATCCAGAGGTTATACTGACCAAGAGATTCAAGGGGTCCTCAAGTGGAAATGACAAAACCCTGTGAGCCCAACTTAGCTACACCAGTTCTAAGAGAAGGGTAGCATGGTCAGAAGTGTACTGCCTTCTGTGCACATAAGGTTACTCTATAAATACATGGGCAAATAAGACCTTCTCACTGTCGAGATACAGGATGTAACTTGTTGAGAATGTGAGAGGCAATGTGCAGGGAATTTTTTTCATTTCATCCTAAATTAAATCTTCTAAATACCTGACTCCTGTGGTCCAGCAGAGCATACAGGGTTTTGTCCTGGACAGTTGGAACTTTCCAGTGTGTAGAAAACTGTTCTGGAAAATGTTAATAGCTTATACTTTGACCCGGTCTTTATGATTCCCCAGATTGCTGTGGAGTCCTACCTCGTATACCACACGACTAGGTTGGACGATGTGAGAGATGTGTTATGTTCTTCAGTTGGAGGTGTAACAAAGGACATCCAACAAAATACTGATCTATGTTTTCTCTTGAAATCTTATCCACACCAGCAGGTGCCTTCATGCAGAAAATGCACTGTCCTTTGCCTCCTGTGCTGTCAGGAACTGGCCTTTTTTATTGGACTAGGTTTCTAGTTTGGTTGATTCTAGTTTGGTTGATTCAGTGCAAAATGGCAAGGCTAAGGGGGAGCTGTAGATAAATTTCACATGAGTTTCTAATACTTAATTTGCAGATCATTAACTTTGCACTGTAACCTTTGGGAGACAAGGTCACCTGCTTCATGGGCTGGGAAGGTGCTTTTGCAAATAAGGGTGTTTGTTCAACATTGCTGATCCCTGCTGATCCGTTATGAAAGCCACATTAGTTATTGTATCCACACGTTATGTACAGTCATGTGATGCTTGAGGCCTGAAATACATTTAGCAAGTCAGAAGAGATAAGGCAGGCTACAATCTGGCTTTCTTCCCTTAGGTTTGCAGAATGTGTTTGCAGATGTGTTGATCTTTAGGAGGCCGGTGGGAGGAGGGGCAATATTTTCTTCAATTGCCTATTTCAGTATCAGAAGTAAATGAGAAGATGAGGTCATCTTTAACACCTCCTAGCAGCTGTGAAGACATTCTTCCCGCATCCCGAGCCATGCTGTCTCAGTTTTGCATCAACAATGATTTTCAGCCTTCATGAAGTGGACATGACTTTAGTTATTTCACCTGGCTTTGTGCAGAGCTAATGGGCTGAACTGGGTCTGTTTCGATAATACTTACTGAAACAAACAGGTTTAAATAGCTCACCTGATCAGCAAACCAGTGTGATCAGCATCTTGGCTAGGAAACTTTCAGCTTCTATCTCTGATGTTTTGGTTCAGCAATGCACTACTTTTCCTCTTTTTGTTAATAATAATTTACCCTCCCAGACTTTAAATGTTTCCAGTAAAGCCATAAGTGCAATTTATTAACGCATCTAGGTGTTACTGAGAATGAGGGATTTATAGAAGTAGCTGTAGCCATTGAATCTCCAAGGATGTGGACGAGTTTTGCCAGCCACTAGCTAAGAGAACAAGGAATTAGAGCAAAATACCAAGACCAAATATTTATGCTTGGCTCCTCACAGGCCAAGGTTGAGCAAATTTTGCTTGCCTTAGATGGGGACAGTTTTAGGCTGCCACTTTCTGGTGTGCTGAGTTTTGGTGAGTCTGGTTGGTACTGCAGTTGGTAATTGCTGTGTCCAGCTACACATGACAGGCACATGCTGTTTCATCTCTTCTATCCAGAGGCTCTGTAACATTGATTAAAAGTGCTAAAGCTTCCTTTGCCCAGCCCAGCACTGAGAGTTCCGTTGTTTTCTGTTCTTCTAGAACAGTAGATGTTAGGCGTCACCAAAGCATGGAACATAGATGGGAGAACCAAGAGGTGAGGTTTTGCCCTTTCTGGCCAAGGTATTTAGTTGTGCAATCTCCATTTGCAAGCTGGCTTGTGAATGTTTAATTGGAGCGCTTTGCTGCTATTCACATTAGGGGTAACATGGCTTGTACCCAGAGCGGGAGCTGCCTCTGTATGTCCTTTTACTGGTTTGTCGTCACCCAGCTCTCCTGCAGGACATCTGGGCCTCTCTGAGGAGCTGATGCAACAGCAGAGTCTCATCCACACCTCTGCTGCCCTGAGAGCGTGAAATGTCTGACCTGCTCAGCCCCACTCTCTACTTCAACAGTAAATTAAAGGTCTTCATTAGCTTATTTGATAGTTGAATAAAATGCTTTGAAACACTGGCACATTAACTGCAATCAAGTTTTGAAAGGTCTCTGGTTGCTAGAAGGAAATTAGCCTGATAAATCGCTCTTTTCAATTAAACAAATGGGTAATTTTTCACAAGCAAGCCCAGAAGCTATCATTTGGAAGCTTTTTTTTTTCCTTTTTTTTTTATTTTACACATGATTATTCTTAAAGAACTGATTTTTTTGGAATAGACTAATTGTCACTGAAGTGTTAAGATATCAGCTTGTAAACCCATCCTGTCTGTCTGCCTCGGACAACTTCATAGAGGTCTCATGATCAAGCAGTGGCCTGTGAATTGTACTTCCAAAAATGATAATAAGAAATGGTGTGACCTTGGTTCATTGCCTGCCTTTCTGTGCCTTTGTTTACCTGTTTGTCTAAAGAAGCATTACCCTCCCTGGGTCAAAAAGGCCTGTTTAACTTAAGCAAGGAGTTCCAGGATAATTATAGTTACTTAGTAACTTTCATCTCAGAATAAACTGGTTAAGGCTGTTAAGAAATGTGATGGCCTCACTTTTGGTCAAAACCAGTGACTGACCTGAAGATACCTCCAGTCCTCAAAGCTTTAAACACACTCTGCATTCAAAAAGTAGTCTCTGAGCTTAGAAACTGGAACAGATTGCTGTGTCCCTTACATACGGAATCTGAAAGGGACCACAGAAATCCTCACTGACCCTGGTTTCACACCAGAGCTATAGACGTGCTAAGAACTTCATATGCTCTGTCTACAGCAGAAAAGCAAATGCTAGTATAAACAACTGCGACACTGGATTCATCTTGCCTTGGGCATATTTATCCAGGGTATTGCCATTACATCATTCACATTAGGACTTGTATTATCTGCTATTTTAGATCTTAGAAGCTGCTACGAGCCCTAGTCAGAGGTCAAGATGCTGTTGAACTTCAGATGTTTTTGAACGAGTGTAATTCTGCCAACAGCAGAGCAATGTTAGATTTGCAGCAGTGCGATGTCATACAAATCACATAAGAGAATTTAATCTTAGTTATTTTTTTAAAATGAGGTTTTATTGCCAAAAATTTAGATACTGCATGTTAAAATACATGTAAAAGGCTACCATAGCTTCGTCTTTGAGAACTAAATTTGGGGCTTTTTTATGATATCAGAAGAGACCACAAATGGTTTAAGAACTTCTTCCACCATCTAAATAAAATAATACTGAAATATCCTGCTGTAGTTTGGAGTAACTGCATAAAACACGATGACTCACGTGATTAGAAATTCTCCTTTATTTTTCCTCTGTGTACAGTGCTGATTTCATGAACTGTTCGTCACAGTGCGTAATTACATTCCTTTTACCTAAACTGTTTCTACATTTATTTTTTTTCCTGAGACACTGATTGTTGTTGAGCGTTTCAGTTTGGTTTATAAGCAATCTGCATGCAGAGACTTGGGTGTTGGACTGTAGTGTGCTTTATGAGAAATTTTGCATTCAGACCAAAATTCAGACTCGCAAGAGCTAGCGTCTCCCAAAGGACTGCTGGTGACCTCTGCTTGGCTGTACCTTGGTTGCTGCTGAGATAAATGTTCAAGGCAAAAATACAGACTATCTTCTTGAGCTCAGGTTTTTCATAAAATACTGCATTCCTTCTGAGGACCTCACTTCCAAACAGTGCCCCAGGGCAAACAGGAGATGGCTCTTGCCCTACTCCACCAGTATGAAGATCCTTATGATCATGACCAGAAGCTGAGATATCTGAAAGCTGCCCGTTAGTCCAAGTCTGCATTCTTCTACCAGGGAAATCCCACCACGTCTAGCCTCAGGGCTTCAAACCCCAAGTTTTACTTAGTGTGATGGGTGGTATCTGACCTAGAGCACTTGGAAATCTCGTCTCCTGATGGATCAGAAGTGCTCTGCTCTCCATCCAGGCAGGAGATGACTCATGGTGCCCAGTCCTCATACTGAGATTTGTTTTGCTGCTATCTCATCTTCCTGTTTTCTTGTCCGTTCTCCCCGCTTCTTTGTTCTGTCTGCCCAGCATGTGCTGCGGTAACTGACATTGGAAGCTGTGTGGCCAAGGAATGGGTTTTGGTTTTAATAAAAAAGTGTGGTTACATCATCTTGCACAACAGGTTCCCTGCTCTGTGGCTGGGCCAAGTGAGTCCTTTCGAACTGCAAAAATATGGAAAACTTGGAATCGCAATAATCAAAGGGTATTACAGCATGTTATATATAATAACAACACATTCTAGGCTGTGGAATCTCACAGGTATACCTGGCAACGAGGGAGAGAGAGATCTGAATACTAATGACAGCTGGAGGAGGGGGCACTTAATAGTATTTTGGCTAATTGCCAGGTTGCCTGCTCTTGAAAAATTTGCCTGTGCTGAGCCAGGCATATTTTTCACGTGTAGAAAATTGGGTTGGGTGTTGGTAAGGCTTTATATTTTCCTAATGCTTCCGACAATCAACTATGTGAAGGTTCACATAGCCATGAGGTCTGTGTTTCCAGCTCAGAGCCCTACAGGCCTTCTTTGAAAGACTTGGGAAAACCATAGCAGCTGATCAGACCCAGGAAAGAAATTGCAATTTTGGAGAGCACCAGATGTAAACTTGCAAAATGAAGAAGTATTTTTGTGTTTTGTGGGTTTTGGGGGATGGTTTGTTGGGTTTTTTTTTGCTTGTTTGCTTTATTCTTCTTTTTTTTAGTAAATCCAGATGACTAACTCAGGGCCTCTTTTCTCCTTCCCTGCAGGCAGAACAAAGTCTCTGATGGTTTGCTTGCTTCAAAAGGTCCCCACTGATTTTACCTTTGGGTCTGTTCTACCATCTCTCATTGTTTCATGTAAGCATTTTCTGTAGTAATTAGGCTGGTAATAGCATAATCCCTGGTGGCCTTCCTGGAGTGTCTGGCCTCTCTGGGTTGAGAAAGCTCTGCTTGGGGGCAGCATATTTTTCCTCTAAGTGGGAAGGGGAAAAGTTGATGTTGTGAACGTTGCTGTGATTATGATGGAAAAATCTTTTAAAAGAGGAAAGTTTTGCAGCATTTCCTAGAAGTGATTCAGGCTACATTTGTCTGATTTCCTCTGGAAGCTCACAGCAACCTTGACGGTGCATGTTTTGTCCCTGGCTGCTTCCTTCTGGACTCTTTGGTCTGCATTGTCCCAGAGGAACACAGATATCTATGTGATTTGTAGATGCAGGTGCAGGCACTTTTTGTAGCTGGGCGCAGATACATGCAGAACTTTGAAGACCAAGACCTTGAACTGGCAGTGGTAGCAGATTAAAAACTCCCTTCAGCTTCCTAAAATGCAACCCCTACAGTGATCTGAACTTCTGTGTGAGGCAACGAAGGAAACAACTCCTTGGTTTTTAAAGGCTTTTAAAAAAATAAGTAGAGATTTGACATTTTATTTTTGTTGCCTTTCCTCTGAATGATTTTGACAAACTATTGATGTCAATGCCTCTAATTTCAAGGTTTTCCTTTTGGGATATAACAAAAATAAGACAGCCTTTCAGAAGCATGGCCACAGGCGCAGAGGAAGAACAGACATGTCCAGGGGAGAAATACAGCCATCCAGTGGGAACTAACAGAATAGAAAGGGGTTGGAAATCCTTGTTTCAGAAGCTTGTATCCAGAGCTGGATTCAAGGATTTCTGCCACAAGAATACAGGCCCTAAAAGCTTAATTTACAACTGCAGGAGCTCCTCCTTCTGTACAGGGAGGAGGAATGGCCTGGAGTGAGGCTTGGCTCACCGAGCTCTGATCTTGTGCCCTTGGACACATCTTATACCTCAGTTTCCCCATGTGTAGAACAGAAGAATTGCTATTGATGGTCTTTATAAAGCCTATTTGAGATCTACTAATGAAAAGTGCCATAGTGATCTGGGTGATATTTTTGTTGTTGTGGTTCATGGCAGAAGCAGTGTGATCCGAAGTCAGAGGGAGCTATGCACAGAAGCTAAAATAAGGTTTATGGCTCAAGTCCTGTTTTAAGAATACCCCAAGCCTGAATTTAATTCCTGTTTCAGTCTGTGTGGTGCCAGCAGGGCTCTGTGCAGAGGAGCTGGTGCTCACAAACACCATGGGGTCAGTGTCTTGGTGTCAGCCCAGTAGCGCTCCTGGTGGCAAAGCAGCCCCCATTTCTGGGGTGCTGGTTTGAAGGTTCATTCATTCCAACCTCCCTTCGGCCTCCTCGTTGGGGACTGGGGCAAGGACTGGGACGAACAGGCCATTCACCCTTCCAGCATTACCAACTGTCATACACATAAGGCTGCTTTTATGTTTGTAACAACTGGGATTTACTTCTGTAATACGTGCAGATTGGGGGTTTTTCTACTTTATTTTTGCTGCATAGGGAAATAGACGAGGACTCCCTATCTGCCATGTGGACAAATAAACACGGTAAGATTTGAGTTTTCCCTGTTGTTAATGAAAACTTCTGAAGTTCTCCTTTCTGCTGGTTTTTGGGCTGTGAAAGATTTGCCCTGTGTGCCTCCCCTGCCCAAGTCGAACCAACCAACCAAAAAGGCTGGTGGCTTACAAGCATTTGTAATAAATTGCTTTGTTATTTTTTTTTTTTAAATGACTGATCCAAACCACACCTGAAGGCAAAGGCGAGGGGGATGATGGGCGGGAGGAGCCCGGGCCCCCTCCCAGGGCAGGGCGTCCCCGTCCCGTCCCGGCGGCGGCGGCGGCGCGGACTCCAAGGCCCGGCATGCGGCGGGGCGGCGCGCAGGCGCGCTGGG
>NW_009648350.1:480233-491395 GCF_000708025.1 Charadrius vociferus
ACCCTCTTCGCCAGAGGACGGGGTGCTGGGGGGGGCACCCTCCTTACGAGGGGACGGGGTGTTGGGGGCGTATCCTCCTCGCTACAAGGGGGCCGGGTGCTGGGAGAGCACCCTCCTTCCTGCAGAGGGGCAGGGTGCTGGAGTGGGGGGCACCCTCCGTCCCTCCGGCTGGGGTGGGGGGTACCGTCCTGGCAAGGGGGCAGGGCAGCCTCCTTCTTGCAAGGGGGGTGGGCTGATAGGGTGGGGGCGCCCTCCTTGTTGAAAAAAAGCGGGGTCCTGGGATGGGGGACACCCCTCCTTGCAAGGGGGCCGAGTCCCGGGGTGAGGAGCACCCTTCCTGCAAGTGGGCAGGGTATTGGGGTGGGGGGCATTCCTCCTTGCAAGGGGGTAGGGTACCGTCCTTCCTGCAGAGAGGCAGGGTGCTGGGGTGGGCGAGGGCACCCTCTGTGCAAGAAGTCAGGGTGCTGGGGTGAGGGTGGACACCCTCCTCCCCAGAGGGCAGGGGTTTTGGGGGGTGAGAGGGGACACCTAGGTCTTCCTTACACACACACCCCCCATCCCAAGCCTGGGAGACGGTGACGGGGGTCAGGGCTGGAGTTTGGGGTCCCCCCGTAAGGTTTCAGGGCGGCCCCCCCGGTGAGGCGCCCGCCTCCCGCTGCCCTTCCCGGGCCACCTCGCCCGGGAGCTGCGCTCCGCGCCGGGCGATGAATGAAAACAGGTGGGGGCCGGGGGGGCCCGGCCGGGGCAGGCTGCAGGCACGGGGCGACCGCCGGACAACAAAGGCAACAACAGCAACGAGAGGAGGAGGAGTGGTTTTTTTCCTCTCGCTCTTTTTTTTTTTTTTTTTTTTCCCTGGTTGTTGTTCCTTGCAGCACTTACTGAACGAGCGAATCATCCACACGCGTGTTTGTTTTAAAAGGTGCTTTTTCAATGCTGCCAAATTGGAGGAGGACGAGGGGCAATGCATGCCTTGCACTTGGTTCTCTTTAAAAATTGTGGGATTGAGTAATGTGCTTTGCGATAGCTTTCAGGGGAAAAAAATAAAAGAAAAACGTAGTGGAAAGCACTGAGAATTTTTTAAATTTTTTTTTAGGGGGAGGAAAAAAAAATACTCTGGCCAGTTTATGGAATGTATATGAGCTGCCTAGGCCTTTTGCAGCAAAACAACTTGAATTGCAATTGCATATTCTTGTGTCTTTACTTAGCTTGTTGACTTTGTTGCTCTATTCAGAAAGAGGAATGGGAATGTAAATAACAACTCAAACTCTTCTTGTTTTTCCAGCCTGATAATTAGTATTTCAGTTTTCTCCCCAGATTCATCTCGGATAGCATTCTTATATGAAGGTGGGAAATTTTCTTTGGTAGTAGGAAAATAATAAATAGATAATAAATTTGCTTTTTATTTCTTAAATTGTCTTTATTCCAAGCTGTAATTCAATCCTCTCTGTGCGATAGCGCTTATGGATGAATGGACCTATTTGTGGTGTAATTTGATTACAGTCCCTTATCTTACAGTTAAACTTCATGCATTGAAATTTCACTCTGATTTGGGGCTCATCCCATTTGGCTCACCACTAACGTTGTTTGCAGTATAAAGTATATCAGCACCTTGTTTACTGCTGTCCCTGAATACTCAACAGGGCATTAAAGGCTCTTTAGTCTTAAATTTCTATTTTTAATGTGTTGTTTCATTATAATTGAAAATGGTTGCTGATCTTTTGAAGGGGTTGTTGCTCTCCCTCCCATGCTTAAAATGTCACTGTTAATGTCAACAGTGAAGTCTTTAAATCTGTTACTCCTAATGTATACACTGGGTTTTGGTGTTTTTTTTTCTTTTTTTTTTTTTTAGTTCAGGGCTGGTCCTGTTGTCTTTTTGTTTCACACTGTATTTCATGTCTTTGACGTTGGAGAGCTGTGAAAGGGTTAGGACAGTAAGATAAGCCCTTTGGGGTTTGATACCTTGTCCTGCATTTGGGTGTAGCCCTTGACAGTTTGGTATTGCCTCTGGTTACTGTGGTGTCTGGCCCTTTCCATGCACAGTGAGTATCAATAATTTTTCCCTAGCTTTCATGGAATCTCGCTGGTCAGGACAAAAAAACTGTTTGTGGAAAGGTTTGTTGGCCTGGGAAACTTCTGTATGTTTCCCTTTGGTTTGTTTAGTTGTTTTTGCAGACAGTAGAGATGCAGGGGAGAGAAGGGGAAGCTTGTTTGTGTCATTCTTAAGAAAACTGACAGTACGGAAACATTGCTTTCTCCTGTGTGCTTTTTACATGCCCTGAGGCGAACAAGGTCCCTGCCCCACAGACCTTCTGCTCTGATGAACACCACATACATGAGGAAGGTGAGGGTCTCTGGAAGATGTAACTCCATAAATTTATGAACCCACTGTTTCTTTTTCCTCCTCCTTTAAGAAGTGAATGCGCTCAGGAGACAACAACTTTTTATATGGGTGCAAGACAAATCTCCCCTCCCAACCACCCCATCCAAAAAGGACCACTTGGGGGATGGAAGGGGAAAGTGGCCTACATTCCTGCCAGTCTTTTCTGATGAGATAGCAAAGATGCCAGTTACTTATGCCACCTACGTTTTTACCAGTGGGACCTTAAACAGGATTTTTACCTGTGCGGCAAGGCTGCCAGTAAGAAATAAAGCTTTGTGGGACAGATGTGATCCAAAGAAGTGGCAATGATGTCATCAGTATCTTTGTTAGTCATGCAAGAAACTACAGTTTTTACATAGGCTCTTCTGAGAAGTGATCTGGAGGGAGTATTAGAGTCTCTTTCGTGTTCTCATACACCAGGGAAAAGGGCTGGAACAATTTTGTTAAATCTTGTATGTTTTTCTTAATCCTCTTGGGAGGAAAAAGTAACAAATCTCCTTCTTTTTATTTGGCCTTTTGCCACTTTCAATCTGCCCTTGTTCATGACATGAGTCTTTTAATTTAGCTTCTGTTACAATAGCAGTATTTTTTTGAACAAAGAACAGCAATTTTGGAGCGATTCTGATGGCCAGAAGCAAGAAAGCAGTTAACAAGGTGAAGAGGGGAGACCAGTAGTGAACAAAACGGTGGGCTGAACTGAGCTGAAAGAAAAATGCTATTAATCATAACTTTGAGTTAGGCATGAGGTATTTTATGTAAAGTTGCATTAAGACAGGTAGTCCAGAAATAAGTAATAGCAAAACTCCTAAGCAGTTACACTGACCAATGTGTTCTTGATGCTCTGCTTGTGTAAGTGCAGATCTCTTCATTTCAAGTGAGCTCTGCCAGGCACCCTAGTGGAGGATCAGATCCGTGTAATTTTTAGTTGCATGCTGAAGATTTGCACGTCTAATCTTTTTGCTATTGCTGTCATCATCATCCTAGTGTTTTACTGATAGCATTGTGTCAGTGTTTGGCTTGAGAGTTCCTTGGTGCCAAGGATCTTCACCTATTCAGAAGGTGTGTTCTGTTTTGATGTATGTAAATATAACAACTGTGCCTGGTTTTAACATTGTGTCCGTTTTCTTTTGTACATGCCTCTGTAAATGTTAGTCCTCTGGGGCAGAGAACTGTGCTCATCTGTAAACTCCCACCTTCAGCTCCTTTTGTGCTGCAAAAAGAACAGCTTCCCTCCCACCAAAATTAGGTGTTTCTGCTTCCTTGGTCAGAGTTAAACCGTCTCCTGATATTGGGTGATGTGCCACAAGTAACCTGCTTGAGGACTTGATAAATGTGCTAATGTGTTGCTACATTCCTGTCTTGATTTTTTTTTCCTAATTGTGAAATATTTTTAACTGCATCTCCTTTTACTGCATAGGTATTAAATCTGAATGGAGGGGGACGAAGGACAGTGTTGGATAATGCTTGCACTGAGCCACCAGTGCAGGCAATAGCGAGAAGGAAGGTGAAGCCTGACCTTGTCTTTTGAGTGTGTATAAAAATATACGGAGAGTTTAAGTCCTGGAGAATAAAGTGGGGTCAGGATTCTTCCAGGCACTGTATCTGTATAATGTAATTAGCCTGGTTTCTGGGTAATGCTTTGGTAGACCCTTGAACATCTGGAGTCAATGAGTTAACAAGTAGCCTTTCCTCTCTCTGTTCCGGTACCTAATATAAAGATTTGGTGGTAAACAGTGAAATAAAGTAGTTGAGGGAGAAAGGTACTATTTAAATTCTAATGCTATTAAGTTATCACTGGGATGAAGTTGAGAGGTTAGTTTGTTCACAGGACTGGGTGGTTAAAATAATTTTGGGTCATGTGTCTACCATCACAAATTTAAAAATCTCTGAGAGTTTTCTGATACTGTTTAGTTTGAGATGGTCATTATTTCAGTTTGCTGAAGAGAAGGAACAAGTTTTGAATGTATGAAGGATGAGACCTTGCTCACAGAGTTTAAGGCAGTCATTTCAAAAGCATCTTTCAGTCTGGTTTATTTTCCAAGATGCTGAGGCCTTCTTCTAGAGGTGCAGTTTGTGTATATTGGTGACTTGAGGCAGAATAACAGGCACTTTGCAAGCTTGCAGTTTTGGCACTAAATACAGAAGGCTGGCCATGCGAGTGAGATGCTTCCCGGAGAAGCTGGATAGGGTGGAAGAGCCAGGCTGGGCTCTGCCCCATGTTTGACGCTCTTTGTCATGCAGCCTCTACCATGGGGTGCTCAGAGGCAGGAGGTATTCTTAGAGAGGAGAGGTACTTAAAACTATTCATTGTTATAAAAATGTACCAAGAAATAAACAATGATAAACTGTACAGAATAAGATGGATTTTCTTTTGTCTTTGAACCAAAAATGAAACCAGGTTTGTTGTCTTTGCTGAGTTTGTGGTGGTATTTTTGGTAATCTATCCATTTTGCTTAGTAATAGTTGACACCTCTACTTATGAACAGTGTGTTGTTGCTATTAATATAAGTGTTTCTCATTCCCTGATCACTTGTTTACCGTCTAGGTGTCCTGAAATTGGAGATACTGTAATAAAAAGGTCTGTTTTGGATTTCAGAGCATAATAGGGCAAACAAGGGCTTATAATGTATCTATGCATCATTTGAGGACATTCAGGAGTTCGATAGTCTGTTTCGTTTGGTATGAACTCAGACAAACAAATGTTGTTTATGCCTTTACATGAAATACAGATTGGTCTGCAACATTGGGTGATCATCTGGCAAATGCAAGTTACTCCTGTTGTTAAAACCTCCCCCCTCCCCCTTGGCTTCTGCCATCCTGTATGTCCCAGGAAGACCACTGAATAAAAGGTTTTTGCAAGTTATAGGACAGCGTTTATTCATCTAAAACAAGTTGCCAGGTTGCTTGTGTTTTCTTTTTGTGTATCAAAGACTCCCAAATGTCTTGGGTTTTTTCTTCTCTCTCTTTTTTTTTTTTTTTTTTCCTGGGGGTGTATGTGTGTGTAATATCTGAGGTTTGGGGACTTCTTTTTTAGTCTGACTTGGTGACCATCTGTTACAGAAGGACCAAGCACTGATGTCCAGACACCATAGGAGGCTGGAGTCATGGGAAGCCTCATAGCTGAAGCTGCCTGCCTGCCCTTCCCCAAAGCACTTTGCCCTCTTGTTTGCATCACCATGTGCATGTATGGTGCTGAACTTGCTGGTGGATATTCAGGATGAGTAAGAGTAGTGAGAATCAGATACGTGAGAAGGCGAGAGAATAGAAGTTACTTGTTTGGGCTAACGAAGGACATAAGCCCTTTAATTGCAAATGTCATCAATTTGTGTTCAGGGCTGCTGTGTGTTTCAGCTGCTGCTGAGCTGTGAGAACATTCTGCAGTGTTTTAATACGTTAAACCTTGGAAAGAGCAGGTTTCCTTCCTGATGGTCTCTTATTGTTTATCTACAAATGTTGTTATTGTTTCCTTTTCTTTTCTGCTTCTGGCACACACGCTGACCAGTGGGGCAATGCCTTATTTTATGTCTCTCTTTGCCTGGCAGTCCTGTCATGCAGTCCTTAGCCTACCATGTGGTCCCATCAGGCTAAGCCTGATGCCAAGTCAGAAGCTGACAGGAATGCTTAGAAACTAGATGAGATTCAAAAGGTGGAACAGAAGTCCTAGATCAAACCCACAGTGTAATGCTGGGGAGCACTATGTGCTGGAGAAATGTTGGTTTAAATATTGGACGTTTTAATAGTGTTGTTCATTTTCTTTAAAAAATCTTTTTTTTCTTCCTCTTGTCTGAACTGGGACATTTGCCTTTTAAATAAATAAATACCTGGCTGTAGTTTGTAGTGGGCTGGTTGTTTTTCTTTATTTCCCATGCAAAAGTGTTTCCATCCATTGGCAGAGCTGTTGCATAAATGGAATGCATCATCTGGGGATAAGGTACATCAGTGAAGTAAAGGAAACAAGACTGGTGCCCACTGATGTTGAGCTGAGAAATAAAAAAGAGGAAAAATATTTATCTTTTGCCATGTAAATCATTAAAGATCCCTTCAGCTGAATATTTGTTTATTACTTTCAGATGAAAGTCAATATTTAAATGAAAAATGTGGCTTATATTAGTTCCTAGATGGCTTTTCCTGCAAGCGGGGTGCTCTTATGCTTCAGCAGTAGAGCAAATGTATTGCAGGTCTGTTAAAGAAAAGTATGACTATTGTGCATTTGTCATCAAGAAGGAACAGCTGAGTTGTTCATTAACACAATAGTTTGAATCCACAGGCTACTCCTTCCACTGAGTTATAACTTAAATTAGTCTCCATTTGATGGGTGAAACTATTGGACAATGCCTTGTTTGTGCTCTATAAATATGTAAATCTTCCACTTAATTCTTCTATTTTTTTAATCTGTTGAGCACACTACCTCATTTATCTAATACACAACTCCTTAATAGTCCTGCATGTTTCAATGTTTTAATATATTTGGACAAGGGCTACAATTTTTTTTCAGAGGAAACAGTGCAGATTTGTTCTTTTGTTTACTGCTAACTCCAGAGTAAACTCCAGCTCTGATCTGCTGATAGCTGAAGGCTGGTAAAGGAAGAATTATACAACAGGAATGTGAGGAAATAACTCCATTCATTGCAGTTCAGAATCAACAGAGCAAAGCCTGTAAGTTGCAGTTAAAATTTCAAAGTAAAAAGAACTCTCCTCCCCCTGAGCTCAGCTTGGTTTTATGTAGCTAACTAAGCTAAGTTATATTTGTTAAGAGAGAAGACAACAGACAAAAATGCTTTATTATGGCTCAAAAGAAATGAAGATTGATGAAGCCTATTTCGTGACTATGCAATCTCTTGTTAAGTTTCAGGCTTATTGCACAAAGTTTTACTGTGCTGACCATGGAAACAGAGAATCTGATCTCATTTTTGTGGTCCAATGTAGAATAAACATTTTGTACTGGTTGATAAAGTTTTATTTTCATGTCCAAAGAAAAGCAGTGAATGCCTAAACTTCCTCACCAACCAGAACTGACTTCCTTACTTTGGTCTGTTAAATGTGCTTTACTAGAGATTAAAATAAAAAGCCTACTTCTGAACTGCAGCCTGCTTTAGAAGGCTCATAGGAGTGATGCTGAGATACCAGAGTTGCTATTTAGCACAAAGTTGGCATGTGGAAAAGAGAAGTGGTGAGTTTGCTCGGTGGCACCAAACCATTTGTTAATCTTTTGGGGACTTCTGAGGTACACTTTTGTGGGGATGTCTCGGTAGGCAAAGTGATTTTTTTCAGACCATTGCAGTCCAATTAAGTTTCATTAATGTGATGGAATAGATGCTTTTAAGATACTTGTGCTACTTATTGGCCAGTTGTTGTGGGGAGATCTAGGCTGTTACTGGCGGTAGGCTGTCCTTGATGTACATTTTTTCAATACAAATTGTTTATATAGGAACCCAACCCTCTTGTGAGTGTCAGTGTGTCTTGGATCAAGATGTAATTGTAAAGGAAAAGTTCATTTTCTTTGCCTGCAAAGTTTTAGTGTCCTTGTTACAGATAATAGAGATGTCATAAGGTGTTGCAAGCTACACCGCTTAAGTTTAGAGTAAGATGCAATCTTTAAGTCTTATGTAAAGTAATCAATTAGGCAAATTTTTAAAAAAAGTGATACTGGGGGAATTGCTGAAGCTGGGAGGGGAAAATTTACATGTTTTGACATGGATAGAACAGTTAAAATGTAGGTGTGACTGTCCCTGTCTTTTTCTGTTCAGGCTTTTTAGAAATGTTATGTGTCAGAGAATCCAGGTAATGATATGCACTGGTTTTAGTGATACCTGAATATTTATCATAGTTCTGTGGTTAAAAGATCAGTATTCAATCCTTTATTATGCCACAGATGTATCCTGTTTTACAGGGTGAGTTGGTTGAAGTTGACAAGTCAGAGACCTTGATTGAAATGGCCCATGTTAATCTTGTTTAATGTTTGTAGCTTTTATTTCTTTTCCTGAAGAAAGATTGACTCTTCTCTTGATAACCTCTAAGGCACTCACTTGCAAATAAATGTAGTCTTGGCAAAAAGAAAAAAAGGTTGTTCTTAATAATGAGAAGGTTATACTCTGTATGCGTCTAAGCAACTGTATACATTTACATAGATTTACTTAGTCTTTATTTTTATGCTTTTTTTGAAAATGATGGATGACTTATTACGTGATTAATCTTTCAGTTGTGATCTTTTTCAAGCTGCTTTTGGGTGGAAATTGTAGTTTGGTTGTAACATGGAAAAACATTTTTATTTGCTGTTTTTAAACTAATAAGCATTGTTAAATGTGCTGAGTATTTAGGAAGAAATATCTCAGCCTATTTTATGTTTATAACTGAGGAGTGTAAGGTGACCTGTACTAAACAAACGAAACTGATGGTGGCTTGAGCCTATGCTTGTCAAGGCATTGGCGCTAGTAGATTTCAGCCTCCCACACCTACTTCTTGTTTGCAGACTGGAAGAAAAAAACCCAAGTTTACTTGCTTTTTCAGTTCCTAATTTGTTTCTCAACCTGGAACTAAACTGAGTAGTTTGAAACGAGGAAAATATTCTCCCTTCTTGCAGAAGATGCTGTTGCTGTCAAAATCTGGCTTATTGCGTAAATGGACTGGTTCCAGTTGCTTTGTCACTGATTTCTCCTCAATTGACTGGTTTAATTTGCTTTGGAGTTTCAGCAGCAAACATGCTTCTTTTGATAATTGTTGTTCAAATTATCTTATTTATACCTAAGATGCCATCAGTCCAAAAATTATTTCAGATGTCTTTAAATCAGATTAGCTAATGTTAAAATAAAATTGTGCTTTTAATTGTTTTCACATTCAAACTACTTGGTTGCAAAAGGGAAATGTTAGAATTAACCTCTCTCTCATCACTGTGGGGATAAACGTAGGACAGTTTATGATATACTGAGATTATGTGTTTTGAGTTGCATGTTATTATCCATTTGGTGTTTTCATAAGCCAAGCAGAGTTTTAATGTGTGTGGCTTGTTTGCATCTGCTGAGCTAGCAAGGTGTGAAATCATACACTTGTGGCTCATTCTCTCCTGAGCTTACCACAGGTTTTAGACTCGTTAGTAAACTGTTTTCTGCGGTGAGTGGTGGGACAGTGTGTTTTGCAATATTTCCCTTTACGGACTAAGGGGACACAAATTGAGATAGATTATTGTTTTTGTTAAGAACTCTTTTTCAGGCAAAACTCAGCAGTGTAGACAGTCTATAGCAATTTCTATGCAAATGAAATTAATATATTATTCTGGAAAATGAAATGGATTTGATGTACCTGCATTGCAGGCAAGGTAATGGTAGTTACAAATGTACAAAATGACTCGATTCTTAAAGAATCGATATAATGCATGATTTTTGACACAGAATGTTTTTTTAAGTGGTTGCTTTCTTTTCGGTATTTCTGGCATACAGGTGTAACAGTATTTTGATGACTGCCAGGAACCACTTTGCTAGACCAGTGTAATTTTGGCTAAGCACAGAAGAGATTAGCAAGAATTCAGCTTGACCAAAGCAGGCTTTATCGTTTTCTGGAGGGGAACGATGGAGAGGGAGAGGAAGAGAAACAGAAGATGACAAAGCACAGGGTTGGCCTGAGGAATGAGCGTCAATGTCTCATAACTTCATGGGAACCTCACACAGCACTTTGACAGTTAATGCCATAGTGGAGCCTTAACCTTTTTGTCTTGTTTTCAGTTAAGCCTGGTACCATGCTGTCGTCACAAAATTAGAAAATGGCAAGTCTGCACAGAATGGTTGAGGTGGAGAAGGATCTCTGAAGATCATCTAGCCCAACCCCCCGGCTCAAGGCAGAGTCACCTAGAGCAGGCTGCTGAGGATTTTGTCCAGTTGGATCTTGTACCTAAAGCCATGCATGGAGCTTTGCTCTCTTCTGTGTTAACATGTTGTTGACCTCGTTGGCATTGTAATGCTGAGCTCCATTTGGCATTACCTTCTGCGTAGCATTATAACGTGTGCTTTAATGTCTCATTTAAACAGGACAAAGTGGTTTTTGAACTCAAGAGTGAGATTGTACAACCTCTGTTTTGGAGAGGACTGTTGATATGGATGCGAAGCTGTCTACTGCAGTAATTTATTGGTCCTTTATGCTTCTTTGTGAGTATTTCATGTGAAATTTACTTATTGTGAATATTTCATGTGAAATTTACTGCTTCTTGGCTGTTAACTGTGAAAACCTAGCTGAAGTTAGAGCAGCCTCAAGGCTGCTCTAACTTAAACTAGAAACCAGAAAATTCCTTAGCTGGGTAAGAGCAAAGCTTGCCTTGGGAAAGGGCATGTACTCACTTCTGTACCAGTGCCGACAGCTGAATCACAATTTGTAACGGTGTTAGATGGATGTACAAGACTAATGAAGCTACTTCTACCCAAGCCCTCTACACAGGAGTTTTATTTATGTCCTTGATGTAAGTAAGGGAAAGTATTAGAATGATATGAAGTCCAAATGTTACTTGGTTTGACTTTAATGTACAGTATTGTATGGTGGATGCCCTGCAGTAAAAGTTGTGCTTTGGTTTTTGTATAGTTTCTGAAATCCTACTGTAATAGCGGTCATGCGATGAAACCACACTACAAGAAAGAGTTTTCTCTGTAGTCTTCATGTTGGTATCAAGTTACTCCAAGGCCCTGCATTTCTGAGTGGTTCTCATAATTCCTGTACGTACAGTCATTTTGTTGGCTTTATGCCTTGTCACATTACCCATCACAGTGCTGTGATCCGGGGGCTGCTGGGGCTTGACCTCAGG
>NW_009648350.1:491407-543799 GCF_000708025.1 Charadrius vociferus
TAGGGAAAGCCTTGTGTCTGAGGAAGGCTTAAAGTCTCTAAGGGAAGGGTTGGTGCCGAATCACTGAGCTATCCCCTGGTAGCTCTTATGCTGTGACAGGCCAGAAATACTTTTCATTTGCACAGGAGTGTGAAATCAGCCTGGAATGACTAATGTAAAAGGACTTTGTGTGTCCTGTACCCTTTTGAATGGCTTTGTTCATTGAGATGGTGGGTGAATTGTAATCTTAGGCAATGATTTAAATATGAAATAGTCCCAAAACAATATGGTTATCTATTAGCTTTTAATGGTCTTGTGAAGCAATGTGTTTTGAATGGATATCTCATTGTAAAGGTGATAATGACCTAATTATTGGTGGAAAACAAAAAAAAAAAAAAACAGGAAAAAAGTCAGAAATGATAAATAGTATGTCTGTGTACATGTAAAATGCTTCATGTAAGATTTGTGTCCTTTTGAGATGTACATAAGCATATGCTTTAAATTCATTTTCTTCTATGTTTATAGTATACCACTGAAGCTTTACACTGATGCATCCTTGGCTGTTAATCCATGTTTGATAGCCTTCCACGGCATGTTATTGCTGTTTATCTCCTTTTGAGTTCCCACTGACTGGAACATAACCATGCATTTTTCTTACGGATTTGTAGATGGCCGCAGTGCTTGGAACAGATAATGCCTCTATCGTTAGGTGCAGTCTCTGTTGGCTGGGTAACAGAGGGTGTCGTTGGAGGATCACAGCAAAGCAGTTGATGAAATTCCAAGCCCCAAGTCAACAGTTCCCATCTCTAGTGTTGTGGAAGTTGCTGTTAACTTGCTGAGTGTGAGCCAGGTTCAGGCGGGAGAAAAAAAACAAACCAAACCCCACCTTTGAAGTCAAATAATGTTGGTTATGTTTATGGCACAAGCTTACAGACAGTTGCAGTAGTGCAGCTATGGGACGGTTAATTTCAGAGTTGGAGTAGAAATGATTGACTTGTTAACCTTTCTTTACTGCCCAGGAGAATGGTCAGATGATTAGATCTTGTAGAGATAGAAATAATTTATTTGTGAAGGTATGAGGTGTGTGCGAATAGCAGTGGTGTTAACCTTTTTTCAAAACTATAGGGCAGGCTTATCCTCCATGTATTACTAGTATCACTAGTATCATGTTTTGAATATTACATTTGCTCATTTTATGTTTTTAATTCCAACAGTAATGTTTTTTTCCCTTTTACTTCGGTTTGAAAAAACTCCGTGACAGGAATAGAACAGTTCCTGGATTCAAAATAGAGTGATACTTTTTCCTTGGCTTGTTTAAACATATTACTGATTATATATTCCTTGCAGGATCAGCACAGAGAAAAGGACAATGAAAGAATTTCATGGTGCTCTTTAAATGAGTCTTATATAAAACAAAGTTTAAAGTGAATTAGGACCTACCTTTTAAGCACTTGTCAAATGTTCTCAGTGTCAGGTTTTCTTCACACTTAATGTTCACTTTATATCAAATCTAATGTGAGGTACATGGTAATATTTTCAGAATCACCTAAGTCCCATTTAAAAACAAAAACGACTTGAGCACTTGGCGCCCCAAGGCTCATTGGAAGCCAATGGGGCTTACACTCTGAAATGGCTGGTGCTGTTGGAGAGGAAGACACAGAGGGGTTTTTAAAATTTTGCCTCCTGGACAGACCATTTGACGACATTGAGGACAAGAGCATGATAAAAATGCACCAAAGGGAGGGGAGGCTTACTGTGACTGTTGATGCAGGCAAGAGTGAAGATATATTTCTGAGAATTAGTTTAAGGAATCAAAATGAGGGTCTCTCTGTTCTTCTATCTGCACATAAACCCGTGGGTTAGGGACTTGCTTTACTCTGTTTCTCCAGCAGCGGAGCCCCAGGCCCCTGCACTACCCCATGGTGCAGCCGTAATCCCTGCAGTCACTGGCCCTGTGCGCTCCGGGGATGTGTGCTGGCTGCACCTTTGAGAGGTGGGGAGATGCTGCTGACTTTCTTTGCGGAGGAGGAAACTGAGGCACATAGGAGGGTGAGTGGCTTACCCATATCACAAAGCAGGTCTGCAGTAGGACCTGACTCTGTGTTTCAGGCCCTGCATCGTCTCCACCACTAGAACTGCCTCTTTTCAGTAGGACAGATGAAGGCCATGTTTTCAGTCTGTGTTTGTATTAGCCACTTGAAATCCTTGTCATCCAGCTGCTGCCTTTTTTTTTTTCTTTTGCCTTTTCTGTACATTCGTTAGTGGAGGTGTGCTCTGTTGTCTTTGCTTCTACCTTGAGAGAGAAATGTGAGTTGAAAGATGTACATTTGAGCTTCCAGTAATAACAGCAGTCTTCCTGAGAGTCATAAAGAAGGCAACCAGGAGTTTACTTGTATACATGTGTGGCTTTTTAATACACATAAATGCACATATGTATGTATGTGTATAATACATATGTAGGCATATATGTGTCATTCCAAATGCAGAGCACTCTTGAAATGGAAATTGTCTCAGCTAGAAATGAGAGGTAGCTCATGCTCACAAGCAAAACCACATGTTTTTAGGGGCTGTAATAGCTGTGCTTCAGGACAGAGAATGTCTCTCTTCCCAATATCCTTCAGGTGACAGCTGCCACAACGAAGGCTGAATATGAAGCCTACATTTTCACGCGGCTGTATCCTGGGCCCTGGGAAGACTCTAGAGCTCAGAACAATAGCAGAATACGGGGCTGCCAGCAGGGAGTCTGAGCGGACAAGTATAATCATGCACCGCTCAGCTTTCAAGGAAATTACAGTTAGTGCACTGACTTGCTCATAATAGTGATGCATTGTTTAGCTTAATAACTTATCAGCTCTCCAGGAACCAGCTAGTGATCACTGTCATCATACACTGCTAATCATTCTGTTCTCAAATTGTCCCAAGATAAACTAAGGACCTGTCACATCACCTATTAAACTGGCAAACTGAGTGCGCTACAATTTTTTTTTTAAGCTAGAAGGAACAATATTGCCTACCTTTTTTGTTCTTTTGTTTTGTCATTATCTTCATCATGCATAATTGTGCCTGTAGGGTTTTTTTAAATGTCAGGTTGAAAGGACATTGTCCAATTGTGCTGGGATATTTTATTTTTTTATATATTTGTAGAGTTTCTGTTAAATTGCTGTTCTTTGTGATAACAACTAGGGAACTGAATCTGAAACCTGCTTTTTAAGGAACATTTGTTTTTCATAAAGCATTCGGGGCAGAGGGGTGATTTTTTTGTGGTGCCTGTCTGTAGTACCTAGGCTCCTGTCAATCACTAGTAAATGTAGCCTGACAATAGCCCTCTGTAGTAGTGAAGAGTGATTATCCCTCTTATACAAATGTGGAATTTAGGCACAGGAAGATTGAGTGATTTACCCACAGGCATGCAGGGAGCTGTGGAAGAACAAGAAGGAGAAGCAAGCTGGTTTGAGTCCTGATCCCGGTAGGCCGTATATCCTTGCTGAGTGCATGCTGGCTTCTTGTCAAAGGGTTATTTGTGAGCTCCGAGCTGCTAGCACTGAAGGAGCCTTGGAGCATTTCTTCTGAAGGAAAAGTGGCCACGGATACACAAATAGATTTTACTAGATAGTGTATCTGAATCTGTACTTTAAGAGGTAGTGTTTTAAACACTGCTGATGCTGACTCTGACTCTTACTGCTTTCACTGCTTAATTTTTCCTTACTAGCCGGAGAAACTGGGGACCAGGCATTGGGATCTTATTTTGCGCTTTGTGGGTGCCTAATTTTGTGGCTGTGGATGGAAAGCTAAAACTGCTACCGTAAGACCAATCCACACAGCAGTAACATATCTATAGCTTTAAACTAGCCAGCTTGGATAAATTCGGTGCTGTAACCAGTAAAATGCAGACCTTGGCATGGACTAAGTGACCAAGTGTTTACTCTGTCTTTAGACGGATTTTTTTTTTTATAGTCCATGCTGGTCTGTGCTGCTACATACATGAGAGCCCTTTCTTCATGCTCTGGGAGCAACAGTGGTCAGATGCCAAATAAAAACTGTTCCTGTGGAGTACTGCAAAACAGCTTTGTTTGCTAACGTTTAGATGAAATATCCTAGAATAATGCAAAGCGGCAAAGCTGTGGGGACACCTTTCCATGGTCAGTAGTGCACAGATACGCAAGTCACAGTGGGGGTGATATCCAGCCTGTTCCATACTTGTGGCTGAAATGATGCATCTGTTAAAAGGCGAGAGGGAAGCAGATGGATGTGCCCAACTGAAACAAGTCATCTTGCTGTTCTGAATAGTGCAGGCAGCTGCAGGATAGTAGCTACTGATCTAAGGAATTGTGCAAACAGTGGGGTGGGCTATTTTTATTAGACCAGAATGAGTACACCAGGATTTAAATGAAAACCTGAGTATTTCTGTTTTTTTTTTTTCAGTTGTTTGAGGTGTTTCCTTTGGTTCCACCTCTCCTGTGTGTCTTGAGAAAGACAACTGTATCTCTTGATCAGTGATGACTAAAATTAAAATAGGAAGGAGCCTTCTGCTGCAAGATTTATTGCCTGGCACATCTACGTTGTCTGATGAAGTGTCATCTTTTGTTATGCTTTGAGAAGATGCTGCCTGACTGCAATATCTCTGAACTGCATGAGAAAACATTTGGCCGCACCTATTCTTGTCAATTATGGCAGTATTCTTCTAGCTCAAATTATATAGGCCTTTGTGTATAGTATTGAAAAATTTAGGTCCAGCCTCTGCTAATAAACTGAAAAGATGAAGTTGTTGCAAAATCATGATCTCTACAGAGACTTAGCTTTGCGTATGCTTCAAATACATCACCTATTTCTGGCAGCAAGAAGTGAGAAAAATGCTGAGTAAGTATGTCTTGTCCCCAGGATTAAGTTTCATAACAAGGAAATAACTGAACCTTACAGGTGTGGCTTTGCCTTTTCCATGGGAATGTTTCCTATTTTTCCAGGAGTTTGCTGTCTTCCTTTGAAAACAATTGTTCAGGTAGTTTCCTGCTGCAAATGAGCCTGTTTTACTGGGTCCAGTTGCTGTAGGGCCAACAAATGGCATTTCGCCCAAACTCCAAACCAATTCACTGCATTTTGCATTGTACTAAGTTGAAAAGTATTGCCAGGTAAAAAAAAAAAAAAATAGAACTGAATGAATTGAATTGGAAAGCATAAAACCTGGTATGAAATAGGGCCTATGTGTACTTTAATGAGCATAACCACTGCGTAATGATGTACCTTACTGTTTGTATTGAAATACAGTGACTTGGTAGTTATGCTTGACCACAGCTTTTTCCTGCAAGAAGTGTTTCTTTCTTTACCATGCCTACAGATACAAGAGTGGAAACGTCAATATTCAAGACAGTGATTTTGTTACAAATGTGCTTGGGATGCCCTGATAACCCAGTTCTGCATCTGTCAAAGTCAACAAGTTTCTCTTCATTGATGTCAGCGAGTTAGAGCCCAGCCTGAAAAAAATCATGTGAGAGGGAATGTTTCTGCAAAATCCTGTTCATGCAAATTGGATATAAGTACGCTTGAGGCTTCTGGGAAAATAACCCTTTTTGCTGGGTGTAGCATGCATCAGGATCCTTGGATTAATTCATGTTATATTAAAACCAGCTCTTGATTATCTCTAGGTGAATTGTGTAAATGGCAAAGTTCCTGTATTAAGGGGACAAAACATCCTGTCTGGATCTAGATGAGCAGACTGCAAGCAGCATGGCATTTTGTTGTTGATTTCCCAGCTGGGGGAAGCTCAGCAGGTGACAGGATTGCTGACGGTTCTTTCCCCAATATCCCATTCTAGACTAATTTGTATGATTTCTGCTACTTAAAGTTTTGTTCTGCCAAAGCTCTCCCATCCCTTTGTTCTCTGGTTAACTGATGTTTACAATGCTCCCACCCTGTTGCTCAGCAGCTCCACCATGGTTTGAAGCCATTGTGTGTTGTGGTGAGTGTGAAGATGCTGATACTCTGTGATGGTTGCCTAAGCCTTGCTCTTTTATCTCTTCCCTTTTTATTGCTGCCTTTGTGGCTGTGAGATTCTGTTCAATGCTAGTTTGTTGAAAAAGAAAATCCATGGTGGCTCTGTGCCATCATTTCAAAGAATGGCTATTCAACAGGCTCTTGATGGAGAGGTTTAAGAAGAAACTATTTTGCTCCTTGGGCATGGAAATGCTGGTTAAGAGTGTAATTGGCACGGGACTACCTTTGCCTGGGAGTCTGGCCAGATAGAAATTTTTTATTTCCATTTAAGACCTGGGTCTGGACCCTCAGTAGTCTTTTCCATAGGTGTTTTGTTTACAGCTGTCAGCGCTGCTCAGGAGCAAGATGTGATGCCTCGCACTGAGAATAGCTCATGATGCCTCAGAATGTCTCTCAAACTGCTAGGCAATGGTGGGCTGCCACGCTGGCAGAGGGAGGATGCAAGGGAACAAAGAGTGTTAGACTTAATCAAGGGTCTAGGAAAACTTGCATGTAAATTTTGGTTTTTGAAATTGAGGGGAACATCTTCTCTACATATCTGTTGTGTAAGCTTAGGTGAAGAGATTCTTCCATTGGGTACAGGTCACAGTAGTGCTGACCTCTTTACACCACCTTTGTTTAGAGCAGGAAAGACTGAAGTTTGCTAGTGCTCAAATAATTGCAGTAAACCAGTCATTTCTGTCTTTGCCAAGTCTGTGTCTTTGTAATTTTGGAGCCTCATTTTGTCCTTTTTCCAGGTACCTTGTATGGTTGTATTACAGCTGGCAGTGATACAGGCTCATTTCATTTGGGGCAATTCTTCGAGGAAGAAGTTAAAAGGAGTATGGCTCAGCTTTGAATGTTTTTTGGTAGACAATGAACAAGCTAAGCTAAGCCTATGTAACAGAAGAGATCTTTATTTGATTGAAAGCAGTGGCTGTATTGACATTAATGTAATTGGAAGGGATGGACTTTGTCCCTATCTGTTGATAGATTCGAGTGTTACTTTCTTTTTCCAGCACACTTATGTTCAGTTCTTTAAGTAGGAGATGCTGCCCACTGCTCACACAGCTCTAGAATGAAGCCTGATGCACCAACTGAGACTCCACAGCAGTTGTAGCTTTGCTTATTGCAGCCTCAGATGAAACTGAAGCTTATTTTACAGAAATCCAGTAAATTACGTTTCAGCTTTTCTTTGAACAGGTCAGTAGTGACTGGCTTGGACACTTTGGTATGCTCTTGGATTTTTGTTGTAGAGAGAGCTTGTCTGCAATTTAATCTAAAAGATTTCCCCCTGTCCCTCGTTTACTCATCTGAGCACAGAATTATTACTTTGACATTGTGTGAGCTGATTCCCGTGAAGATAACTTCCTTCCCTGCAGAGAAAGTGACCTGGCACTGTAGCTTTCCAGGAAATCTATCAAAACTGCTTCACCTTCTCCTACGTACCTTCACTACCTGTACCATTGCTACTAAAGTAGTAGTAGACTTCAGTACAGGCTTTCACACTGACAGATTTGAAGCAACAATCTCTGTGAAGCCATTTCTGGTATTTTTACACATGCATTTGTATGGCCACATGGAGCCTCCTGAAATGTTTGCTTCTGTGGAGCAGCCTTCCCATTCTGCAGATGACAGGCTGGGAGAGTGTGTCCTTCTTGATGCTGTGTAGAAAATCAGTGTCATACAGTTACGTGTCACCAAACTAGTGAATGTCATGGCTGCATCCGGAATTGGGAAGTATCATTGTGGGAGACTGGCTTCGGTGGAATTATCCCATGTTCTGGTTAGCTGATTCATTGCTGGCTTTCTCAAAACCCCATAATGTTCCCTGGTCGTTTTCTTCCACAATTAACCTGCTTTTCTTGGTCTGGATTGTTGGTCCTTAAATAATGACATCGTTCGTGAAAACAGTTTCTTCTGCTTGGAAAAGATGCATAGACTGTTATTCTCTGTGGGCGCATATCAGGATTTGTTCTCTTGGATTGTGCTTGTGTCTTAATAAGAGTCCAGAGTGCTTGGGGATTCAGGGATCGTGTTTATTCATTTTCAGAGAAAGATTTTGGTCCCCTCGCTGACAGTTGTCTTCAGCATGCCGCCTTTTGAAATCATCTGCAAGTTCTGCACTGACAATCCGTCAATCTGTCGTACAAGACAAGGAATGAATGACATTACTTGTTTCAACATATCATAACTGTTATGCTTGCACCCTCAAGTCCTGTAAAGTCTTGTTATGTCAGGGTGTGTGGGAGAGGGTTGTATATATTTTTGTTGTTGAGCGATCTCCTTTTGAGTCCTTTATCATTTACATCTCAGGCCTTAAAGGTGTGTGGTTCTTCCCAAAATGTGCTGTTTCAAAGAAATGCCCCTTGTGCTCAGCTGGCTAAAGCCTTTGCTGAAGCAACGGGATTTGTCTGATGCAGCTAAACAAGCTTCTTGGGGCAGAGGCTGTAAGTGTGAGAGAGGCCTGAATGCAGGCTGGAAGTTGTTGCAATACAAACGGTAGAACAGCGGGCAGGATGAATGCCTTACAGAAGACTTGGACGTTACAGGCTTCATACAGGAATTACTGAATCAGTTTTTTTCAGCCTATGGTTTGCACAAGGTTAAACTATAAAATTACAAAGCCTTTCATCTTCTCTCTCGCGCGCATACACAAAACCATCTTTTCCCTTTATGATTTTCATTCTTCTTTCTCTTTAGTCTGCAGAAAGCAGATTCCCGCAGAATTTCTGGCATAAAGATGGAGACTGATAACACTGGCGTGTAATACTGAAGTAGGAACTGAAGCTACAGCTGTTTCAGTTTCCAGCACAGGGGTATTGCAATGTAGCTGATGGAAGATTCCCCGAGTGAAGCCTCACAAGGGCAATGTGTCCTTTTGCTACATCAAAGTCCAGTTGTGTGCCTGAGTGACCAGTATGGGAGAAAGCAGTGGTTACAGAGTCTGAGCAGGCAGCGCTTGTGTAGCAAGTACAGAACTGTGAACCAGGATTCCCAGCTTCTATTCTTAGCTTGGTAACCAATTCATTGCAAAGCCTTCTGCAAATCATTCAGACCTAATCCTGCACATATAGCAGCCCCCACTAAAGTTCTTTTAGTTTTTCATTGGGGACATAGGATCAGCTTCTTAACTGCTGTTTTCCTCTCAGTAGGACTGGGGGATGAAAATCAACATCTTTATGCAGAAAGTGTGGTAATTTGTTAATGTTTGTGAAGCAGTAACGTGGGCATCACTGTGTGATACGTGTGATCTGGCATCCCTAAAGGGGGACTGATTGGTTGCTGTTGTCAGCTGGATCTTTGGAGCATGGGATTTTTGGCCTCTCTCATCAGAATACAATTTTACATCATTGTAGAGGATAATGCTGGAAATGCCTCTGCACTGGGCTTGCCACATTTCCAGATGGTAAGGTCAATGTAGCGTGGACCTTGCTCAATTGCTTTGTATGCCAGGGTAAGTGCTGCTGCTTCTTTCTCTCTTTATGCTACTGGCTCAACTAGAAATTGAGGAGTTCTGTGGCTGTCAATAAATTCAGAGTGTTGGAAATTAATACCTGCAGTGAATTTGGCTTTTAATGGCCTTAAATTAATTTCCTACCCTTCTGCAAAGGTGAATGGGAATGCTCGTTTTTATATGGTACTTTTGCTTTAAGATAATCTGTGCTGCAATCTTAAAATGAAATGGAGTTAGTAACATTCTGGGCTAGGAGTTAATTTCTGGAGTATCTTGTAAGGTAAAAGGGCACGACAAAAAGGATACTATAATGTGCAAAACCCTTCCGTTTACATTTGGCTGTGCTGTATTTTGTAGCATGTGCAATTCTGGTATCTGCCGAGTGCAGCATCTTGCGCTGCTGGTTTGTATGAGGCTTTATTTTCCTGGTGCAGGGACAGAGGTGGATTAATCTTACAGGCCTGTTGGCAAAAATCTGTTAGCAGGCTTTTCAGTGGGGGATCAGCTTGAAAAAAACAGCTTGATTTTTGTGTCAGTGCAGTTTTTTATAAGTGTTAGAGAAAGTATGGTCTGTTTTTAAACTTAGTTCTGAAAACACAGAGCCTGGTAGTGGATTATTTTTTTTTGTTGTTTTAGGAAATGTTTGTTAATGCAGTGGCATTTCATGCTCTCACCTGCAAGGGGGTGGATCTGTCCCAGTGCTTACATGTATTTGACTAGCAGGGCTTTAAAGTGGGCAGGCCTTGCTGAATAAATTATTCAGGTAAAGTAAGAGGCAGAGGAGCAGAATTATGACTTCCCGTGCCCCTCAGGCTGGGACAGCATCCTCCCTTCCTCTCTCCCCAGTGAATGATCTTGGGACCCCGGGGGGGCAGTGGTGCAAAGAGCACTGGTAGCCCATAGTCAGAAGCTTGAAGATGATTTTTAGTTTGTTGGGAGCTACGTGCCTGTACCTTTAAATACGCATGTAAGTCTGTTGGTGTCTTTCCAGCTTCACAGTTTATCTGATTGTCTCTTACTGCATATGAGACAATGGTCTTGAGCTGCCACCAGTGCTGGTGACTCCTGGTCCTCATGGTGCATCTCTGGGTGCAGCTCCTACCAGTACCCATGTCCGACCCCAACGCTGGGGAAGCAGTCCATATCCAAAGCGGGCCTCTGAGCTTGATGCACTAGGGCTGGATCTGTGCCCAACCCCCCACCCCCCCTGCTTCCATAATAATGATAATGTGTTTCATACTGCTCTTGGCAGTCACCTTGTGGTTGTGCTTTGGAGCCCTTGTGTGTACAGCAGGCTCCTGTTCTTTAATGAGGTTCCCCTCATTTTGTTCTAATGCTTATCTGAACATACTTTTCTCATCCTCAAAGTATAGGAGTTTCTTGCTTTCCTGTCTGCTCTCTCTGCCTCTATCAATTACTAGACCCCTCCTGCCTTGAAGGGGAAGACTCGCAGAAGGAGCCCGTTTGCTGTTGTTCTGCCTGAGGGCACCAGTAGCCCCTGTGGGTAAAGCATGGGATGTTTTGGGGTAAGTTGACTGGTTTGCTTGTCTCAAGAGGACTCGGAAGTAGATGTGAGCTTCCAGCTTTCTTCCGCCCTCCTTTGTAGAGAGGGTGGCAACTCTGAGTGCTTCTCACACTAGAAGAGCAGGAGGACTCGTCCCCAACAAATGGGCATGAGAAAAAGAGCCAGGAAAAAAACCTTTGCTCTGCTTCTCCAAGTACTGCACTAGACAACTACCTTAAGAAGCACTTAAATGTAGCCCAGTGTTGACTAAATTGTGCACTTGATGCTCTTAGTATTTTTACTAAAGCCTGCCCAAAAACTAATGGAGGCTCTTGGGCTCCTTTGTATGCTGATAATTTTTCCATGATTTTTACTGTGTTTTCAGCTGTAAAGCAATCTTTAAGCAATCTTTTTTTTTTTATTTTATGTTAATTTCCTTCTGCTGCCAGTAGAGCATCATATGATTTAGGGCTTTGTTTTCAGGCTTGATATGAAGGCTAATTACTTCCTTCTTGCATCCTCTCAGTAAGAAAACATGGGACTTAATCTTTCACAAAAGAGAAAAGTGAGGAAAAAAATTTAAGTGCATGGAAGTCTTTGGTAAGTCCCTGGATTTGAATTTATTTTTCATCGTGTAATGACAACAAAACATTAGGAGCTAAGCTCCAAACTCTATAGCTCTATCTGTGTGAAGACAGTTTTCTCTTTGGTTGTTTGTTCTCACTGGGTCTAATTATGCAGTTACAATTCAGCCTGCAGCTGAGTACTTTTAGTAATTAGAGGTACACTGTGGATATTTATTGTTTATATAAAAGTCAGTATGTATTTGTCCTATTTCAGCCCTGTGACTTGCTTTGAGTATCCATAGTCGTCTAGGTAATTAAACTGTGTCTTTTTCGCCCTGTCTCTTTCTTCATATTCCCTCTTGCCTTAATTTGATAAGAGAGGGAGAAACTAGATCAGGAAACTTGAGAGCATTAGTAAATTGTTTCAGTGGGGAAGTGTGTGACAGTGTTATACAGAGATGCCAACATAAGGGCAACCTGCTGTTTGGGCCGTTTGGGACAGAAAAGGTTATTGCTTCCTCATCAAGTGGTACTTTAATACAACCAAGGGAACATCAACTCTTGGGATTGCTCATGTAATGCAAGACTGTCAAAGCTGACAGGAATCATATTTCACCTCTGATCAAAGTAGTTGTTGTTAAACTTTTAGATAAAATTTCTGTTAATGGACTAGCCAGTAATGACTGAAGGCACTGACACACTAGAAAATGCAGTACTTCGCAATGCGGTGTAAATACCAGATAGTTTGGGTATTTCTTTCTGAAAGTGATGGCCTTAATAGGAAGGCGTGCTTTTATAAAAACTTGGTTTATATTAGATGAGTTGTTTTTTCTCCAGGGTCAGCATGCATGGTTCCCGTTGTCCCTGGTTCATCAGGTTGCCTAACTTCAAGCACATGAATCACTACATTTAAAATTTATTAGCTAGATATGTGATTAAGTAACTTGATAAATTGGGAATGCAATTTGTAAGTAGGGATTGGGGGACTGTTCCCCAACTCTTGTCTGGATCTAACCCCTTCTGTGGTGGTGTAATTGCAAGATTTGTTTGCTTCCAAGATTTACTAACAAACTTTTTCAAAGTTTGGCAGAAGAAAAGTCAAGTGGTTCTTTTGAGGACAGGCTTGTGGGATTCCGACGTGATAAAACCAGAAAACCTATTTTAAAAGCAACTAAGTTCTGTAGAGTATCCTTAAGAGTAACTTTTTGTCCATGGCTGGCTGAACCATTTTAAGCATTTTATATAGAGGGATTACAAGTCCTTAAATGCTTCACAGAGATATTAACTTTCTGTAAGTACTTATGATATTCCTCAAGAATTTTTCAACAAGATACATAAAGGATATATTAAAAAATAATAAAATCAGTAATACTGTGCCCGCAAGCTTTTTAGCAAGGGAGTTTTTACAACCTGCTCATGACTGTGGCTATTTTCATTGTTGGATTCTAGAGTTTAAAAAAATGCAAGATAAGTGGTTTTAAACATTTTTCACTCAGATCAACTATAAAAACATTGTCAGAACAATGGACTTAATTTTAAAATCTTGATTATTTTTTTTCTAATAAAAATAGAGCTATTCTTATTTATCTTCCAGTCAGAACCTCTTTAGTTACACATGCATCATGTTTACCTTTCTTTTTCTGTTCAGGTGCCTAAAATACATATCCCTGAGCTTCATATGATTTATTTTTATAAGCTGGAGTTTTAAGAAAAGCTCATATTATGGGATCTGTGACAGTAAAACGGATCGGCAATGCTGAATTTTATTCCAAGTGGAATCCCTAATAATGTCATATATGCTTGACAGTTGAAAGTTGCAATGGTAAAGAACAGATACAGAAATTGCTTTTTTTATAGCTTAGTGTCTAACTATCTTCAGCTGACGAATAGGCTCAGATCTGACTTAAAGTGATTGAGCCTGTTTTGAGCCTGCATAGGGCTTCTTAGATGACTCTCAGCCAAGGTTTTGGGTTTGAGTTGTACTTCTGAAGAGCAATTCCATACCTATGTACCCAGTAAAGGGCAACTTTGTTCAACATCGCCTCTTAGCACCGTTCCAACAGCTGATACTGATACTGACTTCACAGGTATAACTGTATAGTGTCAGTTGTGTTGGAGGCAACATTTAAATGTAGACTTGTGCTTAGGGATCTGGATGGGAAACTGTTCTGGTTTAACATTTAGCCATCTTTTGCCATCAGGTGAACATTCAGGTTGTAAAAGCCGGTTTGTTCTTTTAAGTAGAAGAAGGGTGGAATAAGTAGAAAAAAACAGCACAGCACAACGTGGACAAGTGCTGATGGCATCTGTTCAAACAGGCAGAGACTTGCCAGAGGCCAAATGGAAAGAATGTGATGTAGTGGGCTTGTTGGAGTTGCTTCTCCAGGTTGCTACGGTAAAGAATCTTTTTTGATTATTGCTGTGTGGAATATGAGGATAAAAGAAGTGCAGAAAGCTGACTCTGCTGGCTGGGCTCTTCTGGCTTCTGCTTGGTCACTTCTGTCCTGGGTGTGCAAGGCGATTGCTGCACAGTAGCCAGGCAGAATCAGAGAAAAAACTGCTCAGAGACCTCTTGTAGCTGGCCAGCTATTTTAGGAGTGGCATTACCACAAACTCTGAATAGAAATAGCTGTCAAAGGACCAGCAGCATTTCATCAAGAGTGGTTAAGCCACAGAACACCTGTGTGAGGTAGGTGTGGGCTGGACATTCCATTTTCAGCAGATATCCAAAAGCCCCAGGAGGCTGGGCACCAAATAGGAAGACTGGCTTTAAAAGGTGAGTTTTATTTAAAAGTATTCAATCTGTGTTTCTTTCTGTGATTGGTATCCAGGCTTTCAGTTTAGATTTTATTGCAAAAAAGCCTGAACCTATTTATTTATATTTTTTTTTTATGTTTGGTCTTGCATAATCAGGTTATTCTGGGTAGAAATTTTGAGAAAAGATAGTACTTTCTGAACCGTATCGCAATGAATGATATTATGGAGGGAGGCTAAAAGAGGAGAGTGGTTTGCTCCAAAGCTGCAGTACCTCAGCAGTTCCTGACCTCTCTGGGTTGATGGAGATCGTTCATCTGAATGTGATCCCATGCCTTTGCAGGAGAAAGTTCTTCCTTGTCTAAAGCTGCATCACACTTCCTTCCCCACTGCCCAGAAGACCTTGATGTAAACTCTGGGTATAAATATGTTTCTAAAGAAAGCTGATATGGAGGCTTTGGATACCAGAGAGGGATTGATTAATTGCCTTTGAGATAGGAATAATGAACATGTGGCTCTTATGTGATAGGTCTTTAAACTCATGGCTGTGTAAGTGATAGTGCTTGAAACACTTTATTTCTTGTCTCAAGCCAAGTTTTGACAAAGCTTGGAATTTCCTGCAAAGGAGACTGCAGGGATGTGGCTTCTTGGTATGGGATTGACCTGTTGAGCAATAATTAGATTCAATAACGAAGAGCATCTATTGGAAACTTCTTGGAACAGCAGTGCCAGACTCTGGTTGATGAGCAGAAGGAACTAAAAGAAGGAAGTAAATGAAGGAGAAAGGAGGTTCCTTTTTCTTCTTTTACCTTTGAACTAGCCATCCTTGCAAGTTTTGAGCCTGTGCAGTTGAAGGATAACTGCTCCCACTGTATTGGCTGGTGCTTGCATAGATAAATGGCTGCACACCTCTGGATTACAGAAGATCAACAGTGTTCCCAGCAAGTAACTTCCATGAATTCCCTGTTTGAGGAGCTCCCAAGCTGAGCCTTGCAGATGAGCTTTAAGTGCAGTGGACAGGGCTGCCCAGTGCTCTGCTTCTGTAAGTGCCATGTGCTGGGCTGGCTCCTCTGCTCTTTTGACCAGCGCCAGGATCTTGGCAAGCTGGCGGGTGCATGCATGTATGGTACATGTGCAGGGTTTTTTCAGGGGGCCTTTGGAGCTGCTGGGGGAACCTTCTCCTTTCTGTAACACTTTCTTCTTCCTGACCTTGATCTTCACATTTCCTTCTTCCAGGAGGTTTCGTACTGCAGTCACAGGAGGCTTGTCCTGCCTCAGCATAGGAAGAGCCATAATTTGCATCTCTTTGTAGCAGAGTGACTGATCTTTTCACCATGCCTTCCTCCTCTGAGCTGCGGTGCCACTGTGTTACAGCGCTACGAAGCTTGTGTTCGCTCAGTGTTTGCCAGGGGGTGTGAGGAAATAGTGAGCAGGGGAAAAAATAGAACCAAAGAGCTGCAGGAGTCAGGGTGGTACTGAGATAAAATAAGCCATGTTATCTAACTTAATTTGATCATTCATGAGGCTTTATTTCATGGCCAAGTGTTACTTGAACGGGCCCCCTGTGGCCAGCTGAAGCACAGAGTGTATCTCAGCATGAAGGCGACTGATGGATGGCTGCGTGGCCAGGGCAGGCAGGATGGTTGGTTGATGAAGGCATTTTGTTTTGCAGTTGTTTTCCTTGTGACAGACGTTTATTTTAAAGTCACACTCAATCCTTCTGGCAGCTTCTGCGTCACATCCCAGGCTTGTTGGCCAGCCAACCCATAGGACCTGAATCCCCTCCGTTGTACTTCAGGCTTGTTTGGTTCCTGTTGCAGGTGGGAAGCTCAAGACCCTGGACTGGTATGACTATAGGTCCCACGTTTTCCATGGGAGATGCCTAGCTGAAACATAGTTCGGATATTAGGATGGCTCCCTGCCACAATTTCACACCCTGTAGGAGATACTTTAAATGCAACTTTTACTATGTTCTTTGTGAGCATGTAAGCCAAATATTTCTTCTTTCCCATATCCTGTGCTATACAAACTTCTTGTTGGCCTGTCTGAGGCAGCTTTGTGGTGATGCCAGGGACTGAAAGTCCTGTTTTCTGACTTCAGATATTTAAAAATTTCTGCATAGGTACAGAGAGCAGCTCTCATTTCTTAAAAATGAACTGTTGTCTACATGCCCTCTTAGCAATCAAACCCTATGCAATGAAGCAGTGGCCCTGTGGCAGAGAACTGGGCTGTTTACTGAACTGCTGCAGTGTTTAATCAGCTTTCTATTTTGATGGGTATCTCCTTGGCTCATAAGATATCTTCTTTCCAGACACTTGCACTTGTGTGTTTTTTGTTGTACCGCCCTCAAGTGTGATAAGGAACTTCACAGACCCACATTGGGAGAGATGGTCCCAGCCCTAAGGTGCTTACATAGATCATTGAGACCTGTCTTAGCATGAGATAAATGTAATTTGGAAAGGCAGTTTCCAAGAAAGTTGTATTTCCCAGAAAGTGTATTTGGAATATTTTTATGACATGGGCAGATTGTGAAGGAAAATTTTTTTTTTCTCAAGCTTGTTCTGAGTCTTTGCTTGTTAGCTTATGCAAACAGGCCAGTTCAGAGAGGAATAAAATCATCATTGCCCTTTACCTTGCTGAACTGAGCCATAAAAAGGAGCTTAAAGAGCATTTTCATGTGCAATAATTTTCTTGTTGTTAATGTCTAAAGTAAGTTAAGCCCTTGGTTCCTGACGTTTCCTGGGTTTGTTTGAAAGGCTCCACTTTGGGCCCCGGCACCGCTGTGGGTGCAGGCAGGTAGATACACCCTGTGAGTCAGGGCAGCAGGGCCGCATTCTGCTCTCCGGTGGCTTCCCAGGGGCTGTGTCTGCTCTTTCAGCAGCACAAGTCTGCAGTTGGAAAAAACTGCAGATAAATGGCTAGCAGTGGTTAAAATCTAGCAAAACTGCAGGAAACGCGCTGGCAAGTGAGCTTAAACAGAGTCTAACTTCTGTTTTGTTCATGCTGCAAAAGCTATACAGACAGTTTCCTACCGAAGCGCTTTCCAGGGCATATTGACTACGCAGATGCATCAAGCAAATCCCCTAAGTTTTCTGCATTTTCAGACTCACGGAAGTCTGTTTTCAGCTTTCAGCAAGCTTTCTTACAATTCAGGGTGGCGGCTCGGATGAGGAGCAAGGTTAACACAGGGATGTCCTTCCCCATCCTGTGGTGATCACTCTGCACTTGCAGCATGATCCTTTGCTCCATGGCTCCATCCCAGTGCGGGATGTTACTCTCATGAGCGTATATCTGGGGGGATATATGGGGGGATCTCATGAGCTTATATCTGGGGACAAGGGTGGACTTTACAAGCAGAAGGCCCTGAGAAGCTCCCTCAAGCATCCTATAGCACAAGAGGGCTGGGGGAAAGGTGGCTGGCCCCCATCCCAGCCTTGAGTGGGTCAGGTCTCTGCTGCCAGGTGCTCTGGCCTGAAGCTCTGCCGCTGGGTCTGGGAATCGGTGTGGTCAGCCTGCTGCGTTTTACTGTGGGCCTATGCTAGTGTTGGCAGAGGTTGTGGGAAATCTGTCAGTTCTTTTATTTTTCTCCACGTTGTCAAATCAGAAGAGCTTTGACACCTGCAAACCCTTCACAAAAGGACAGTTTTTAATCAATAAATTTAAGCATCTCTCCTCTCCAAAATAATTTTCAGCCAAGGAATTTCCTGCCTGCTGTAGTTTCATTGAAAGGCCTTTAAAAGGCCCAGTGTCAGCGTGAGCCCTGACTCGTCAAGTCTGCAGTCAGCCAGCCTGTCCTCCCAAGTGGGAGAACCAGGCAGAAAACTCTCTTGTTACCCAGTAGAGCTAATCGATTAATTAGCAGGGGACGAAGTGCACCAAACAATCTGTTATGCCAGATGGATGCTTCAGTGTTAATTTATGTTCTCAAAATAACTGGACATAGATATGCTCGGCACTGCAGCTTAGATCCTGCTCTTACTGCATTCCGTGGTGAAAATGTTGTTGGCTTTAGTGATCCAAGTACGTAATTCTTCAGGAAAAAATGTATTTTGGCATCAAGCAGTAAGAGTAAAAATGAAATGAATAAAAGCTGTCCAGAGCAATGGGCTTCACTTTCTTAAACAGACATACGTTAGTGCAAAAACTGAAACTTTGTTTCTATCTCCCTAGAGCATTCCTATTATCTGAATGCCAAGAAATGAGTAATTGGGGTTTTTTTGTTCTTTTAAATAACTTTTGATGTATTTTCTGAAGGAAGATTGAACTAAACCATAGTGCTGGAAAAGTGAAGGTGTACATTGCTTTTTCTTTGAAGGCACCATGAAGGAGATTGAAAGTAAAAAGCAATTAAGTTAAAAAACCATCATGGTGGTGGCTTATTCTACCACACGTAAATGAAGGAAGCTTGCTGCGAATTTCCTTCCATATTTTTCTTCCATTCTTTCTTTTTTGTTTTCCTCTCCTCCAGCTTTTCATAGCCAAAAGTTGGTGTGCCAGACAGATCCATTTCTTATGAACTGCCTGTTGGAGAACTGCAGAAATCACTGACAATCCGTGGTCAGGCTTTGGTGGGAAAGTGTTCACTGGAGGGAGAACGTGGCCTACCACCTCTGTGACACTGAGGGAGGTTGCCAGTTAGAGTATAGAGGAGCTCTGTATCATATCAATAGTTCATCCGTGTTTTGTAAAAGGCAGAGGATTTGTTCTGTCATGCTCATGCAAGGAGCCAGGTGTCTACTTAGGATGTTATTTGTAAAGCTGGGGAAAAGACAGGCCCTGGAGGAGGGAAGAAACTTTAATTTTTCTGGGTTTGTTTTTTTTTAATTGAAATTCAAAGTATTGATACCGCATCTTACCAATTTTTAACGCTGAAAAAAAATCTCTTTCTATCATGACCTTGTGTCCAGATGCTTTTTGATAGTTATTTACAGGATAAGTTGTGTGATTAAAAATCCAATTCAAATCACTTTTCTTTTTGCTCCATTAGTATGCTTTAAAAATAAAGTACTACTTAGTATGCACAGAGTGATCTCACAGACTTGGGTTCTGTTTTCAGTGTTTAACCAAAACATTGAATTACTCTTACCTTTGTGATACCGTTAGGATTATTTTTAATTAAGTGAAGTGTTTTAACATGCTCTAATTTGTTTTTCAGCAAATGTGTCTAACACTTGATAGAGAGGGGCTGGTTCTGGGAACAAGACGTGCTCTGTCTTGCCTCATTTACCTGAGAGTTGGGTAAATACTCCTTGAGGACCTGGGAAGGAGAGGTTATTGATGAATTACCTCCTATTATAGACATGTACAGATCCCAGAATACTTGTGTGTGGACTGCAGGGAGGAGAAGATGTGTACAGGTTAAATGCTCTGATACTGAGTTGTGCTGTAGGAGCAGCTTATTCCCTCAATAAACAGTGCAGAAAGCAGAGGCTGAATCTGAGCAAGTCATTAGCTCAACTCGTTCTTACTCCCTGATGTACTCTCAGCCTACTTTTAAGGTTATACTCAAGCCTGAATATATATTTCCCTGGAAAAACATGCCATAAATAATAAACTATTTCTTCACCAAAACAACATTGTACAAGCAGTTCTGTACTTCTTAAAACAAGGCAACTGATGAACTTATGAGGGGTCAAATCCACTGCAGAACAACCTGTACCTGGCTCTTTCTGCCAGGCTTGTGAAGTCTGGCATGGCACAGAAGGCTGGTCTGGGCCCTACAGTGACCAAGTACCTTAATGGGGTAACGTTCCAGCGTAAGGATGTCAGAGAAACAGGGCTTCGCCCTTTCATTACTGATTGTTTCATGAGGAGTGCATGTGACCCCATAGTGCAGGGAGGAATCATATGTTTTGTTAGCAAAATGCAGCTTTAGTGGACTTTAAGGGGGGGTCCATAACATTGTCTTGGCCTGAGTGTAGAAGATGGAGTAAAACTGTCTATGGAGGGGCTTAATCCAAGGAGGTTTGAAGGTGCTGGAAAAAAGAGGGTATGCAGCAATGGACAGAAGCGTGGCAAAATCGGGGAAACCGCGACTGGACGTATTAACCTAATCTGTGCCATTGCAATGGGATTTCCTTCCTCTTCAGAGTGAGAGTTAAGATTTGCGGAGAGCGTGAAGGTCTAGAGCAGAGCGGAGCCATAGCAAGGCACCTTGGCACTGAGACTTTACTCTTTCTTAGTTACTCCCAAAAATCAGAGTTGGCTTTAGGTTAATCCTACCCCCCCTATCTCCTGCTTGCTGCAGGGTCCTCCTTTTCTTCTGTCCTTGTTCCTATTGGCATTTAGTCTGTTTCCTCGTCTGATGACAGTAAGGTGTAGGGTTGAGATGTGCCTACCATTCTTGCATCCCTTGCATCACTACAGACCAAGTGAGAATTGCTAAAATGGAAGTGGTGTGTGATCATGGGTTTTCTAAAATGGATACCCTCAATTGTCTAGTTTACAAGCAACATTTCAGGAGATGAGGATCTGTCTGTGAACCAGAAATTGCCATGTTGGTCTGCTCCCACTTTGGTTGCAAGTAGGAATTTTACCCTTATTTACTTAAGCTGCATTCTGGTACCCCTGAATGTGACTCCTCTCCCTCCATGTCAACCAAAGGTATTTAAGTAGAGTACGCAACTAGGTGGTATCTTAATTTTATGCTTGGTAGCTTCCAAAAACTCAAAAGGGGCTAAAGAGAGTTTGTGTTTGTTGTTTGTTTTGGAGGGCAGGGTGAAGGGTATATGAGAGATGTTGACCTTGTAAGTAATATTTAGAGAGGTAAGGTTAGAATTCATGTTTATAGCTACCCAATGCCAACTTGCTCAATAAAAACCCTGTTAGGTTTCCAAAAGTATCAGGAAACCCAAGGTAGTGTTGGGAGAGGGAAGGGAAGCCAGCTGCTTTTTATAGATCAGGTTGCAAGAAAACTTGGGTTACTGTGCAGTTTTATTTATTACTGGGGGACAGTGGGGTGGTGTTAAGTGTAAGCTGACACACGCATCGCAAATGATAGCTGGAAGTTTCTTTTAGTATGTGGACTAAACGAATGAGTGGCAGCTAGATCATTTTAAGAAATGATCACTTCCCTTTGCTATGGTGTTATGTTGTCTGTCTTCCAGCCCAAGCAGTCTATGGCAGCAAGTGTGCGCTTCTAGCAATGCTTAATGTGCAAAGCTTCAGAACAGTGCATAGCCACCCAATCTGCTGCAATACGGGACCTGCGGACTGTTCAGGGGAAAGCTGTCTGTGTCCATAGGATCACAGAGTAGTTTATGGTGTCCCTATCAGGTTATATTAGAGTGCAACTTTTGGAAGTGCACCAATAAATACAAATACTGTATTTGAGCTGCAGTCACTGCACTGTAGCAACACTGCTTAAATGTGTAACAACACATCTGTGGGGGGGAAGCGTAGAATTACACAGTTCGTTCACTACACAGGTAGGAAAAATTGCTCTCCTTGTGTGTCTCCTCTATGGCTCCGCTGGGATTTATTGTCATAACTAAATAATTTTGTACCAACAAGCAGCCATTTTCTCCCATTGTAACTTTAAATGTTGATTTGGAGGTGGAAAGGCAGCCCTGAGATCCCTGTGGCTGTGTCTTGCTTGTGTTTCCTTCCAGCACAGCAGGCAGAGTCCCCGGCATAATTTGGAGTGCTGCATCCCCTCTGCTCCCAGCAGCAGCCCAGAGGATGGTGGCAGCCTCCGTGGCTGCTCTCCAAGACCTGCCCACCAGCAGAAATTGAGAAACTTCTAGTTTTCTCTGGGATGGGAACTTTGTCTCCCGCTTTCTCCCTGTTATCTTCATTTTTCTTGACACAGTAGTAGGTGTCCTTAGTGGAAACAAATCTGTGAGGGGTTGGAGACATCTCTGCAGCATTCCTGGAGGGAGAAGCCACCTTGGTACAAGCAGTGTGTCAGAAGTGAATGAAGACATAGTTGGTGCTGGCAGGAGCTGGGCTTTGTCCTTGGGTTACAAACACGGACTTGCAGGTGCTTCAGTAGGCTGTAAAGGGAGGGCTTAGGTTAGTCTTTGAGCTGGGACTTGGGCTCTGCTGTTCAGTTTTGGTACTGCCACTGCAGCTGCTTCACGGGTTTCAAAAGCAACAGCCCATCTTTGGGCAGCAAAAAACTTCCCGAAGCCAAGCATTGGCATTTCTGGCCTTAATTTCTTGGTCTCCTTTCCCTATCTGCAAAGCAGGATAAATGTCTTTCTATCTTCACCCTTTCCTGCTGTGTCTGTCTGGGTAAGGAGATGGCTAGTGGGACAGTCATAGCTTTGTAGAGGGAACATGTGGGACACATAGCCCATTTTGCCAGGTTGTCATCCTCCAGCGCAGCTTTAAGGCATCAACAGCAAGCCGAGAATGCAGCTGACGTCAGGACAGGGTTCTCGCAGTGCTGCTCTTGTCGCCTGGTTGGTTAGATTTGTTTGTGTGTTTTCCCCTTCTTTCTAATTATGCAGATATTTACTACTCAACAGCTGTAGTCTGGGAAGGAAAGCGGTGAGTGACAGCTCTGCAGCTGACAACCGCCTTGTGCCTTGGCTGCTTGTCAGCTAAGGGCTGTTGCTGGCTGGGGTAGGGCTGTGCAGCCTTTGCCTTCAGTTGACCAAAAGGCTGTTTGGAGTTACCCACTAGGTAGCCCACTAAAAGTGCTCCGGGGGGGGAGGTATTTTCCTGGCTTCTGTGGCAGAAACTACCTGGCCAATGACTGAGAATTTGTGAGAAGGGCTTATTTGAGGAATGGGATCTGCTGTATCAAAAAGCCCCAAAGCGCCCCAAAATGAACACTTGGGCAGTTTTTGCATAGATGATACTATATACTATATACTGACTCCTGGTCCTGGATTGCCTGTTGTGTGTCAGTCTGTGTTTCATTGTTTTCACACATCTGTTTCTGAGGATTTCTGGATATGCTGGTTTCACAGCACCCTTCCTGCTACATGCCCGGTCTGGGGGAGCATCAGAAAATGGTCCTGGAAATGTTTCTTTTCCAGACTCCTTCATCCTCCATCACCAGAAGCCCAGCTCCAGTGTAAAACTGGTACTAAAATGTGACTGGGTTGAGTGATGAAACAGTCTTTTGGGCCTTAAACTGTAAATTTCCAAGTTCAGTTAATGACTTGCTACTCTTCTGATTCTGCAGTAAAGCCTGTTTTATCTTTCATAGCAGATCCACGCTCTCCTGACTCTGTTTTCAGGGGTCACTGTCCTAATTCAGGAGCTCTTAAATTTGCTTGATAGCTGCTCCCAATTTCCATTTCCAGTAGCAGGAGTGCAGAGGCATGGCAGGAGCATTACATTCTCTGTGGAGCATATATAGGAGCGAAGGGGTGGGATGTCTGAGCTGAGCACAGACGTGGCATCTAGATTAATGTTAAACTTGGCTTTGGAAGTTGGTTTTATTCCTGCTCCCATGTGTGAAGATGAAAGTGATGAAGTTAATGACAATTTACACCTGTTTACTTCAGGGAGATGGGAAGATCTATTTGTAAAATACGTTTGCAGGCGACGCATGTCCTGAATTGCTAAGTATCGGGCAGTAATGTGAAACAGGCTGTTGAAAAACCTGGTGAGTGATGCCAGATCTGCATTGTTCCTGTGCGGGTGTTCGAGGTGTCAGCCTTCAGAGCCCCATTTTTGCCTGGCAGCATTAGACACAAATTATCCCCTGCTCTGGTGATTTCAGGGCATTTGCCAGCGTAGAGCTCTGTACCGAAATCTTTGGGCCAGCATACAGCAATTGGTTGTTTTTTAATTTCTTCCTTTTCTTTAAATGGGACTTCAAATGCTACAGCTTTGCCACAGGGGTATAATTACATAAGCCATAGAAATGTGCTTCAGTGACCAGTCAAATGACTTTGGTTTTGCCAGTAGTTTAAGCTTGCCATTTATTAAGCTGTTGAAGAAATATAATTGAAATTCATTGGGGAGTTTAATTTTATCAAGCCTTCTATAACTGCATGCTTTTGCTGTGTGTCTGTGTGCATTTGGTTTGCCTATAAATGGTTTGTTTGCTTTCATAAAGGAATTGGCACAAAAGTGCAGCTGTGTAAGGAATGAACCCCTGATGTCTGCCCCATACTGGTTAGGGTGCAAAAGAATTGACATAAACATGTGCAGAAGTTGCCTCTAAATATTTCAGTTGGTAGAAGAATGTTACATTTTTATTAATTTTGCTGCAGTCTTTTGCTTTATTCTATTTTTGAGCATGGAAAGATACTGGAGGTCTAACATAGTCAAGCAGGGTTTACTGGCTGCTTTGAGGATGCTCCTGCAGTGCTGGCTGGTGCTGGGAGGTGTTTCCTCCCCTGCAGCGCTGTGCTACAGCCCTGTCAGGCCTTATGGTCAGCAAGAAACTCTCTTGCTTTGTCTCCCTTCAGGGCTTTTCAGCTCTGTTTTGCTCAGTTCACAAATGGGGAGCTTGCCTACTGGCTGTGCAGGTGTCAGCTTGATGTGGGGTCTGCCCACAGTTTGGTGCATGGGACTCGGCAGAAAAACAGCGCTTTGCACCGCAGGGAGTCCTCTGCAAACAGTGCTTGGTCCCCAGCTACATCTCCCCTTCCTGCAGCATCCCATGTGTTTGTGTCTGCATAAGACCCTGCGCTGACTGTCTCCAGCCCCTGCGTTTTGCCCGTTCTTCCCACGTGTAAGTTGTGAGGTCCGATGCTGCTTTCTGGCACTCTGAAATTGGGAGGGAGGAGTCATGGGACTTACACTTCTTCAGATGTGGCAGGCCTCCTCCGCTGGGATTTCTATAACAAGCAAATCCGGGGAGGAGTTAAGGCATCACTTAACTGATCTCAAGACGTGAAATAGCAGGAACCTTCTCCACCAGCTCCTTGCTCTGCAGAAAATGCTGCCTCGACATTAAAGCCTGAATGGAAATCTGCTGTCTGTCATTTTGTGGCTGTCCCGGCTTTTAGGTGTTGTGGCTGTTCTGCTGTCCAGGAAATTGGTGTGCTGATCATGCATGCTGCCTTATCTTACTGCCGCTAAATACGTAATTGCCGCTATCCCCATGGAAACGCATGAACTCTTTTTTTTTTTTTTTCTGTGCATGATAGTGCTTAGTCTGGATTCTGATGCTTTGGCAGTGTTATTCCTTAAACCAGTGACTTTAGCTGTAAAAGGTGAGCATGTGGGCAAGTGCCTGGTTAGGGAGATCTGGGCAGCAGCTCTTGCTTTGGGTTCTTTAGCTAAGGGGGTTCAGGTACTCAGTTTTCACTCTGTTCCCTTGCAAACAGGGAGGGCAGAAGGATGAGCGCTATGGATGGGCTCAGTTCTGCTCCACAGTCGGAGTCGCAGGCTGGGGGAAGGGTTGCTGTATTACCACACTAGGTTTTTGCCTAAGTTGTACTTTTGAGCAATTATAAAGATTTTTCTCTAGTCTGAGTTGGTTCTTGCTGCTCTCCTCGTTTGTCTGGCAACCCTGCAATTCTGCACATTTAAAAAAACTGATAGGGGTTGTTAACATGGGCTGAGCCCATCAGTACTTATGTGCTTCTCTGTAGTGTGGTCTCACTGCCTTTGCTTTCAATCAAACTTCAGTGTCTTCTAATTGCTTTCTAGTGATTGTGCTCCACTCTGTTAACTCTATCCTTGAAAGCAGTCAGCCTACTCAGTTTGCAGCAGAGCTGCTGGGCTTTTTGGCTATTTGTCATGATGCTGGTCCTTCTCAAACTTTTTTTTCTGAGGTGGGTGTGAAAGGGAGCTCACAGAGCAAAGAGACTGGCCTCGGATCACACAAGAAACCTAGAATGATAGTGCAGGCAGCTTTGAATTCTCAAATTTGATCTGTAAACAAGGGCAGTTCAGAAAATAAGCTATTACAGTTCTGATGACCATATAAATACATTGTATTGCAGGCTTGGAGTTGCTACTGTGATATAAACAGGCTCTCCAGATTCTTGTTACCTCGAAAGATCCAAATGTTTTGTGCAGGCTGTAGTTGCAGTTACAGAGACTAAGGTTGGTTTTTATGAACACCTTTTGTTTAAGAAAACTGCTGTAAGCACCCTAGCAAAACTGTCTTCAGAGTCTGTGCAGAGAAGAAATTTGGGGGGGGTTATGCTATACCTTGAAGTTTTCTGCTTGCTTAGTAATTATAGCTTGATTCCCACATCTGCGATGTTGAAAAACACAGAGTGAAATACTCAGAGGTAATTGGGGGTGGAGGGGAGGGCTTGTTAAGCAGCCTTCTCTGTAAAGCAAGAGCATCAGTTATGGGGGGATCTATTGCAGTGTTTAGCACAGTGCTGCAACTAAATCATGCTTATAAGGAGCCTTGAGAGGCCAGGAGTGTGAACACAGTTAGTGAAACTGTTAATCTGTTCTGTTCTACGTACGGGGTTATTCAGGAATGTTGATAACCAAGGGGAGCCCTGGCCATCCAGAGCTGGTTTTGCAATGGCCATGTGCTGTTTCACCTTTAGTTACTGGAATGTTTAAAGTCAGGAACAAAATTTTCATGTGGAGGTGTTCAAATTGCCACATTTGCACTGAAACCCTGAGTAGGTTGTTCCCTACAGAGGTGCTGAGCCACTGCAGCTCCAGCTGATGGCAACAGGAATTACCGATAGTTCAGCACTTCAGAAGCTGCTGAAGGATTTGCAAGCAGATGTAGGTGCCTGCCTCTAGGCAGTGAAGTTGAAAATGCTGGCCTGAGTTCTCGTGGCAGAGGAACATGAATAAATAACAGGAAATCAGGCAGGGCAGAGAGAGGAAGAGGTTCCTGATAGCTTCCCAATAGATGTAAATTTTATGGGAAATTAACTCTTTCTCCATAGCTGTTCTTAGGGTAGCAAGTCAGCAGATGTGAACTTCTGTGGCGTTAAACCAGTAATAGTGATTTGATGCTCGGGAGTTAGAGCGTGGCTGGCTTGTAGCTGGGTGTTGCATTGATCCTGTTTGATAGGCTTGTTCCAGCCCAGTGAATCACAAGCTTTTGCCTCTTATTTCTCCCCACCTCCACAATCGCTTAATCTTCCTCTTATTTAAGTTGGTGACAAAATTCTTGTTCTCCATGTGCACAATAAAATTACTGAAGATGTACCCTTTCCTACCATTGTGTTATCCTGCCAGAACTGTTCTGATTGAGTTCACAATAGAGGACAGGGAGAGACTCCAACTTTTGGTCCCCTGTGTCAGACAGGACTGTCCCTGTTGAATTCACCTGGAGTACAAATCTGTAGGACAAACTGTCGTTAACCAGGAATGGAGCAGTTATGGTCTTGCAGGACAGTGAACCTTTCTCACTGTTTCATGTGTGCATAAAAAGGAGCAAAGCTCTTTACACTGAGACTGCCTTGATGTTGCCCTGCTGGGACTGTCATGTGTGCCAGCACAGTGCCAAATACTGGCAAGATGGGGCTACCAGGAAATCTTGAGTTTTAGAGAGCATTGCCTGCACCTAGCAAGTCTGTCTTATCTGATAGCGGGAGGGATTTCTGAGAGAGAAAGTGTATAGGTGAGCACTTGATGATATAATAGGCTTTATGAAGCAGCGGGATCCTCAGAAATGCCCTGATATATGCCTTCATTATTTTCCTCCTCCTTTGTAAGCTAAGAGGTGAGCAGTTGGATGTATTGGGAGCACAAGACATTGATGCTTAGTGTGGAAGCTGTCTGGCACTACACTGAAGTACAATAGAGCATTATTGTTTCTATGCATCAATACAGCATTATTATTTCAATGCATAAATATGCAATAGTTAAATTTTAAAGCCATAACTGAATGTACTTGGAAATCCTTATTCCATCTATTGCCTCTTTCTCTTCTCCCTGTCGTGTTTATTTTTTGCCTGTTGCTCTGCTTTATGCCTGCAACTGCTTAAATCTCTCTGCATGCTTTTTTTCAGCACATGCAGCTGTGTGCTAGTCCAGACATCAAACTTGTCTTACCTAGGGAAACGCATTGGCTCATGTACATCTGTTGCTTCCATCAATATAGTCTCCCTCTTCAAAGATCTTCATGTTGTCTAAAAGGAAGAGATATCTTCAAGCACTTTTCCAAATCTCCACTGCTAATTGAATATTCACTCAAGGAATTATTAGGTAAATGAAAAAGCGGTGCTATGGACATGGCAGTGTTCATGGGTGGTCAGGCACAGGGACTGGGTTAGTTATTCTGTGGGGACGTATTAGTGTTTGCTCTCTCCCCTCCTTGCTCTTGGGTGTGAGATGAGAATTAAGGCTGTTTAGCTACAGACTTGATTCTTGTTGAATATAAACAAGAAGCAATTTCTGATGGAAGATGAGCATTTTCATAATACCAGTGTTATGGTTCCTCTGTAGTTGACCTCTAAATCCAGTTAGTAGTTTTGGATATTCCCTGGATATTGGTCCAATTATATGCCTTTCTTTTTCTTTGAATTGTATTGATTTTTTTTTTTGGTGGCTGATATTCCAATTTCTACCTGGAAATCTGTGAATTTATGCTAATGTCAGCCTGCAGCATTTAAGGTGCATCAAATGTCCACATAAGCACATAATTTGGCATCCTGTTCTTAAGCTGTGGGTCAATGCTTTAGGACCTTTCTCCACACCTGTGAAATCTAGCTTAGCTGCTTCATTTTAAAGGGGCTTTTTTTTTTTTTAAAATGGCATGGGGTTACATTAAAACTTCATCTGTTTCTAGATATAGTGGCAACAAGGGAGTCAAAAGATTTAACAATCAAAAATCCATGCAAATTTGGTGGCATGGCTGGGCAGCATTGCTTTTCTCATGCTCCCTCACTTATATGCCAGTGTCAGCAATTTCTGGGTTGTTGGTAGAAGATGGAGACTGGACACACAGAGACAATAAGGTACCTGCAGTCTCTCTGATTAACTGGATTTCTTTGTACTTGATTCTCGTTTAATCATGTACCAAGGCTTTGCTTCTCTTGCCTCCAAGCTTGTTGAAATTGTCTGATATCTAAAATATGACCCTTGATGTGCAAACTTGTCTTTAGTTTTGTAACAAAAGGAGTTAACTTGGTGGCAGTACTTGGTCCACACTGTGGACTTCTGATCTATGTCTCACCTTTTTTTTCTTCTTCTAGCAGCAACAGCAGCTGATATTATTGAAGTTGGTAATAGTATCTGAAGCATTCCTGGAAATATCTGATAAGTTCCATCTTTCTTTTGATAAGAAAGCGAGGCACAGAAAAACAGAGCTTAGTGTAAAGTTTATTAAATGGCAGAGCACGTTTAATCTTCCCACCCCACACATTCAAGCCAGAATTCAGCATTTGTCATCAACAGTGTCCCCAGCAGCATTACTAAAAACCTATTTGTCTTTGCCACAGCAGGTTGTTTTTTTCTTTCTCGGATGGACACAATGGGTTGGTTGTTCTTTCTCCTTGGGCAGCTGAATAATATGTGTGCAAACCCACCTACCTCTGTGCTTCAAAATCATGAAAATCAGCAAGTTGCACAGCTACCCATTTTGACAGTATGGTAGCATGCTGTCAGCACTAATATTCATTAATATGCATTGGCAACTGCTTGTGTTTTGAAATGAAGTATTCTACTATTCCCAATAAAATGACAGATGAACATAAAGAAGTTGCATCTTGAGGGACAGGTATATGAACACTTAGAGCATGTACATAAGCTCTTACATGCCCATCGTTGAACACTTCTCTCCTTATCTCTTCCCCATGCCTTGGCACTTCAGTGCACTTTATTTTAATGAATTTTAAGGATGATTGCAGACTTCATGAGAGCTGAATTAAAGTCCCGAATAGATAGGATGTCTTAAACCCCTGCCCAAGTTGTAGTAGCAGAAGCCATGATGTGTTACCCCCAATGTCATACATTTTATATTTTCTGGCTTTTCTCCATTATTTTAGCATTTTACCCCATCTACTGAACTGTTTTATGAAAAATAAAATAAATTGGCTCATTTACTGATGCTAAGTGAAAGACTTGCCTATGGAATATGGTGCTTCGCTACAGCTGGTAAGCGCAGAGGATACCTGAGAGGTTGATGTGATTTTTTTTTTTTTTTTTTTCTACTCTGATTTTCACTGGAAAAAATATGTGGAAGAGGATTTTTCAGCAGCCATCCCAAAATACTGCAGTGAGTTCATGTTGAAGCCATGAGCTGCACCTAAGAGCCCCAAGTCCCAGTGCTGCCACTTCCATTAGATTTCTTCCCTGTTACTTGCAGGTAAAGATCCAGGCTCATCCTGGCAGTTTGAACAACCATGTGCACTCACATACGCGTTTCTACCCATGTGGATGCTTCAGTTTTCACGCCAGCTTTCTCGGACATGTTCTTTTTATCTAGGCAGAAATTGAAGGCCGTAATTTGCCTGCTTCTGTGCTTGAGAGAAAAAAGCCTTTTCAATCATAGACATAAAGCCAGGGAGGAATGCAGGAGTGAGTGCTGCATTCTTATTTTGCAGGGAAGTTTTCTTAGAGTAGAGGAGCTGGCCTTTTCCCAAGGGAACAAGGCTGCCCTTCGCATTCGCCCCTTGAGAACAAGAACTCTCACACACACACACTAACACATCTTAAAATGGAAAAGTAACTTTTTTGGCTTTCTTTTCTTCACTAAACCCACAGGACTTTGTTCCAGAGAACTCAGCACCTGTATGTGCGGTTGTTTTTCCCACACTTGAGATTCTGCTTTATATGCAAGTTTTGGACTTGATGTCAAAATCTGTGGCGTGTGCTAGGACAAAGATCACCCAGGACAATGTCTCCTTTTGGCCCTCAAACCCCGTCTTTGGAGGGCTGGCATTTGTGAAACTGTGTTGTGAGACTGTTTTTTTTTTTCTGTGAGGTACATAGCTTGAAAGATAAAGCCACTCTTAAGTGAAACCCCAAATAAATCTGCTTCATTTCATCAGGGAGCAGAAGTAGATGCTGGCCTGTGTTGACAAAGCAGATTACTCTTGTAGCACCTGTGTGATATATAGTGTGAAGTATGTCCCATACTAAGCAAAAACACTTTGTTGTTCCTTTGAGTTTCCTCGTCTCTGGTGAGCACTCCTTGTATTGTGGTATTTTTCTATACAGAAGCTGTCTTTGTATGCCATAAGCTGCATAAGTTCTGTCTTCCCCAAATCCAGCGGAGTAACAAGATAAACTAGCAAGACTGATTTGGCTGATTCCTCACGATCAATTGCGCAAGTAATTCCTATACACTCGAATTTGCAGTAGCCCACGAGTGGTTCAGAGGAGAGTGCACTTTCTTGGGAATGGTGTTTTCTGGGTTTTACTAAAGGGCTGATTGGATAGAAAGATTGTTAGACTAGTAAAAACAGAGGAAGATTATAAATCATTGCTATATTCATTAGTATGACTGCTACATTTATGCAGACGTGAATTTATATAGGAGGATGTAAATGATATCTAAGGTAGAAGTAACTTCTTTTCTTAGGAAGGTGAGTGAAATTTCTCTTACCTCTCTTACCTGCTACGGAGGGGAATTTCTCATGACGAACATGGGTGCTGAGAGAAAACTAGCAATACTAGATTCAGTCATGTCTTTAAATAAAAGACAAAAATAAAACTGTCAGTCAGCTCCATAGCTTATATTTAGCATGTCCATTTAAAGATCTGCAGCTTGAGTATATCTGAAACCGATGCAGAGGAATGAATAAGAAACCATAGCACAAATTAGTGCAGGATGACATTCTGTTCCATGTGTAGCATGAAAGCGTTTGGCACCACAAGCTCATTTTGATCTCACTTGTTGTGTCTTCTGCCTCCTACCAGCCTGGAAGAGAGCTGGAGCTGTGCCTTAGCCAGATTAACTCAACATGAATGATCTCTGGTTTACTGAGAGTTTATCTAACTTATTTAACTTTGGTGACAGCGAGGATTGCTTAGATGGGGTTTCCCCCAGCCTGCTATCAGTGCTCAGTGATTCACTGGGTCTAGAAATTATAACAGCTCCTAGTGAAGTCACTTCTCATCTTGCTGCGAAAGAGACCCCAGGGTACGGCAGCACCTTGGGTGGGAAGCAGAAGTTCCCCACACTTACAGGGTGAGACTAGGGACCGCATGCGCAAAGGGATTTCATTTTGAGATGTGGTTACTCATATGGGTTTCCAGAGGTGCCTGAGTCCTTTTCCATTTCTCCTGAAGGGGCGGATGCTTTGGAAACCTCATAGTTTGGACTGTGAGCAACCCTGCCTACCTTTGAAACTCTGGCCACAGGGTGTTAGTTTGGAAGTTGGCTGGCTGGCAAGTAACTGTGGAAAAGTGCTGCTGTCAGTGAGGCAGAAGCAGCTCTAAGTTGATTTTCCCCTTATATCAATGACTAAAACATACCTTCCCCCAGTCTAATTTCTGGGAGGTTCTCCTCAAGCCTTGTTTGCTCGGTGGCTTATAGCTAATGCGCAATGCTGAAACCTGAAATTAACTCAACCATGTCAGGGTAAACAGATGGCCATTTCTAAGGAGAAGATACTAAGCACTCTGTACAGGTTTTGCAGCGTGGTAAAAATCCAGGTAACGGAAACAGCCGAAAGTGAAGGCTGAATTATATTGGATTCCTGAGTCATCAGCTATTGATGCAGAAGATCCTGCTACCTACGCTTTTGTGGTGATGCTGCTAAGTAGCATTTCCAGCCCTCTGGGCAATGACATCAAAGGATAGCGAAGATAAAAACAGACCACTGTTGACTTTGAGAGAAATGTTATATTTATACAGGCAGATGTTGAGGTAACTGAAAACTTTTAGACTGCTTTAATGAAAGTTTGCCAGTCCTCAACCTTCAAAAACTCATACTCAGGCTTGCCTTCTCTCCAAAATCACAGAGCTGGCTTTGGGTCCCCCTGCTTCTTAGCTTCTTCCAAACTGAAGGAGGAGCTCCGGGAGGGAAGCAAGGCCTGCTGTGACCTGGCGGGGCAGGAGGGTTGTCTGAGCCCTGTCCTTTGCCAGAGATGCCCCTCGGTCATGACAACCTCCCCAGAGCAAGCACAGAGCTAGACCCTGTTTCTTACATGGATATCTGGGTGCCTGTGTGTAGGCTGCTGGGTTTGGGTCAAGTCTGGTGCTCATCTGGGGTGGTGGCATTAATGTTTTTATGTCCCCAGCTCAGGCAGTGGAACAGCTCTCTCCCACCAGTGCAGCAGTCCACATGCTCTTCCTTCAGCTGGAGATACCACTGCGTTTTCCAACCCCTTCAGGCACTTGATGTAAAGAAACACCACAGCTTTATGTGGGATTTCTAAAACAACGAGGACTCTGCCTCGCAAAGCATGCCCAGGCTGCAGATCTCTGATGAAAATAAGCAGCCAAACTAGCAAAGCTGGTTTTCTCTTGCTTTCTCTTGGAACGAGACTCTCTGGAGTCTAGTATGGTGTGAGCTCTGAGGTTTCCTGCGGTCAGAACATGCCCCTTGTGGGTTCTTTGCTGTCTAATAAGGTTTGTGCTTGCATTATGGCTTTTCCCTCAGCGCTGCTGCAGACAGGCTTTCCTCTTCTATCTAGCATCCACTTTAATGAGCCTTATATCAATTTAGTAACTTTGAAATCTCCAACTCTGACATGAAAGAGAAATTAGCCAATAAGTCAAAAACTTATGTGGAAGGGACAAGTGACATAGTGTGTTTGCATTAAAACTGCCTTTCTCTTTAAAACTAGACCCAAAATAGGGGATCTGTCAGTTCTACTTTCCCATGTCTTCCCTGCCCTATTTTTGGGAAGAGAGTGATACCTCTTCCATGCTCTGCTTGTTGCTGAGCAATTGAACAGCAAGAAAACAGAACTGATCTTAGTAAGATCTTAGTTCCTTCAGTAGGTCACTGCTCCTCTTCTATGCTGGGCAGCTTCAGTGACTCATGGCTTGGCCCCATCTACCTGCAAGGCAGCTCCCTGGCTCACAGCCATGTCACTGCTCTTGGCTGCTGCCATGTAACTGGAGGAACATCTAGGTGTGTGACCCTAGGTGATCATGCTTCATCTGCTAGAGCCACATGCACAGTTTCTCCAAATGCCTCTTGGGCATCTCAACTCTCTATTGAGGTTAAACAGTAAAATGCAGTTACGGGGAAGACAGCAATTAAAAATTCACATTCCCAAAACATTCACGTTGCTGTGCCAGATCTGCAGGAGACAGCAGTGCATAGCACATACCTACCAGTCTTCTCACAGCTCCATCATGGACCAGACTCTTGATCCCACACTAGCACTGAATAGTGCCTAAATCCATGGGTCAAATTGCTGTTTATGGCGCAAAAAGCTGCTTGGACTCTTTGATGTGATAGGAATCGACTGCTTTGTATGTAAGAAGATTGTTCTGCGATTCATGGAAGTACTCATTTGAGCAAAGGGGCAAAAGGCAAAACAGCAAAGAACGTGCTGGCAAATAAATGAATGGTAACTTCCCTCTGTTGGATTTATTCAGCTCTTTGAGATATAAATGTATTCTTGATGGCCAGAGAAATCAGTCATTCTGCAGTAGGAAGCTTGATTGATGTCTTCATCAGGCCTTTATGAAGGGCTGTGTAAGTGGATCTGAAATAACCTACAAGGAAAAATACAATGTGGTCTAGTTCGTTTAATACGTAGCCGCTCAATTATGTCTTTGTTAGTTTTGCTTTTGTTGCTACTTAAGGAAATTCTAATTGTACAGATATATGAAAATATCCCCGCAGTGAAGGTGATGGGGCAGGAAGGGCTGCTTGCCAGGGCTTAAGCAGTGGGAGAAGGTACATCAGGGTGGGGCAGATTAGACCAGAATTGTGTATTGAGCTCTCCTGGATCAAGAAGAATAGCCAACACTAGATTTGGACTAAGATGGACATAGTAGTCTGAGGCCTTATCTATGGTAATGTAGGTACATTAATGCAGTATCTTGAACCAGAATAATGAAGACGACTCTCGGCTTGGCAACTGGGCACGCTGTCATAGCTGTGGAGAAGGCTGTTTTGTTCCTGACCTTCCAGTGGGATTTGAATCTTGGTACTGAGTGAAGAAAAGCTTGTGCAATAACCAGTGGGTTTCCTAGCACCTTTTCTGTTGCTCCCCCTCTTGATTTATAACAGCTTCTAAGATCAGAGGTTCATTTATGATTGTTTTCTGTTCTTTGAGCAGCTTCCACCCCCTCACTCTGTCTGATCAAAAAACCCATGTTGTTTACTTACTGACATAGGTCAACGACAGCAGGAAAAAAATGGTGACTAAGCCAATTAATTGCTGCCAGAGCAAAGCCTGCAGACTGTATCTCAAAGCGTGAGCTTGACAGTAAAGCCTTGGGCTCAGCAAAATAGAAGTTGTCCATATTGAGAGAGAGATGTACCCTTCCCAGACTGTCCTGCACCCTCTGTTCCCCACAGCAGTGAAGTCCTGGTTCCAGGCTGTTTTCTTACAAATCTTCCAAGTGGTATCTGGGACAGGCAGTGTGTGTTTGGAGAAACCTCCTGAGAAACCTCTGGAGGCCAGTAACCTCTGGTTACTGGAGGCCAGATCCTGCTGGAGACCTCTGCACCAGGTCAGAGCAAATTAAGTGTAGATCCCTAGTCATGCTCAAAAAATCTTATTCATATTCATCCTCAATACAGGATTGAATTTTATTTTTCAGGTCATTACTTCCTTTTCCAGCTTTTATGCCAATATGTGGATTGATCTGTGGATAAGGAAGTCAGGGTGCTGGTGGTTTGGGTCAGATCCTGCTGTCCTGTGCTGATATCTCATCTCCTCATTGCTTTTTTGCTGTGTAGAGCGTGCAGGCAGCAATACCTGGTGGTTTTGTTCCTGTTTCTTTCTGCTGTGAAAAAAGCAAAGTCTTGGATTGAAAGCAAAGTCTTGTATATTGCTGAAGGCTGTGCTCCCTTTATCCTCAGCATAGGTTAAAAATGTTCTTTAACTGTTATGAACTGTTTATTCTACTGGAGGACTTGCTGGAAGAACACTGTTCAGAACTGTCTGGGCTGTGTGAGGCCAGAGAGAATTAGTACTTTTGTGCTTTGTCCTGTGAAGCTGAGATGCAATAAAACCTGATAGTGATACTAACTTTCTTTAGAAAGTGCTTTGAGGTCTGCTTGTGAAAAGCAGCAAAATGGAGCCAGGAGGAATCGTGCCTTTCTAAGAGTCTTTTTAACATTACATCATTTCAACATTTACAACAGTAATTTAGCAGTTCTCTATCAGGTCCACTCACAGCCTAGCAATAGCTTGTGTTCTCTAGTTTTTATTTCACCTGTGATTGTCTTAGTTCAACATTGTACTTAGGTTTTTATCTTCCTTGATATTCAAGTGTTTTCTGTCACTTAAATATATTTTTAAGACAGAGCTTTCTGATGGTGCTAAGCACAGAGTATTTGACAGCTCTGGAGAAGAGAAAATCGTATTATGTGAGTCAGGCTATGAGCTTTCATTGATATCTTTGCATCTTGTGTTATACTACCCAAAGTCTAGGGCTGCATCTCACCTGATTTTTTTGTCATTTATCCTGATTTGGTTCCTCAGTAGAAAAAACTTTTCGTCGAACTCTTCAGGAAGCATTAAGCAAAATTTAGCTCTTTCACGGAGGTGAACGAATAAGCCTTTGTCTTATGATCATGCTTGGAAGCATTTTGAAGTACTATTGGCAGAAAGTACTCATGCTGGTGATGAATGTGAAGGCTTATCTGCATCTGTAAAGTGTGTTTTAAATCCTGATTTGAGTGGAAACGGATTGTTAACATACATCAAGCATATCCCTCTGTTCACAGGACCGTGCTTTCCCGTAGATCTATAGACACTTACGTTCCACAGAGGTCTGTTATCCTGGAATCTTACACTGCTGAAGTAGTCAAGTTAAAAAATAAGTACAGAACTGAGGTGGCAGAAGAGCATTTTATACTAATGGCTCAGCTTACTGAGATTTTGACTTGTTTCCTTTCCAAGTTGGACACTGTTGATGCCACAGAGTTGTGCACTTGAGCCAGTTGCATTTTTCCACAGCACGGGGACTGTCCCTTTGAAGGTTCTCAGCCCAGCCAGCGTGGTATGAGCGCACAGGTGTCACTGGTGCTTGAAGTGTCTCAGGACCTCTCTGGAAGTGTCTCATCTTCCCATTTTGAGTCATCTGATGGTTTAAACTATTTTATTGATGAAAATTAAAATCAACATCCAACAGTGTATTTTCTGTGATGTCCACTTGACCACTTGCTGCTTGGAAGGAAGAATGAAGTCAGGAGTCTTCCTAGGCAGCTGCCTAGGATGGAGGGGATATTGGTATTGCCCAGCCTTACCCTTCTTTGGTTTTGGTGGGCCTCAACACAGCCGTACGCAGAGGAAGATCCAAGGATAATACTTTTTAAGTTCTCATACTTTGGTGGTGTCTTTTGATGATGCGGCCTTGTATTGTTCTGAGAGTGTTTATTCTTCCCCAAACCCTTACAAGAGGAAGATTGTGTAGGTTTGTTATGTGGTGGTTTTTTTTTTTTTTAATCCCAGCTAGTGATTTCACAATTTTAATTTTCTGTAAATCTTTGACAGCTTTTATTTTGGTGCTTTAATTTTTTTCAGTCTAAGTATTAACTTATCCTGCACAGCACTTGGTGAGGACAGGACGCAAATAGATGGTTACAGCCTGTTGGGTCTTCATAAGGCCTGGCTGTTTTGAAATCTTTGGCTGCTTCCAGAGAACATGTTTATGGGTGTTGTCAGTTACTGAAACATCTCCTCTTTCCTTTTCTGTTCTTCTCCTTCTCTGTGGGGAAGCAGAGAATGAACAATGCAGTAAAACATAAACTGAAACGGTGATTAGAATTTCATACAAAGTGGTATTTAAAATGGGTCTGCACTTGATTCATCTACATTTTAAAGCAAAGAGGGTAAGGCAGGGGAAAATCTGTTAGTTAAAATATTGAAACCTGCCTGGGGGCACAGCATTTCCTTTCACTTCCAAAATGCCTATCCAGTCCAAGACAATTGGAAATGGAAAGATGATGTCTGTGCCCTCAGGCTCCCACTTAGAACTACCTTAACTTCTTGCTACATCTGCTTGTGGAAAGGTTTTCCCAGCATGTTAAATGCATCGTATTTGTTCCCATAGACTTTAAATGCCTCTTTAAAACATAGACAGACCACTGCCATTTAGGTGCTTTTTAATTTGACTAAGATGACAGCTAACGCTGGTAGTTGGAACCTCTAAAACATTGCCAGAATGCTTTTTTCCTGATACCATTCTGTCCTATTCCTCAGCACAGTTCATCTTGTCTAAAAAAACTTTACAAATTTAGTAACTGTGAGAGCTATGCCAGAAGAGGATATGTCTTGATAACAGGCTTTACCTGGCTTTTGGCCCACACTTCCCTTTTCCCCATCCTGACATACGGGCTCGGAAGTATGAATTTGAGAATCAGGATTTGAAAGGTGATTTTTCTGTGATTGTATTGGAGTCAGTGGGCTCTGATTTACCTTAGCCAGACAGCCAACTTGGCTTAGTGCAGGTAATTCTCTCTTCCCCACCCTGGGAAAGGGCTGACAAATTTCCCCCGAAGTAGTAAGTCAGCATGAAGAGTCCCTCTAGGATACATGCAGAGAAGGACCAAGAGGGTGCAGTGACACAGAGAGGGCTTTGTTCTGTGACTGCCTCTGTTTGGGGCTGTTTGACCATCAGACCAGTTACCTGAAGGGGTGGTAGGTGGTCAGAGATTGCTAGAATTGCACAAGTACTTCCTAAAGAGAAAAAAAAAAAAAAAAGCAGGGTTTTATTTCACACTGTATCTTCCTGTCTTACCCTTGCTTTGAGCCATACTATCCTTTGGAATACAAGGTTGGTCAAAGCAAAGAGCCGTCTTGCCTGGCGCTGTGTCTCCCATAGCACTGATCGTGCTGCTCAGGGAAGTGTAACAGGGCCTGTGTACGTACCCTGAAGCGTCCTCCCAGAGCCGGAAGAGTCAGTGATGCCCTAAAGGGAAGATTTCCTCAGGGGCACCATGCTCACTAGTGAACTCTTCTTCCTTGAACCCATCTCTTCTCTGTGCATATTGGCTTTTGTGTTATTATCTCGCCATCCCTCTCTCATATATACAGTATCGTGCAGGTTTTTACATGGAAAACTTGTGCTATCAGATCACTACATTGTATGCCCCACTTTCACACATTGTAAGACAGTGAATTATTCTTCTTTAATCACCATTCTATAATAACTTCTCCCGTAATCCCACACTGAAGCCTCGCTTCTTGCAGTTGAACACTTCTCATCTGTTCAGTTGTCCACACCTCGGATCACCCTTGTTCCTTTCTCTGTGTTTCTTCCAACTGAAGTCCAGCCCATTTGGTGGCCTTAGGGTGGTTTGATCATGAAGTACTTGGCAGCTGGGTACGTGCTGGATTTGTGCTTTGGGGTAATGAGATGCCCTTGCCTCCCTGCCCGGTTGCTCCTGTTCTCTCAGCTTCTTTGAAAGCCTTGACCCTTTTGGAGAACAGCCCATGGTGACTAAAATCTCTTTCCTGAGTGGTAATAGCTCATTTATAGCCTGTCATTCTTCATTCAGAATTTAAATTATTTTTCCCCAGTATGCCTTAATTTCCATTTATAGACTTTGTATTTCACCTGCCATGTTATTACTCAGTCACCAGGCATTATAAGATCTTTCGGTAGAAATTGAGTTTATGAATCCTTGGCTCTAAGCAGCTGTTTTCTCATCACCCAGCAAACTTAACAGCCTTACAAAACAGTCTTCCTAATGCACGCTTTTGCGTCACGTGATCTCTAGAAATGTCTGAGCCTCGTTGTGCTAGGTGCTGTACGGGCAGCATGAGAGAGTTCTTGTGCTGAAACTTTGAAAGGATCAAAAGCCCAAATATGATGGTGCTGCAGGTACAGTGCAGCCAGTTAAAGCAGCCAACAAACATATCCAAAGCTGTAGAACACAGAGAGGGAATTAGTAACTCCATTAATTTCTGGAGGCTTTTGAAGTATTGATGTGAGGCCCTGATTTGAGCTGCTTTTGAGCTTGTTTGGCACCTTTCACACCAGTGGCCCTATTGAGTGGCTGTAATGTTCCTTCAGAGTGATCGAGCAACAAGAAATGTCTATGAGATTGTGGAAGACTGGCCATGACTGTGGTTTTGACCCTAACAGTGACCTACTCTGCATTATCAGTATCATGGCTTTTCCAGGAGCTCTGGCTTTTGTTTTGGGTGTTAATCTGGCAGCTGGGTTTCGGGGGCAATATGCATAAACTACAGGATTCAATCTGAGCCATGTAATGCTCACTTGCTGAATAATTTCTCATGTTTTTCTTGGGTCTGGTAGGCCTGGGAAGAAGCTTGATGCTTCTACCTTTACAGTGGGCTCTTCCTTCACAGCCTGAAGAGACAGATTTAGAATGATTGTTTTGGAAGAGCATTGATAAAAATAATACTGGCTGGCATTTTCCAGGCTGAAATTTTGTGGGTTGTCAGTATTGACCGACTTTTAAAAAAAAAAAAAAAGAATATAAAATTCTTGAAATGCATTTTTCCCTTTGCTCATGTGCATGGGGAACTTTATCCAAAAAACCAGAGAGAATTGGCATAAGAGCTGCTTCCTTTTGCTTCATTAGCAAAGCAAGCAAATGAACCTTCCTTTCAGTCCCTCTGAGTGTGGTAGATTCGGTAAACACCTTAACTACAGCTTTTTGGAGAGCTGGCTTACAGGCACATCTACAACGCTATTTTGCTCATAATGTCAGCTAGAATATGCAGAAATACTGCTTTTCTTGTTCATCACTGGGCTAGTTAATACCTGTGTTGGGTAGAACCCAAAATCAGAGCTTTGGAGAAAGAGAGGAGTCAAAGGTAGCTTTTCCTGTAAATGTGTCCTGAATTCATACAAGAAACTAAACCCACTCTCTGCGCTTAAGGGAAAGTTGATTAAAGTAATTTTTTTTTTTTTTTATTCAGGCTCAACAATGGCTCTTAAATTGTTAACGTGCATTAAATTTGGGTTTGACATGCAGGCTCACAGACAGCTCAGATGGAGTTATAATGTGGGCTTTTGGACCCGCTTGCAACGGAAGGTCTTTGAAAATTACGAGGACTGAAATGTGTTTCTCCTGCTGCTCTGTTTCGATGGCGTTCGGCTTGCTCTCTCTCCTCCCCCTTCAATCCCCCTGCCACACATGTTCTCAATTACTGCCTGCATTGAAGCTGCAAACATTTCTTGTGCATCTAGCTTTCTATATTGAGCGCTGGAAATATATTTTAGTAATTTGTGGGAGAACTATTATGTCCCATGCTGGGAAAATTGTGTTTATGGTTCCTGCAGGGAAACAAGTTCATCAATTCCAGTCCACAACAGTTTTGCTGTTTCTTCCTCCTTCCTTTGTATCTTGGAGCAATATCGTAAGAACCTCTTGCCCCTGTTGGGTTGAGCCTGGGTTTCTCCCGTCTTTGAAATAAAAAGCATATGCTCTGCAGTCTGTGTTTTTCAGTGTTGCCCACAAAATAATCATTGGGTTTGGGCTGAACACAATAATAGCTACTATGTACCCCAAATATTTGGGTTTGGATGTGCAGGAGCACTGCACTTACGAAAACTTGATTGTATTTTATTGTTGGTAGGATTTCAAAGTCAATATTCTGCAGCAGAGGGCATTAAAGGAGTAATATAAGAGAGAATCCAACTCGCCAGTACTGATGTGTGGTGCCTGATTTGGAAGGGGGAAGGAAATGGCTTGCTCTTTTTCACAGCATTTACATTGTCCTCATAGGATAATCCTCCTGGATCCAGTTGGTAAAATGTACTCACAAGCCTTTGTTGTACATGAAATCATGCTGTTCTCAACCGTAAACCTTAGGTCCCCCACCCACATCTGTAATGTGTTTCTCAGTTCAGTTTCTGATTTGTAGAAGATAATTTTGTGGTTAAGGAAAATTCTGTATTGTACTCCACCTCACTTTCTTGTGCTGAAAGTAAGTTCAGCTCTGACAGTGATCAGGGGATACTGTTACTTCTGTAAAGAAAAAGTTTTTAAAGCACAGTTACCTTCTGCTTAAATAAATGATGGGCTATTTCAAATGGAAAGAATTGCTTTTGCATTTCTCGTGTGGATAAGCTGGCTCGCAATAGACGGGCTTTTAAGAGTGCTGGCAGGCTGGGATAGCAAAGAGAGAAGCGGAAAAGGTGTGTCTGGATCAATTAGTTAACTATTAGATAATAAATGAATCCTTTTCCAATGCACACAAACTAAGCTTCCTTTTCATTTACTGCTCCAACTTCCCCTTCAGAGATTTGATTACAGCATTCTCTCCCAAAGCAAAGAGCTCTTGCCATTTGGATATAAACATTCATTGACCCTCTATGGAGATTTGAAAAATTGCTTTCCTGTCATTAACAATGATAAAACAATATTGTTAAAGGTGCTTTGGGGGGGCATCAAACCTAAAGGAACAAATTAAAGGACTTGAATAAGAAGTGATGTGCACTTTTACCATTGTCCTCAGAGAACAAAATTAGTACAGGCAGCACTGCTTCAGATAGTAGTTTCATCTTTGCAAATAATTTTATGATTTTTGCAAGTTTGGAGATTCAAACGTTTTTGCTCTTGCTTTGTTTCTGATATGTTGGTTAAAAAGAAAAGCAGAAGGAAGAACAGCAATAAAACATGAGCAAAGTGATGCCTGAGATGCTCATTTAGTTCCCATTAGCACGATAAATGAGACTATGATGACGTTTGGTTTGGGTTTATATCCCCATACTTCTCAACAGGAATGGCTTTAGACCTGTACCACAAATGGCAGCTGAGTCATAAGCTGTCCCGCAGGACCAGTGCGGAGCAAGGTGTTAGATTAGAGTCTCTGGAGCCAGAAACATAGCCCTGGCAGTTTTGGTGTGGGTTGGTTTTTGTTGGTTTGTTTTTTTTAAAAGAAGAGTCTTTTTTTTTAAAGAGTCTTGTCTCATTTTCCTGTTTGTAAATCCGGAGGCGTTGCAATCTAAATTAGTGGACTAAAATAATTTCTGATGTAATTAATAGGTTTGCCGAACGGGAAGAAAGCTTTCCTTGCTGCTGTGTAGACTTGGGTCAGTAGCAATGGCCACACCTTCCCCTGCTCACCTCCTCGCACATGGAAATGCGCCTGCAGCCTTTGGGACTGGATGCTGTAACCCAGGAGGTGTGTTACTGCCTGCCTTTGCACTGGGAAAGAGCTGCTCCCATCCCACCAGGCGTGGAGGCTGGAAATGGAACCAGTCTTGGGGTCCTTTCACTTCTAAAACAGGATGTGGCTTAGTGATTACAGCCTGTTTTGTGACTGTCCTCATGTAGTTGGCTGTAATCACTGGAGGAATGTATTATCTAAAGCTACTTTATCTTTTGAATATTTCTATTATCAGCTGCTCTCACATCTCTTTGGTCTGAGGGCAGTGGTACCGTTCACTCTGCTAGGGTCTTAGTCCCTTCTCAGTTGTTCCTAATAAAAATTTTTGGCAGGGCCAGGAGGGGGAAAAACCTGTTTAAATACAGGTTTTAAGTTAACAGAGGAGAATGAGCACAGAGGCCCTGCAGGCAGTTTTCTGTTCCCCCTAAAGTGCTCTGGGCTGAGAGCAGGCGTCCTTGCTCTTCCTGCGTGTTAATGGTTATTATGGTTCCTGCTAATGATTACAGTAGGTCAGCATAGCATGGGCAGTACCTTGATGGTGCTTAGTACGGCCATGGCTGGTCCGTGTTCAAGGCTCTTGATATCCCTGATGCTGGTGGAGCTGTGCTGCTTTGGCTCCTGGAGAAACCCGCTTCTTGCTGTGGGCAGAGATGTGGGTCTGGCGTTTCCACTTGTGCTGTGGGCTTACCTTCTGCCTTAGCATGACTTTTGTTCATTTAATCTAGTGCCAGGCCTCCACGTATTTCCATTTGACGTAAAGAGTGGCGAGTAATTTTATTTTTTTTTTCTACCAGTCTCCTGGCTTTGTGGGACTGCACAACGGCCTGGTAGTCCTCTGCAGCTCTGCACCTCCCCGGCAGGAGCTACGGAAACGTGCCCAGAGCGCATGGTGAAAAGCTGAATACAGACAGAGCAGTACAATCCTAATTGGGGTCTTGTGTGATATAGAGACGTACTACTGCTGTTCCTTCAGATAATAGTGTTAAAGGCAGATTTCTCCAAAGAAAAATATCCTCTGGTGTTGCCCTTTGGCTATTTTGCATTGAGTGAAGCGGGTGTTGGGTTTGATGACAGTCAGAAGAATTGGGAAGAGAGTGGTGCAAACCACTAGCTGGGTTATGATCAGTGAATTGCATGGATGAAAAACATGGTTCTCTGGCTGCTTTTTAACTCAGAAAACCATGTTAATAAATCCTTGTCTCTTTCTGGTTATATTTCCGTGAACATTACATGTTTTTATTGCTTGTTTTTGTTTTGTTTTCCTACTGAATTCAAATGTGCATTAGATGGCTTTCCCCAAAAGTTCATTTTTTCAAGTTGAGTTTCTCTAATATGGTACAGGTCAATCAACTGTGACGGTTGGAGGAAGATTTACTCAACCATGTTTTCTCTGTTCAGAACAAAAATCTGCTTTCTTTATGTACTTTGTCTTTTGGGGAATGTAGAGTCTTTAGTGACCCAAAATCAACTCTACACAAGACCCCTTCCTACAGCTGGGTTTTGCTTATATGTCCCAATAACCAGAAAGATATGAACTCATGAAAGACAGGATTCACTAAACTTAATGACTTAAATCCACTTAATTTCGTCTTATATTGTAAGTAGAACTCCTCAAGTTGCAAGCAGGGCTGTACTCAAGCCGAGGGAGGCTCCTTGTAGCGAAAGCTCAACATCAACCCTGACTTGCGTTAACAGTTGGGGGGAAAAAAGCAGATCCTGGGAACACTTGTGACCTGGCAGGATGGCCTGCCTAGACCAGGGATAGCGCTGCTGTGTTGTACCAGCCTTTGTTGCCAACATGCTTCGGTGCTTCTCCTGCAATGCAAACAGTATGTCATGCTATCAGTGTTTACTTAGAGCTATGTAAGACCATCTGAATCAGTAGAAATTTACGCGCCATTTGGTAAAAAGGAACAGCACCGGATGAATGCTGACTTGGGAAGAGTTGAGTATCTGAGCTTGTCTCACACCTTGTAACTCTGGCAACGAACACTTGGTGTGCCCGGCTTTGCTCCACACCTGGCCCGTGTCACGGGCTCCTCAGCCAGAGATGCTGTCTGGGCACGTCGGCTCCAGTGACCCTGCAGGTCCTGTTTCTTACATACTCCTCAGAGGCTTGACAGCAAGCCTTTTAAAGCTGGTTTCAACATCAAGAAACAGAGCTGTGCGCAGTTTGCCTTGAGCTCCGTAGAACCAGAGCTGCAAAAAGGCTTGTGCCATAACAACCCATACAGACCCCTGGCAGGTGCCCACTGCTCATCACCCAGATGCCAAACAGCTCTCAATGCACACCAGTATGTTCCTGGGGTAAAGAGCAGGTGTCCCACCAAAGACCCTGCAAAGTAGCTGCCTGTAGTTGTAGCCAGGCACCCAGTTGCCACCACCTTGTACCATACATTGCGAAATCCCAAGGTGTGAGGGAAGCTGTGGCTTTAACTTTGCCTGCTGCCTGCCCTTATCAGAGCAGCCTGGTGATTTTGACTTCTAGACAGGTAGACAAAATCAGCCAAAAACTATTATTCTCACAGAACTTGAAGTTGCCAAATTCGTGCTAAAATAGAAAAATAGGAAATTGTTTTGAGTGAGAAGGAGCACCCGTTACTGACTTTATGGCTCTGTTTCCCTCCAAACAAGCATGCTGATGTTTTCCATACAGTGAAGGGACTGTAGGATATATAGTTCGCTCCGTTCGTGTTCACCCGTATACCGATTAATTTGGGCTCAGAATTACTGTGTGATGACAGGAAAGAAAACTAGTACCTCACAGGCAGTATTAAGCAACAGCTCTCAAAGTTTGTGAGAATAACAGAAGATGAATGACCTCGTAATTCTCCTCTGTTTTCTGTCTCCAGTGGTTAGAGCATGGAGAGAAAGCAGAAAAGCAGCTAGTTCTATCGGCAGTCTGACACCTGAATTTTTTGCCCATAGTGAATCTAGAAAGTTCAAATAGTATTTGGGAAAGTTAAACCTAACCGAATGTGTTTCTTTCCTCTCATTTCTCCTCTCCTCCAGCCCTCTCTTCTGCCTTACTCTGTTCCCTACTTAAGCACATGATAAAAATGAGTGCAACTCATCTATGGCTGCAGAAGAGGAAGGAGGCTCACTTAACGTGATGGGATTGTTAAACCTGCTCCTCCAACGGCAGCACTCACAGTGCATGCAACATCTGCAAGGCAGAGAGAGAACCCTGCGCTTCCAGGGTCAGCGTAAGCGAGGTGTATGTGGCAGTCATACATGCTGTGAAACCCAGTGCAGTTTCAAAGGCCTGAGAAGGGACCGTAGGAGGGGAAACACGAACATATACCTATCTAAATGCTGGTTTATTCTGGTATTTTTTTACCTTTAAGATCAGTGGAGGATCTTGTTCCTGTCTGCGACTTGAACCACGACTGCTGGTTTATTCCATCCTCCTTGTCATTTGTGGCACCAAGATAAATAAACATTTCCCAAGCAGAAGGCTTGTGAAGTGAAGATTCTTTATGGAATTAATACTTGAGGGCCTCAGTTATGTCAAAGTGGAATAGTGCCTTCAATTAAACGTTTATTGCTGGCATGAAATTTTTTATTTCAATTAAAACTAAAAGGAAGTGTTTCAACTTGAAACTACAAGAAGTGAGTTCCTAGTTTTGATTTATCAAGAATTTGTTCCCTCAACTTCTGTTGCCCCTTTTTGGCAAGTAAGATGGCAGAGAAGACAAAAGAAAATGATGAATGAGAAGTAGAGATGAGGTAATTCCATTTTACATTTTTTAATTATTTTTTTAGGTTACTTCAGGAAAATTGAAATTATGTTGGTAAAACTGATGTATTTTTAGACCAAGAACTGCTTCCTCTCTGAGCACCAGATAGACGCGTTGTATCCACTAAATCCTGATGAGCACCAGTATCCAGTACTGCTAAATATCCAGTAAGAGTGCTAAAACCTAAAGAATGATGCCCTGTGGTTGTGTGAAGTGAGGTGCAGCGTGGGTGCAGATCTGCTGCAGTCTCCTGTCCTCATGCTTTGCACCCCTGAGCACCCTTCCCGTTGAGGATGCTTACAGGGTGCCTTGCAGACTGGAGTCCACAAGTGCAAGTGAGCCATTTGGAGGTAACTGGGTGACTTTTCTCAGCGTGTGGAAGGAAAGATTCTTGCCAAGCACCTGGCACTTGCATCATCTGGGCACCGGCCAGAGCAGTAAAGTTCAGATCCAGGTTTTTGACTGAGCCCCATTCAGTAATATAGGTGGTGATGTTCCAAGTGAAAATTGCACAGCAGAGCTCACTTGAAATAATTTATGACCTGGGAAGAAAAATCTGTGCTAAGAATAACTTTTAATTACATCAGGTCAGTAAATTATTCTACAGATTCATGCTCAGGACAAGTCTTGGGTATAGAAGATACGGTAACTTCAGTACGTCCACACCTAAAGTCATTGGTTTGTGTATTGTTCTCATTGAGTTCACATGAAAAAAATCTCTGTATTTAGCTCATTCAGTGGACAAATAACAGATGAGCTCATTAACACTTGCATGGTCTTAAACTGCATTTATATTTCCTGCAGTACATCTCTGCTAAGCACCACAGACTCTTTGCCTGCTGGCAGTTGTGCTGGGATAGGAAACCAGTGCCGCTCACATTCATCAGATGTAGTGGCTTAAATGAGGGAGCTGCACTTGGGTGGACTCAGACCTTTTCATCTCTCTTACATAGTTTCCTTCACTAAGCTAAGGTTTCCACTCCATTCCAGCATGTAACATGCCTTAGTTTCTTCACATGGCGTATTTTCTTACTACTACTGCTTCAATGTAGTTTTGGCTTCTCTTTTCATGTTTGGCAAGAATTTATTTCTACACATAAGTTGAGATAAAACAGATTTTCTTACAGAATCTTCCTAAATACGATGGTGGAAGTCTGTTGAAGGGGGGAAAATAAACCAGCCAAGTTGCACGTTGCTTTCTAATTGCTTTTTTAGGAAGTATTAAAAAAATGCTGTCATGACAAATGAAGAAAGGATGTTTTAGTATCCCAAGTAACAGTTTTACAATGCAATACTGCAAACACTGTGCTTTGACTAGTGAAAACATCATGACTTGGGCTTTGCTAGTCATACAAAATGAGCTCCAAGTGTATGTTTATAGAAGCAAAAAAATATCTGCTGTGGTTATGTTGCAGGATAACACTTGAATATTGTAGCTTTGTTTAATCTGTGACTTGGGAAGTCTGGACTGACCAAGTCTGCTGGAGAAAAATAGAAATCATATCAGAATTACTAGTTGTTATTGTTTCAAGCTGCTACTAATCTTTCATTTGCAGCAGTAGTTTGACTTGCATGGGCTCTTGTAGTCCAGACCACATGGAACTGTTCTGATGAAGACTTCAGCCACAGTTTGATACTGGTTTGATGAAGGCAAATACAGTAGACACCCAGCTGACTTTTTTTTTAATAATCCTTGTTTATTTTTGCCATGTGTCCCAGCTTTATCAGTAAGCTGTACTTAAGATCAGTATCTTCTTTAGCACATCCACATCTATTTACTTATTTTCTGTATTGCAGGTCATCCTTTTTGTGTTTTGTCTCAATTTATGTTCCTTCAGGGTGCTGATCGTTTTTCTATTACTCTGCTCCCAGTTGTCTCAAAGTCCAAATAAAGGCTTAGATAACTTCCCCAGCTACACAAAAGTAGCAAGGAGAGGGGTGGACTGGGTTAACTTTACACAATGTAATCTGTAGTTTAAACTGTCATTATTATTATTATGGATTAGAAAAGACCATCATGGTTATCGTGTTGGGAGTTTTGGCATAGCACAGGCTGTAGGACTTCCCTGAATTTATGTCTGTTTGTGAATACTTGCTTTCCTTGGCCACAAATCTGTTAGTTTTGTTCTGTGTTGTTTTAGAAAATGATTAACTTTCTGTAATGAACCAAACTCTGCTATCACAGTGACTCTTTAGGCGGTCCCTGATTGTATTGGCTAATGTCTCCGTCCCAGATCTGAGCACAACTAATGACTGGAATGTTACTGCTGTCCTTTGACCGTTTCTAACAGTGCTGTGACATCTTTAGTGTTTCCCTTGGTAGGAACAATAGTGTGGGGTTTGTTTAAACAGCTCGTGTGAACGGTAATGCTCTTTTTAACAGGGTAGCAGCCTTCTAATATCAGGCTCCAGAATTAAGTTACCGTAAGAAAGGTGAACCCACCACTTTCTGATCTGAGTGTTGAGTGGAAAGTCAACTGACACCTATTGCAAGGGGCGTTTTTTTGTCTTGGAGTTCAGCTAAGCTGTGTTTTATCAGTCTTACCAAAGAGATGGCAAAGTGTTTTGGCTAACAAACAAATACGCTGTTTAGAAAACACCAGCCATTTCACTGTTTGCAATTTTTAGTGCCATTTGACTGTATAGTCTTGTAATTAGATGGTGTAAAGTACTTAACATGTTACACAAATATGTCAAAACGCATTAACAGCACAAGTGTTCTTTACTGCTTTCCTAAATACATTTCACAATATGTCATACTAGAATCCACGTCTTGTCATTATTCATAAAACTGCAAAGAAGTTAAGATCACCAAGAATTAGATGATTAGCATGAGACTGTCTTTCTGTACCAAGAATATATATTGTCATGATAATGTACAGAGTGAAGCATAAAAATCCCTTCTCGTCTAAAATCAGAAAACAGCCTGGAATAAAACCCGACAAATTACGTTTTTCATATTCACTCAGATCAACTTTCTGCTGCTGCTTCCTAATTCTCATTGAGTTCAGCTGCTTCTTTGCAAACTTTTGGGTTACCTCCAGACGTTGCATTTGAATGCCCTTTAGGCATTATGTTGCTTTTGAATGGTGTTCAGCCATGGTTTCTGACACGTGGGGAGGCCAGCCGCCCACCTGCTTCTGGCAGGATCTTTTCCACAGAAGAAACAGCTTTGCAGCACTTCACCCTGCCTAGGCAACAATTAACGAAGTACTTTCCTTATGAATGAGAAGATAGGACTTGTGGCTTCCTTAAAGACCATCATCTGTGCTGAACTTTCAAACGATCCATAGCAGTATTCCCACAAACATGTGCAGTGTGTGACCCAGAACCAAGGAAGTCGCACTCATTCTGGTGTTATCGCCCTAGGGATCTAGGCAGGCCTGGGCACCAAATGTCTTGAGGAGACACTTCTGGTGTGGACCTGCAAGTGAGGCCAACCAGTGTGCCTTCCTGCCCGCTTTTTTCTCCTGTGGAGACTTGAGTGCTGTTTGCAAACTGAAATGATGCTGTTGCTGCATCCTACACATGCTTTCCTGCTCTGTGCAAGCTTGGGTATTACTTCCATACACAGGGTAAGCTTTGCAGTTTCAAAGATCTAATCTAATAATAGATTGGTCTACATTTGCTGCGTTGCCAGAAAAAGACATATGTTGTCAGGCAGTTGAAGTCAGCAACAGTGCTGAAGTGGAAATGTGCTGAAACACGAAGAAGGCAGAAATCCAGAAGAATCTATCCGAGGTTTGGCGATTAGGAAACTAAAAATATTGTCTTCTTACATATATGCTTTCCACACGTACTGAGAGAAATACTGTTTGCCTGATGTCTCAAAATGATTAAAGGGCAATTCTTTTCCTTTCTTGGCTTTGGCGTGATAATAGAAGATGCTGTTGGCATTCAGCTTCTTGAGAACTGGTGTAAAAGGAAACAGAAATGATTGGAATAACTTGAATGGAAGAGGCGTGTGTAGTATAGCGCAGGAGAGAAATATGACATTGAGTTCCTTCTGTCATTGATGATTCAAGACAATTTCTGAGTTGCACTCACAGTGGAACAGATCTATGCTGAGGCACAGGTTTTAGGGTGAGGACTTGAGTTTTGGCAGCATGCAAGGATAAGAAAATTTTCCATGCCGTATTTTATCACACAATGTTTGCAATTCCAAGTGTTAATTTTTAGCTTTTCCCTGCGAAAAAGATCGCATCATTGGCTTGAACAAAGTGGCTGTGTACCACAAGAACCACTGGTCTTCTCTGTGCCGGTGAAAAGACTTTGCTTTTAAATTCAGATGCCTCTATGCTGCTGACCTTTTACAGAATTGCAGTGAGGTGGCGATTGGACTTTGAGCTGGTATATGAAGACGTGAGGTTTTGACATGCATTCTGAGCCAGCAATTACGGGATTTCATCTGTACGTATCCCTTAAATTTCATCACTCTTAGATGTGTGCTAAGAAAAAATGGCATCTGTCATAATCATACTTTTTCTGCTGGGGTCAATGTCTGCCCACAGACGTGTATTACTGTTCTGGAACAAAATTTCTCCATAAATGCCATCACAGATCAGGAAAGTTGGTTTTGTGGATTTTTTTTCCCAATATTAATGTTTCCTCCTTTAAGACCGCTAGCTTCCCCCTAGTCAGCATGCATGTGGCTCATTGGGATATAAGTAGCGAAGAATTTTATTTCAGTGACTTCTCCAGGAAATTAATCCACCAAATAATAAATACTTGTATCTCCCAGGAGCCACCTGGAGCAGCATCCCAGAAGTCCTTTTTACCCAGCTTGGATCACCCCTTGCACAGGTAGCATCCTTGTGCAGTTAAGAAGTGAGAGTAACAAATCTGGGCTGGTAGTATTTTCTGCTTCTCTTGGCACTATTCCTGGAGAGAGTTGACTTAGTAAATGTGGCTGTCGCAGTAGCTATTACCAATGACACAAAATAATTAAGCTGTGGTTTCTGTTGTGGTGGGGCCACTTCTGTATTTCATAGTGATACGTCTGTGCTAGGAGAGAGAGTGTCATACTTGATTGTCATGACGGATGCTTCCAGGAAAACAGGACGAGTCTCTAAAGGGAGGTTGTCTAATACTTTCTATTTACATGAAATCCTGTTGGTTACATGGCAGATCACTAGTAGAGCTGCATGTTGTTTCTTCTGTTTTTTCTGATGAGGTGAGGGGGAGGGCAGCAGCCATCCCATTTTTCTCCCTGTTGTTTTTGGAGGGGATAGCTGCAACCTTTGTTCTTTTCAGCCAGTCAAAGGAATGCTCAAGCCAGTTTTTAGTCTGATTCTCTAATCAAGTGAATGCTTCAATTTTTCAGTGTCTTGAGCCACCAGTGTGGAGCTCCTGGCTTCCAGAAGTCCTGAAGACTTTGGGACATGGATGCTCAGCAATGCTGACAAGCTCTGG